>NC_077229.1:291301157-291628240 GCF_027887165.1 Monodelphis domestica | reverse complement strand
CTCAGTGTCTGGTAGAACAAGTTCTTGTGTATGTCCAAAAAAAGAACACAAACTCAAAATTGACTTAATAAATAAAAATGAAATCCAGTTTTTAATTGAAGGTTCTAATTAGCATTACAGAAAGCAGTAAAGAGATTGTTTTGCTCTCAGTTTTCAGAGTGATTAAGTGTTGAATCTGAGAATCTCTACATATCAGCATCAAATACCTTTCATCCAATGTTGTAGACAGAGTATATGGGTTGATTGAAGAAATATGGGTAGATTAGCTACAGGAAATTTAACAAATTAGACTCAAGGCTCCCTGCTACCTCATGTATTTATAGGCTACCTGCCTCCACTGCCAGTTGCTATGGGTTCTGTCCAAAGAATGAAATCTAATTTTGCCATCATCTCAAGCCAAATATAAATAGGAATGTAAATCAACAATGAAGAAAAAAATTTAAAAACCTCCCCATGTATCACATTCTACATATGATAGCTGATTATCAGACCACTTCTCCATTCACACATACAAGTGGAACTCAAAGTGAATTGTAGCATGAACAATTATAAGGAGAGTTAGGCTTTGGAAACTCTAGAGTTTGCACAGTGCTAGGGTTTCATTACTTGGTTTCAGTGCAAGAGATGATGAGTTACTACTAAATATAGATGGTCTGGACTGACTTCATCTCTAACCTGTCCTCCTGACATCACTGTAAACAGAAGAGTCAAAGCACTGAGGACACTGGATTACATTGGGATCAACTTATTTAACAAGTACATATCCAAAAATGGTAAGGAGAAACAGCAGGCTGTACCCAGGAACGTCTCGATCAGTCAAGGCCAAGAGCAGTAACCAGCACAGGTAACTTCATACTCTCAGTGAGAGCAGCAAGTTACTATAAATTCTCTATTCTCTTCCTCCTCCAGTGGCTGCCTCCCCTTTATCACAATCTCACATTTAAAGGGCACCTGGTCCTCCATCCACAGCATAAGCATCCAAGTTCAAAAGCATAGCCAGGAGCAGAAAATATCAGGCACGAATAAACCAAAAATCATATCACACATAAATACGACAATGCAATAAATGAGACTAAACTCATAGTTATGATTCTTATTTTAAGAACTGAAAGTGGTTTCCATGGTTATGGTCTTTTTTTTTTTAAACCCTTACCTTCTGTCTTGAATTAATACCAAGGCAGAAGAGTGGTAAGAGCTAGCTAGGCAATGGGGGTTAAGTGACTTGTCCAGGGTCACACAGCTGGGAAGTATCTGAGTCTAGATTTGAACCTAGGACCTCCCATCTCTAGGCCTGACTCTCAATCCACTGAGCCACCCAGTTGCCCCCTGCCATGGTTATGGTCTTAGGAAGTGCTACATTCAGGATGTGAACCCAGGTCTCCTGACTCTTAGTGATCCCATTTGGGATTTTCTTGGCAGAGACAGATGAGGAAACTGAGGAAAATAAGGTTAAGGGGCTTGCCCAGGGTCAAATAGCTGGTAAATGTCTGAGGCCATATTTAAACTCAGGTCTTCCTGACTCCAGGTTCAGAGCTATATCCACTTAGCTGGCAGACGGCTCTCTATCTAGTCTAGTAGAAAGAGTGCTGGGCGTGGAATTATGAGTTCAAATTTGATTAAATTGTTCCTTATTATGATCAAATTTGCTTAAAACCACAAAACTTTCTGTTTCCTTTCCAACATCTGTCTTTAAAAAAAACAGATGTGAAGAGCTACAGTTGTGACTGATTTTTAGAGATGTTTCTCCCTATGGAATCAAGGAGAGTGAGTTTAACTCTATGAAGATTTATGGGATAGAGAAAAAAGGTGAGAAGAAATTTCTTTCTTGGTATATGCTTTTACAAAGAGAATTTTATGGCAAGTAAATCTGAAGACTACATAGCTTGAGAGAAACTAAAGATATGTTTCCTTATGTCTAAAGAAAAGCAGTTTGGAAAGAATGAAGAGGATTCTTACAAAGAGATTTTATCAGCTATCTTGAGTGAATTAAGTAGCATGGAACTTCATTCCCATGTGAAGAGAAGTCATCTGCTTGTAATAGGGAGAGTGACTCTGAACATTCTTGTAGCTGAAATATTGTTAATATCTATTTTTGTGAAATCATAAATTAATTTAATTTATATAAAATAATAAATTTAATTAATTAATAAATTAATCTGATCCTAAGGGGACTAAGGAAAATTAATACATAGAAGAAAACAGAAATAAACTACTGTTAGGAAAGGAAGTATTTCCTTTAAGGAATAGTCATAGGGACTGGACCTTTGATTCTTCTGGTACAGGGAACTCCCAGGTGATAAAACCCTCTCCACCAATGCAGGGTAAGCATCTTCTCTGTTATATATTTGTAGTCTTAGAGAGTTGCTTAGAGGAGGAAGAGACTTAGTAATTTGATCAGTTACACAGCAAGTATGTAACGTAAATTAGGCCTTGAACCCATATAATCTAGGTTTTGAGACCAATTTTCCATCAACCACAGCAAGATGCTTCTCATTGTTGTCTTATTACATTTATTTTTTATTTAAATACTGAACTGGGGGTAGAAAATCAAGCTGGTTAATTAAGGAGAAAGGCTGAAATTTTGCTATCAATAGGAAAATATACAAATTTACTCCTGGATTATTTTAGAGTATATTAGCATTCAACTTTCTAAAGGGGAAAACTAAAGGAATTTAAGGAAGAAATAGAGTAAAGCCATACTAGTGGGGAACCTCAACCTTCCTCTATCAGAACTAGATAAATTGAACCAAAAAATAAATAAGAAAGAAGTAAGGGAAGTGAAATGTTAGATAAATTAGAGCTAATAAATATCTGGAGAAAATATGGATAAAAAGGAATATACCTTCTTTTCAGCAGCACATGGCACATATACAAAGACTGACCATAAAATAGAACATAAAAACATAAAGTCGATTAATAAGATTAAACATAGGAATGAGTCATGAGGTTGGCAGACACCTTAAAAGCCTTGTTATTTTCGGATAGAGATTTTTTATTGGTACTACTCTTACAATTATCAGGTGAGACAAATATTTGTTTCACAAAAGGAATGAAGACTGAGAGAAGGCCAAAGGAAAAAAAGATTTTCTTTGGAAAGAGGCGCAAAAAAACTTTTCTGACTTTTGTTTTTTTTGGGGCATTGACTTCCACCCCCCCCAAACCCCTTTTTTTCATCATCCCCTTCCTTCTCTATTATGATATTTAAATTGTTCCCACAACAATTATAGAATTTAAGTTAGAAATTATCTCACTGGCTAATAGTCCAATCCATAATAGAAAGAAATTCCCATTATAACTTGCCCAGCAAATGAACATCACATATCTATATTAAGTCCTTCAAAGAAGAGGCACCATCATTTCTTGAAAGAGCTCATTCCACTTCTGGACAACTCTACATATTTGAAAGGCTTTATTTCTCCACCTGACACCAAGTCTAAATTAGACTTTTTTGCAGTTTCCATGTATTGCTCTTAATTTTGTCCTCTAGAGAAAAAACAGAAAACACTCAATTCTTCTTCAACAGCTTAAAGACAGCTGGTGTGTTCCCCCCGTCTTTTCTTTTTCATGCCAAAAAGCCTCAGTTCCTTAAGTAGATCCTCAGTGGACTTAAAGATCCTTTACCTTTTGGGTTGCCCTCTTTGTGAGGGCAACAGTAAAAATCAACAAATAGTGGGACCATCCTATCTTTCATCTATTATTTTTCAAAGGTTCAACTTTCCTAGAACATTCACAACTCTTCTTTCTCCCTCAGATGTTCCAGTGAAAAGAAAATACCCCTCTCTGAATTTCTCATAACATTTTGCTGAAAAAGAGGGCAAAGGCATATAGGTTCTTAAACTCTTTCTGTAACATAATGATTTGTCTACCTGTCTTCTCCCCACACCTAGACACCTGTTTGCAATCTAGATCATTCTCCAAAGCCAGACTGTGCTTATTGTCATATTTCCAATGCCTAACACAATACCTTTTCGTAGAGTAGGTTTTTAGTTAATGTTTGTTGAATTATGTCAGATAAAATCTTACAAAGGAATCTTATGATATGAAATGACAAACAGATTCCAAATATTTTGGAGAAAACATTTAAACCGAATCCTGAAATCTTCTTTAAGCTAAATAAATTTGATATTATATGTGGTTACAATCCATGGAAAATATAAAATTTAAAAAAGAAGCATCAGATTGATCAAGGATTACTTGCTTAATTTATTGGATTTAATATACATTTTGGAGATATAATCTCTTAATGCCTCACAATCTAGGTTTTAGATTTGCTTCTTTTTTGTTTTTACTTTCAGGCTGTTTGTGATAAGAAAGGAAAGCAACTTACTATGCAAATGACTTCATGCCCTAGATTTAATGTTCAAAGGAAAAAAACTCATAAGCTTACATCCTAGACTTTAATATTAGGTGAAAATACTGAGTCAATTTCATTGTTTAGCAAGTTATTATTATTATCTATTTCCAAGTGTTTTATCTTCCTATTCCATCCTTCTTTTAAGAAGGGTTTTTTTTTTGTTATATGCCTACATTTTAGGGAAAAGAGATATTACATGAAAGCTCTAAGTATGAAAGAAAATGGAACCCAAACAAATGAAATGTTGTCTTTTAGCTCTTTATGGACTAAAAGAAAAGCTAATGTTAATTTTATTATTAGCTGGGGAGGTCTCTGAGCAAGGGAAGAAATTAAAAAAAATGTCAAAGGGACACTGCTAGGATTCAAATACAAGTATTTTGGAACCAAAACAAAAAATGATTTTGTAGTGAAATGAATACACTGATTTGCAATATCAAATCAAAATAAAGATTAAATTCAGTCTTCGAGTATTTGAACAAACTATCATTCAGTAACAGAATGATAGATGTAAAAAAGGAGCATTATGAAAAACTGAAATTATTCAAATTGGATTGAATAATCACTTACAAGGAGGTACTCAAATGGTATGGTAGGCAGAGAGACAAATAAAATTTAGGGGAACATAACACACATATTTACATATGTGACTAGTAATTTATAGTATCAGTACCATGCATCACAAAGTTAGAAAAACAAGAGTTTTGTTAGGAGAGTTAGGAAGAAGAAAAGGAGAGGGTTAAGTTACATGAAGTTGGGAGATGGAGAAGAAAGGAAAAGAGAGAGGCAATATAGTGTAGCAGAAAGATCACTAGCTTTGAAATCGGAGGACATGGGTTTGAATTCTACATCTATTTCTTTACTAGTGTGACCTTGGGCAAGTGACTTAGCTCTCTGAATCTCCCTCTCTTCATTTGTAAAATAAGTGGATAGGACTAATCATTTCTGAGATCCTTTTTGGCTTTGGATTTTGTAGCCAAGTAAAACACATAAAAAGTCTCTCTCACTCTATGTCTCCCTCTGTTTCCTTCTCTCTCTCACATACATATGTGTGCATCTACACTACTAGCATAGCATGACATTAAAAATCTCAAAATCAATCAATTAAAAAACATTCATTCAGCACTGGATACTGAGTGAATCAATTAGCATTTATTAAGCATCTATATGCTAGATCTTTTATTAGGCATTGGGCACAAAAGACAAAAATCATAGAGTCACTATCCTTAAATACAGAGTTTCAGAGACAGAAGGAACAGGTGTTTATATTTTTGTTATTCAATGGTTTGTGTTGTGTTTGACTCTTTGAGACCTCATTGGGGGTTTCCTTGGAGTAGCCCGCCATTTTCTTTTCCACCTCATTTCATAGTTGAGGGATCTGAGGCAAACAGTGTTAAGTGACTTAAACTGTATTTTAAGTGTCTGAGGCACTCTCTATCCACTGTACCCATTTGTGTGTAAGAATGTATGTATCACCCATATAAAACAATATACACATGGTGCATGTGTATATACATACTTATACATATGCATATATAGTCAAAATAAATATACTGTGATTTGAGGAGAAAGTAGTAGCTGATGGGATTGGAGGAGTGTCATAAAAGTCTTCATGTAAGAGATACTACTTAAGCTGAGTCTTTGAAGGAAACCAGGGATTCTAAGGGGCAGAAGTCAAGAGCCATTGCATCACAAGCATGGGAGAAGACTAAAGGGAAGGCATGGAGGGGGGGGGGGATGGAAAATAGGATGTCATGTATGAAGAATGGCAAGAAGGGGAGGTAGACGGAAGACTGTGTGCCAAGTCTAGAAAGGCAGGCAGAGGTCAGGTTGTGAAGGGCTTTAAATTCCAAAGGGACTGATATATCTGATTCCTGAATAAGGAGCCTTCTGAAAGCTAGTGACTCACCTTAGTGAGTAATATGGACAGATCTGAAATTTAGGAAAATCCATTTTTAGAAATACTGCAATAATGCTACTTGAAATATGGTTGAGTGGGACCCCCAAACCTTTTCTGCACCATTTGATATAAAGGATGTTGATATTTTATCACTGGAATAGTTATAAAAATATTTGTAAAATATGTTAAAAAATGTAAACATATACAAATGCCTGTAGTTTTAAATATACCTGCTGGTGTAGAGGAAGAATTAGGTGAGGTGAAGTGGATAAATTTTAATTATGTGAAACTATACAGAATTTTGTTGTTCAGTTGTTTCAGTAGTGTCTGACCCTTCATGGCCCATTTGGAGTTCTCATGGCAAAGATACTGGAATGATTTGCCATATTCTTCTCCACCCCATTTTACAAATGAGAAAACTGAGGCAAACAAAGTTAAGTGACTTGCCCAGGGTCACCTAACTAGTATGCGTCTGAGGCCAAATTTGAACTGGGGAAGACACTACTCTAGTTAGGTCTGCCACTTTATCCACTGTGCCACTTAGTTGCCTCTTGGAAGTGAGAATACAGATCCAGAATTTCCTATTGCTAATATAGTACTATTTTTCCTACATCCTGCTTCTCCCACTATATCAGATTCTCTTCTCTCTTACTTTTATTTCAATTTTTACAAAGAACTTGTCAAGCTTGTTATATATAAAAGGTTTCCTATAGCAAGCTTCTTTTATAATACAGTTGGAAATTTTCTGTAAATTTCCTTTTTTTCCTCTTCCCCCTCTTGCGTCTCGCTTTCTCATAGCTACCTAACTATACCTCTAAAGACACAGATTTATCTTCATACCCCAATATTCTCCCCCAAAGTAAAGTATAGGAAAATCTAATCTTGCCTTCTACGTGCCAATTTGTGCCTTGACTTTCCAGAGGAAAAGAGGTGAGTGAAGTTATAAGAGGGCAGTTCAAACACACCCCTGTGTTTGATTTTGATTAAACAAACATCTAAAGGTCACTGAAATATGATGGTCCTGTCTCTGCAAGTAGCGTTGTGACAGACTGTGAATTCACAAAGAGCCACTAACTTTGTCAGAGTAGTTACTAGGTACCAGGGCTTTAAATTTTTTTTAAGCTTTTCCTGAAGGGTAACCCAGCTGGTTATCTCTGAATCATTATCTCAGAACTCACAGGGCTTGATTAGTCTCTTCCTATCCAATAACTAAACATCTAAGAGGAAAACCCAACAATACCTCTGCAGGGGAATAATGTAATCTATTTCCCCTATTTGAGATATACTGATCAAAAGAGAGGATAAGGGAGGAACTACCAGGAAAGGAAAAGCCAGCCCTAAGAGGGTCTATCTTGCATCTATATAGTCTCATTGTTGTTAAACCTCAAAGTGAAGACAAATTAGTAGGGTTGGAGTCTGAGAGCCCATGGAAAGAGGAGATTATAATTATAGTTTTTGCCAATTCTTTTTAATTTTACTCCTTAAAACAAGTTCCTTTAAACTGTAGAAAAAGACAATAAAAAGACAACTTTTGAAACATTCTTCAGCTAAAGTTTCAACTGGTTATACTTTACTTTGTTTTTATTAATGTATTTATTTCAACGATATAGTCCTATTCCCCATTTAAAGCTTTTAGGGTAGAAATCAGGACAAGAAAGATTTCAGTGAAGAAATCTGAATTTATGAAAGAAAATAGATTCTGCTTTTCTAGGGAATTACCTTTATTTCTTTGATAGTTATATCTAGTTTTTAAAAATTGACTCAACTTCAACTAAGATGTTACCCAATTTTTTGTAAGCTGCTTCTGCTTTATCTGTATTATTTCCTTTTACACTTAGCCCTTTATCTTATTAAATGTATATACATGGATAATTTCATTCTTGTATAAACCAATTTTTTCATAATGTTCTCCATTTTTGACCTAGTTTTTTTTATTTCTTTTTTTTATTAGTTTTTGGGCCAATTCTCACATTTTTTTTATAAAGGTATAATATAGGGTACATGCACACTCTGAGTGATTCAGCAAACATCTGTCAGTACTTTAGGGACAATTTCTTACCTGAACAAAGCTGTTCAACTTTTGTGTAGTTTAAAGATACTATGTCATTCACCCATGCAATGATGTCATGTCTGCTCATAGTCTCTTGGGTTATCGAGGTAGAATACACATTGACCGCCATTCCCCAACTGGAAAAACAAAGATATGTTTACTTTAAAATTCATAAAACAATTCTACAAATAAACCATATTAAAACTGAAGCAACCTTTCATGTACAATTATTATTTATTATTGCCCAGACATAACAGTGACATAAAAATTATTTTAACAACTCAACATATCTTATATTAATAATCTACAAATAACATGGAATGAAAAGCTTTCAAAATATAGTTGCCTTAGGGAACACTTTGAAATTATGTAGGAAGGGAATGAGGTATAAGTTATCTCTGTTGTTGGGTCTTCCACTAGTTTTCCTAAAAATGCTTTTAGTGAGTCTATAGAAAATATGTTTACAATCCAATAAACTGTATTCAATCATAAAAAGCATTCACTTAGTTTTATCCCCCCACATAACAATCTGCAGAACAGCAAATATAATGTTGCCAGATATTTGGTTGCTCTCGGACCATTTCCATCTGAACTATAATAAGAAAACAGTGATAATAATGACCATGAAGCCTATGAAATAGATATGGTCCAAGAAAGGAAACAAAAGGCTCTCTTGTCCTCGATGATTGACACCTACATGAATTCTACCAATAATGTCAACAAAGAAGCATCAAAAAGATAGCTGAATCAAGAGAATTTCTTCATAGAAACAAGAGAAATATATTGGAGTGATACAAGCTCAAGTAATTGCTACCAGAAATTAGATAAAGGTTATCCTTAAGGCTATGGACTTGCTGATCAAGGAAGATATTGACTGCCTAGAAAGACAATATCAAGTGGGCAGAATTTTATCCCAGAACTCTGATATCCTTCTTAAACTAAAAGATGATAAAATCCTAAATTATGGATATAAACCCCAATATATCTTTGAGAATTTCATTCATAAACCTCTCTTGGAACTTAAGTATCATCACAGATAGAATTATTGCCCAACATGCTACTTATGAAATCCCATAAAATAAATTTTTAATGGTCTTACCATACTGAATACTCAACCTCCAAATGATATTGTCCTTTCATGCATTTTAAAAGACCATATCCCCTGTCAATCATATGATTTCTCATAGCATCTGAACAACCTTCTGAGTCTTGAGTAATAATAATAATAATTTAAAACATCTATATGGGACTTTAAAGGCTTATGAAGTACAGTATTCTTTCATTTCTAAATGTTCATATCACCTAATTAATATGGCTAATTAATGGAATTTTGACAACAAATCTACAACTATATTTGTAGTAGTAGTATCTTAAATTTCCAAAAATAACAATAACCCACTTTGGTATGACATTACAGATCATAAATTTGCTTTCCCATGTATTTATCATATCATTTGATCTTTACACACCCATAGAAATGGAACCTGTAGCAAGAGCAGCCCAGAAATGGAGGAATAGGAAATGTGGTTGCTCTGCTTCTACCGTAGAAGACTAATGAAGCACAGGAATGACATGAAAGGGGGTGAGAAATCAGCCCTGCAGAAGCTGGAATCCTGGAAAAGCTCTAATTGATTTAATTTAATTATGGCTCTGGAGGGCTAGAAAGATGACAAAGTGTATAGAGTGCCAGGTATAAAGTCAGGAAGACTCCTCTTTCACATCAAATCTATGTGACTCGACTCTACTAGCTGTGTGACTTTAGGCAAGTCACTCAACCCTGTTTCCCTCAGTTTTATCACTATAAAATGATCTGGAGAAGGAAATGGCAAACCACTTCCATATCCTGGCCAAGAAAACCCCAAATGGTATCACAAAGAGTTAGACAAGACTAAAACACAACAGAACAATAGCAATACAAATTATGGCTTTGTGTGTAGCACTTGCTTCTGGCTCAATCATCTGTTTTCTGCCACTATTGCCCCATCACCCATTTGGTAGCCCCTCTCCCCTTGCCTCAGGCACTTCTGGTAAATCCTCTTCTCTGCTGTATATTCTACCCACTAACACTTCCTTAAGACTTGTGACCTTTTTTTTGGAGGCAGCTTGCTACAAAGGGAAAAATAAAACCAAAAACATTTTAGTAAAAAGAACCTGGACTAGATTATCTCTAAGGGCTCTTCTAGCTCTCAATCTAGGATGCTATGAATCACTCCCATATTTCCTTTTTGTGAATTTTTCCTTCCAGGAACCCCTCTATTTAGTACCTTTTAGGGGATACATCTTAAATCAGTTTTATGGTAAAGTGGACCCTTTCCTATCAGTACATGCTCCTCTCTTTTTTGTCCTGGAAGAAGGGAATGAGAAAGGGAGAAGGAAGGAAGGCTCTCTCTAGTGCCACTGGCTCTCCTGCCAGTGCATGCTATAAATATACATGTGAACAAATAAGAATTGACTGTAGCTATAAATTATAAATGTAATAAATAAGGGAAAGTGTGGAAGTGCTATGAATGCTCAAAATACAAGTGAGAAAAGGAAACCAAGTTATTTCTCATAGACTCTTTATTGCTGAGAATCATATATACTTAAAAAGATAGTTGTTTTTATTCTTAAGAGATCTTGTGGATGGTATACAGAGGTCCAACAACTTACCCCCCCCAAAAACTGTGTGGTTTGTAGTCTGAGAAAACATAGGTCTGTAGATGTATTTGACTTAATGCTGTTGTTGGCATTGGTTTTATGGTTGATTGAAGAAGGATTTTACTAAGATTCTTTAAGAGGTAATAGGATACAATAATAGGACTGCTGGTCTTAGGAGTCAAAAGATTCTTGAACTGAAATCCATTGTGGATGAAATATGCACAGTGTGACTAGATGATAAGCCACTTACGCCATAGGGACACTAGTTTCCTCTTTAAAATGGGGACTGTGCATGAATGTAGTTGACTGGAGATGGTCATGGCTCTGCAGTGAAATGTTGGCTTATATTTTCCCTTGGATGCTTCCTATCCAGGGGACCCTGGGGCAGATTATTTAACTTCCTTGGGCCTTGGTTTCTCATTCATAAAATGAGGAAGTTGGATACATTTCTTCTGGCCTGCCTCCTAGCTTAAGATATATGAATTTATGATTTTAGGGTTCATGGTAAATCTTACAGCACTGTATAAACAACCATTTAAAAATAAACCCATTCATTTATGCATTCATTCTTCCTTTGACCATCAACCAAAAAATGGAAATCTATAAAATAAACCAGACTCATGATTTAAATGATTGTAGGTTAATTCCAAATTAACCAAAGAGGAAGATGAGTCTGTAGAAAGCAACAATGAAAAATAGATAGTAATTTTTAAGTCTCATAGGAACTGGGTACAAGACAGATTGTAAGAAAACACCAAAATACAATAGTATTTATATAATGTAATGAAATAGTAATATATATGTATAATATAATGAAATAGTAATTATATAATGCATTTTTTTCTATTGCAATCTCCCTTGAAAACTTCAATAAAGATTTCTTATTAGTGAAGGAGATTTGAAATGAATCGAATCATAACTAAATCTTTTGCTTGGGGCAAGCACAACAAAATGTGGTCTGGCAAGCAGCATCCTCCAATCAACTTTTAAAGATGAGCTGAGTTGGGAATGGGGGAGGAAATCTTGGGTGCTGGGGTACCACTCCACTGGGATGGGGTTGAACTCTGAGAATTATAGACTCTGAGCATCACCTCAATATTGAATAGAGCAAGGCAGACCTAGCTGTGTGGACAGGGCTGATCTGTGTGGTGGCTGCTAGAGGGAAAAATAGTGCCATATTGTAGCTTCCTGTTTTAACTAATTAATCTGGCTAATTAGGCACCATATCCATATGGATTGAGTAAAAGTGCTGCCAGCACGCTAAATTTCAGTGCCCTGGGACAAAGCCCCAGATATAACCCTAGGTGAAGCCCTGGAAATGAAACAAAGCAAACAAAATATAGCTGAAAAAAAGTTTGCATTTAATATTACATGAAACTGCTCTACATGAACAATTCCTTATTCCTTCAGCCAAGATTTTTAAAAAGGGATTATAATAAACAGTTCAAGAATGAAGTTTTTTTATTTTTTAAACCTATGCATTCTGTCTTAGAATTGATAGTTAAGTAGTGGTTCCAAGGAAGAAGTGTGGTCAGGTCTAGGGAATTGGGATTAAGTGACTTGCCCAGGTTGTTTTGAGCCAAAAGCTTACACAGATACATGGGTATGGTGCCGAGATGAACCCAGAAATTACAGTCTCTAAGACCTGGAAGAACAAAGTTATAAACGGGAGTACAATTGGTGGGAGAAGAATATAGGTCAACAAAACATAGGGATCATGCTCATTAGTGACTGTTTTCTCACCCTGCCATGTCCTAAGGAAGACCCACTAAGGGTTTTAGGAATGAATTTATGTCTCCATCTCTCACTAAATTCATTAAAACCTGGCTCTTACACACTTATATTTTCCCACTTTTCAGTTATATATGATTTAGTCTCTGGATTAGTGATTACTTTTATTATTGTCACACCTTTACTCTCTTCCTCCACTTCTACTGTGTTGGCTGTCCTAGAGAACTATTATTAGGATTTTATGTTATTGTTGAGAAAAAAAGTTAGTATAAGAAATAAGAGTCACAAATCATTTTTAAGAGGAAACCATTTTAAAAGCATATTTATACAATAAAAAGCATTTACATTTTTTTAGATAACTACTGGTTTTTTCTCCTATTGATTCATTTGATTCTTAAATGGCTGGGTTTAGTTAATAATTTCTTTTCATGCCAGTTTTTAGCTCTTTCGGGACTCAATTTTCCCTTTGATAAATGTTATATTATTAAAGATTGGAAATACATTTTTTAGACATTACAGAATTTTCTGGGGAAGGGATGAAAATGCATGTCAGCAAATAAATAGTATAAGATTCTAAACTTGGGTATCCATCACAGAGAAAGATTTCTTAATCAGCCTCCACTTCAAGTATAAATGTGTATTGCAACATACATAATAAAATTAAGGAGTGATACTTAAATAATGAATTAAAACAAGAAAACTCATTAAAATGTTCTTTAGTTAGTGACAACATCCATCTAGGTGAATTCATTTATTTGATTTTCTTTTCATCATTTAATAAGAATTGAAAACAATGATCTAAGTTTCTGTATGCTTGTTTTTAAATTGAAATATTTTACAACTGCGTGCTCAGGATGCAGATTTTGGTTTTATCACTGTATGGGACTATTAGTTTTCTTTTATTTCCTACCCACTAATTGTATTTCTGTATTTGCCCAATCATCTCGTAAACTACAGGTTGTGGGCTGCAAGGCAAATTTGTGGATAGCTCAGCAAAACTCATTACAGCTACTAGAAAAACAACCCCAATTACATCATCTCATGATGTTAGATTAGCAGCCCATTTTCATTTCCAAAAAATACTATTTCCCCCTTTTACATTTCAGAAATGACTCTTATAGGTGGAAGATTAAGCTTGGAGCAGTTCAATGTGGAATATTAACCCAAATTGATTCAGGTTGCTATTATGCAATGAAGCTTTAAAAAATTTCAGAACTTAAATACATTTATTTAAAATTACCTATAAGCAAAATTACCATGAAATCAATTTTGGGCAGTTATTACTACATAATCTAATATAGAAAACACTAGGATCTTTTTTTCTAATAAGTGTTCTGTAATTCCAAACAAGATACTGTTTTTAGTTGTTGAAGAATATTTTTGGAAAGGAGGAAACACGTGCTATCAAATAAATCATACAAGAAGCCAAACATGGATATACAACTAATAATATATAAGGAAGCACTGGTTCTAGCCCTGGCGTTTCCCCAGAGGATCATTATGCAATTCTATTTTTAAAAGATCTTTGACTTTAAAATGTAAGGTACACATTATTCCTAGTTCAAAGGGGTTCTGTGGAAGAAATGACATATGACTTTAAGATACTTATTTTTATATATTGAAGAATCTTAAAAGAATTCTTTCCTGTTTAAAAAAAAATAACTTGCTAGGAGAAGGCAGGAGGGCAGTTGATAACACACTTCATAACATTTATCCTTATTTTTGGATCCTTAACCATGCGTTTACCCTGAAGCAACAGTGAATTGTCTAGCATCTGGGATGTATGCAAGTCTTTTCTGCAACACCCTTGCAAAGAAAGGAAACCGAAGTGTTGAATTTTTATTTTGTGGCATTTTGTTAATACATTTAGAGGCAACTGAGACATGGTAGATAGAGAGGGCTGGCCTTGGAGTAAGTCTTTCAAGTCCTGTTTCCTATTTATATTAGCTATTTCACTATTAGGAAGTCATTTAACTTCTTGGTGCCCCCAGACAGTGGAAATGATGCTTGATTTGAAGTCAAAATCCCTGAGTTCAAATACTGGAAATGATACTTGCTGTTTCACTTACTACCTGAAAATAATATTCACTTATATGGTTTCTATGATCACCTCTTTTGCTTTTTTTCTTTAAACTCATACTTTCCATCTTAGAAACAATGCTAAGTATTGGGTCCAAGATAGAAGAGAGGAAAGGGCTAGGCAATGGGGAGTTAAGTGACTTGCTGGGTCACACAGTCAAGAAGTATCTGAGGCCAAATTTGAACCCAGGACCTCTTGCCTCCAGGTTTGGTGCTCTATCCATTATGTTACTTATCACTTCTGCTCAGATGACTCTCAAGTCCAGTCTACATCCCTGTCCTCTCTCCAAAATTCAATCATTCAATTAAAAAATTAATGATCACTTATTATGCTAGGTGTTGAAGTAGTCAATGAAGTATAGATAAAAACATCCATATTCTCATGGAATTTGCCATCTAGAAGGTGTGTAAGATACAAACACAAGTAACAATGGAATAACAGAATATTACAAGTGCATTAGACAGTTGGAATAAAAAGTGAGGTAAGGGGAACACTAAGTGAGACCTTGAGCAAGGCTATTCAGCTCTGCCCTTTACCCCTGCTTTTCCACCTATATAAAAATCAGGGGGCAAATATTGGTTTGCAATAATCAAATGATGAATTGTACTGCCTTACAGCCAGAAGCAGAAATTATCTTCAACTTTAGTCAAGTGACAATTGTTTGTGATTCATGTGATTACAAAATATATTATCAATTTTATAGAAGAGAAACTCCTGTTACTTTTGTTTGAATGAATATATACACATATGTATAAATATATAAAAATATATACATATATATATGTATATATATTTATATTCTGGAACTTCAGTAAGAGATGTATTATTTGCCAGGAGGGCTTCCACTGGGCCAGAGTTACAGCCTTAAATCTGGTGGGGTTTTATTTTGTTGTTTGTGTCTAAGAAAAAAATAAATGGATAACTAAATCTCTGACTTGCTTAGAAAGAAAGCAAATATCTGCTCTATCTGCTGCTTCATTTTGTAGAGGAAAGTGACCTAGATTCAGAATCAGAAGGCCTAAATTCAAGTCACTGAAAAGCCTCAATTTCTTCAATGAAATAGGAGGTAAAATTCTCAGCTTGAGAAGAGAGAATCATGGGAGGGGCGAAAAGGTATGGAAAATACCTATGAAATACATAGATTCATTCAAATGAGTGAATTCAGCCATCTTACTATTTCTCTACTTTCTGGTTAGAGAAAGTTTTAAGCTAGTTTAGATAAAATAAAATTATTTTATTTTTTAAACACCTTTTTGATGTTTTTTTTTCACTGAATTAGATTCAGAAATAAAAAACTAAGGTAAATTGACTCTTCTTAGACATTGAGTTCTTTTGGTAGTGACTACCAGGTAAATGGTGATTCTATATAAAAATGTTTCATTTAAACACATTTTTTTCAGTTGAAATTTACAATATACAATTTTTTTCTGCCTGAATGGCTTCTTCTAGACTTCTCTTCATAGTAGAAGTCTGTTGCTGTGAGGATCAAATGAGATAATACTTGCAAAGTACTCAGCCCAGTGCCTGACACTTAATATTTGTTCCCTTTCTTCCTTCTCCATCTCTATGTATGTCTCCAATGATCTGTCTATTAGCAGTGAGCAGCACTTATATTTCCCCCTTTTAACAAAATTTTCTACTTGTAGATGACCATGATATTCTCTAGATACAGTTCATGTTGCATGTATTGTGGGGGAGGGAATATAAATTTTGAGATATATAATTCAAATGGAGGAATATCTCAGGAGACAGTTCTCTACTCATCACTTTCTCATTATTCATGACCTGGAAATTGAGCAAAGACAGAAAAAAAAGCATATAAAAGAAAGAAGTAATAATTTATTTGGGCGGGGAATGGAAAAAGAAAAATATAGCCCTTCAGAGACAAGCCTTGACAATAACACAACATCTCCCTGGAGACATACTAAACTAACTTTACTGAGTTTCATTTAAAATAATAAATTAAGGCTTTCCTTTAGTTTGCAGAGAAACTGTGATATGCATAAATCATTCAAATGAGTGAATTCAGTCATCTCACTATTTCTCTTCTTTCTGGATAGAGATAGACTTAAACTAGACCTAATAAAAGAAAATAATTTTACTTTTAAAGACATTTTTTATACTTCTGCCACTGAATTAGGTTAGGAAGTACAAAACTAGGGTAAATTTACAATTCATATACACTGAAATTTCTTTTGGTAATGACTACCAGGTGAATGGAAATACTTACCTTAGGGTAACAGATTCAGTGATTAAACTTACTTCATGAACAGATATAGAGAAGTGCAATGGCATAAAATGTAATCTGATTTATTTTTTTAAATAACATAGAAGAAAAATTCTTTTTCTGCTGAAATACACAAACTAATGAAAAATTAATGATTTATTTTTACCTCATTACTAGCCTGCACTATTATCAAACTGAGATCATATATAAACCTTCAAAGATGATTAAATGCTACAGCTGATGTGATTTTGGTTGAGGCAGAAGTGGAAACTTAAGTCTATTGAATTCAGGTTTCTCCATTATCATCAACTGATTTGCTTTTTTAAAATATCATCTCATAAATACTTCAGAATTTATTTATGATTTTCACTTGTCTGCTTTTTTGGTCTAATAAAGGAATTCCTGCCTGTGATAGTATGTATTACATCCCTAACAACTCCTGTTCTACTTAGAATACTGGTTTTACTTTAGTAGTTCTTTCTGGTAGAAGAACAAAACAAAAATTATACCAATTTCTTTAGGCCAAAAGTCACCTGGTCTCAAGTGCAGAGTTCCTCAGACTGTTCATTAATGTAGCCATAAATGACAAAATCTTATTTGAAGATGGAGGACCATTATCTTTCTCCTTCACTCATCAGGTTTATTCCAATTCCAATTTCCAAAAGTCCTTTTCTTATAGATATTAAGCTCTTTTTATCTGAGGAAGATTCTAAATTCTATTAAACAAGAGTTATTTTTAAACTTAGTTTGGTTTAAACTAAGAATAAAGATTTCTTCATGATTTTAAAGAAGAAATTACACAATAATCTAATCCAAATCTGTTATAGCATTCTTTATTATGTGTTTCTTATGTGCAGAGAAATAAAAGCAGTCCCTGGCTCCCTGACATCATGAAGTTAACAATCCTGGGGCATGGGAAAGGAAATGTCATTAGCTTATATTTATATGGTATTTAATAAAGTACAAAATTCATTCCTTAAAATATGCCCATGAGGAAAGTGATGGAATTATTATCCTCATCCCTATTCTACAGATGAGGAAATGGAAGTTCCAATGGGTTAGCAAGCTTGCTCACAAGATGGTCCAACTAGGGAAGAGCAGGAGCTGGAACTCAAGTCTTGAGTTTCCTGATGGTCCCAGGGTCACATTTATGGCGAACGATCTAGATTTAGAGTTGAGCAGGACATTGGAGATCATTAAGTTGAAACCTCAATTTCTATTCCCTTTTAAAAAAAGAGCACATTGAGACCCAGAGAGGGGAATTCACTAGTCTGAAGTCACAGAGGTAGCAAGTGGCATGAAATGGGAAGACTCTAAAGCAGTTTTATCAAATTCAAATAGAAAAAGGGGCCAGTAAATGGATCCCTGTGAGATACTGCCTTGGAAAACCATAGAATAATACTAAGTGTTCTGTTGTAATTTTATTTCCCAATTACATGTTACTTTGGTCTTTGGAAGACCAGATGGCCTTTGCTTGGCATCTTTGCTCTAACGATACTGGAATAAAGGAGGGACATGGGCAGAACCATGCACATACAACATCACACTGGGAATAGTGTGAAGAACAAATTGGGAAAGGGAAGCCAGAAAGACCCGTTAGGAGCCTATCCAGAGATCAAACAAGACGAGGCTTTAACTAGAGCAGTTGGGAGTGAGAAAGGAAGGAAGGGACTAATTTGAGAACTATTGTAGAAATAAACTAAATAAATAAACTTTGCTAACTGGCATGCAGGAGTAGGAAGAAACAAAGATGAAAAGATGAATCCATGGGTTTTTCAAGACTGAGAGATTGGGAAAATGTTAGAGATACCAAGAGAAAATGAGACATCAAGGGGAAAGGAAGATTTGAAAGATAAAGATTTCTATTTTAGGCATATTAAGTTTTAGACATAAGTAGAAACATCTAGCAAAGATTTGGAAACATAGGACTGTTGTCCTAGGGAGAGGTTGGACAGTGGACTCACAGATTTGGCAGTTATCTGCATAGATATAATAACTGAAGCCTGGGGAGTGGATGAGATTACAAAAAGGAAAAGGTCAAAGACAGAAAGGACATTCTGATTAGCTGATAACAGAACGGAAATGTCAAAAAAACCACAATATTTCATAAACTGATAGAAAGCTTCCAACAAGGCTGGATAGAGAACGTCCAAGGATAAGAAGGATATTTAAATTCTAAAGGGAATTCCTCCTGTGATTCCCAACTTTTGCTTCTGTAACCATGTGGCACAGTGGCTAAAGAGGTACACCTGGAGTCTGGGAGACCTCCATTTAAATCTGGCCACAGATTTTCGCTGTGTGACCATAGGAAAGTCACCTAACCTCTGCCTGCCTCAACTGTAAAATAATCTTTCCCAGGGTTATTGTGAAGAGCAAATGAGAGAAGACTTGTAAGGCACTAGCATAGTGCTTGGTTCATAGTAGATACTTAATAAATGCTTATTTTTTTCCCTTCCTGCTTTCTACCCTTCTCACCCCCAATGTTGTTTGAGTACATGATGAGAAATGAATGTCTTTATCTCAAGGTTAAGAATACTGTAAAAAAAAAAGACATACATTATCTTTCTAACTAAAATACTTATATTAATAAGAAATTTTATCTACATAAAGGTATAAATATAGATATTAACCTATATCTATATTGTCCTAAATATCAATATAGCAGAAATGAATGATTGGCTTAAGACACTTTATGAACAGAATCTCACTCTTAGAAAACAAGACCAAATAACTAATTCTACAAGCCTCTTTTCTTGGGATACCTGGCCAGCACCAAGTCTTCCTGCTCACTTTCAGCATATTCTTTAATCCTCAGCTCCCCACCTTCTTCCCTTGGTCCCTCCCGACAAGACCCCAATACTCCCACTAGGTTTCAAGTTTTTAGACACTCATCAAATTTTGCATGATAATACATGTATAACCCAGATGGAACTGTTTCCCCTCTGGGAAAAGGGAGGAAAGGGAGACAATTTGGATCCTATAACTTTAGGAAACTTATGTGGAAATTTGTTATTCCATGCAACTGGCAAAAAAAAAAATCTTTATAATAGACACTCATCTTTTTATCTGTAATGACCCAATCAATTTTGGGGGGAAAATTGGCCACAACTGAGAAGCTAAAGACAATATGTCACTGTTGGAAACCTGCTATATATGATAGCATTCAGAGTAAGTACCCGGGTGGGAGGTGACCATGATGTCAGCATAGACTCTAGACCATAGTTTGCAATGAGTAATATGTCATCTGGTACCCTGGCCTCTCAGTTCTATTTTTTTTTAAACCCTTACCTTCTGTCTTGGAGTCAATACTGTGTATTGGCTCCAAGGCAAAAGAGTGGTAAGGGCTAGGCAATGGGGTCAAGTGACTTGCCCAGGGTCACACAGCTAGGAAGTGTCTGAGGTCAGATTTGAACCTAGGACCTCCTGTCTCTAGGCCTGGTTCTCAATCCACTGATCTACCCAGCTGCCCCCCCCCCTCAGTTCTGTACCCTATTGTCTCCTTAACCATTCACTTCCTAAATCAGGTGCCCAAGATCATTTTATAAAACCTGCTTTTGAAAAAGAAAGAATTCTTATTTTAAAAAAGTAAGAAAGTGAAAACAACTTCAGGATGACCCCTCCTAGAGGAATTTGCTTTCTGTAGTAAACAAACACTAAAAGGTAAAGGAATGAAACTTTGGGAAGAATTTCAGAAAGAAAATGGGAAATTGGGGATGGGAGAGGTAAGCAAGGCAAAAACTTGCTGGAGTCCTGAAATCATATCAACAGTTTAATGTTTATTTTGCCTATCAATGAAGCCAGTCCTCTGAGTATAGCATGATGGAGGAAAAAAAAGGAATAGAACTGAGCAGAGTATTTAGAATGATATGAGGATGCAAAAAAAGTGAATTTAAAAACCACAAAGGAGACTCTTTCCAAAATTATTCTCTTTCCTCAATTTTACCAAGCATCATTTTCTATTCCCATCCTAATGAAAGTGGACACCTAACTTAAACTTCTTTGAAGGAGACACCTGAAAAAAAAATTTGAGTGACTAGCCTTTGGATTTCAAGCTGGGAAAGATTTCTGGCTCACTAATCTGCCAGCTGTAACATATAAACCATGCTGATATTTTAGGAATTACTGGATTTAACATTTCCAGTGACTACATATTTTATTCCTTGGGTCTTTCAAATTGCTATTTGTGGTCGCTTGGTAAAAATGGACAAAGACCCTGCACATCATTCCTTGCTTGTAACTCTTTTCAGCCCTAATAAAGACTTACTTCAGAGTACCCGATTAGTATCTTGGCTACATATTTAGCAAAATCTATTTTTGAAATAAAAAAAAAAAACAAACCCAACAACAATAACCCTTTGGGAGTATTACCCTAGAGGACTTGTGCCTATCCAAAGGGCAATATTTACATAACAGTAAAATTCATTTTTAAACTCTCTGAGAACATTTTGAGATGGAAATAGAAAAGGATGTACCAGTAAAATTAAGCCCATTAACAGGATGAGGAAAGTGTAAACTACTAATAAAGAGAAAATATTTCAGTGAGTTTAGCTGTAAGATATGTTATATAATTTCTACCCATGTCATATCTATATCTATGAAAACTATACCTTCCATCTCAGAAGCAATATTAAGTATCAGTTCCAAAGCAGAAGAGTAATAAGGGCTAGGAAATGGATATTAAGTGGCTTACTGAAGGTTACACAGCTTGGAAGTGCCTAAGGTCAAATTTGAACCCAGTACATCCGGTATCTATGCTTGGGTCTCAATTCACTGAGCCACCTAGCTGCTCCATATGACTTATATTTTTAATACCTTTTTAGAAAAGTGTATAGAAACAGGTACAATATTAATGGTCCCACGTAGCTGTGTAAACTTTTGGCTCAAAACCACCTGAGTTTGTGGTTTGGCTGTTGCTAACCTATATTATACTCTGCTGTTGAAATGGCCAATTTCAAGGCAGAAGATAATTAGTTTAATTTGAGATGAAATGTATATAGGTTCTTAAAGAATATACATATGGAGTGTGACAATGTATTGATCAACTGTTCTATTTACTTCTACTTTTGTATATAACATTTTATATATAATAAATAACAATGTAATAAATATATAATATTGAAATAATATAAAATATATAATACAACATACTTTTAATATACTATATATATATAGTGACACAATTATTATGCAGTGTGATTCCAACTTTTATTGCTATATACTCCAGTAACTCTTAGCTTAATAAATAGGTATCATCTTTGACCCTTTATCTGTGCTCACCCCAAATATCCCATCTGTTTCCAAGACTGTTTCTACTTTTACAACATTTCTCGTATAATTCCTCATGTTTCTGCTCATGGAGTCATTGCTTTGGTGTAAGCTCTCATCTTTTTGTATCTCGACTACTTTAATAGCCTGCTGGTTAGTCTTCCTGAAAAGAATCTCTCTCCCCAATTAAATTCATCTTTCTAAAAGGCAGGTTTGGCTATGTCATGCCTCTACTCAATTAGCTCCAGGAGCCCTTTACTACCCTCCAGAATCCTCTGAGTCTTTAAGGAAGGCTTTTAAGACCCCTTTACAACCTGGCCCCTTCCTACATCTTAAATCTCTTTACACATGCTTGTGGAGAACAAGTATTCTGATTTGGCCAGAAAATGTAGAGTATGCAGAGTAAAAGAGTGTGATCAGACAGGAAAAATTGGATGGTTCCAGAATGCAGAGATCTTTGAATTCTAAGTAAAGAATTTGTAAGTATATGTGATTGGAAACAGGGATTGGAGATTTTTCAGTAGATCAGGACTTTTCCTCTCCTCCCAATTTGTTTTGCAAAGTGTTTCGAACTATAGAGTTCCACATCCCAGCACTGACACTCAAGAAAGAAAGAGAGACAGACAGACAGACAGACAGACAGAGACAGACACAGCCACAGAGATAGAGAAAAGTGAACAAGATAAATAAGTATTTATTTATGATATACATATACATATATATACACGTAGATAAAAATAAGTAACAAATATGTAAAAAAGACTCACTTGGTGGATAAGAACTAAAAAATACAGAAAACTATGAGAAGATACAAACTAAAAGGGAAGAGGCAAGGAGGTAGAAGAAACAAAGATACTATACCACTTGGGAAAAAAATTGGTGAGGGAGGAAATGCAGGCATGGAATTTTTAAAAAATTAAGACTTCTTTATTTACTCCTCAAATTCTATAATTCAGAGTTTGTGAGCTCATAGTAATATTGAAAAAGTAAATTATGCTGTAATATAATAAATGTGAATAATAATCTCTACAGAATTTTCATGACATGCTGCTCTTAGAATGCTTGACTCAGTTTGGATAACTGATTATTGAAAGATATAGATCAATTAATAGTGTTCACAATGTATGAAAAGCTTTAATGAAATAACCTACTGAATTTGATTTGGAAGCAGAATTATACTCAGTGGGAAGCTAGATGGCACAGCAGATAAAGAGTGCTGGACCTGGAGTAAGGAAGACATCTTCCTGAGTTCAAATCTTGCCTCAGCCACTTGCAAGTTGGGTAACCCTGGCCAAGTCACTTAAATCCTGTTGGCCGTCATTTTATCATTTGTAAAATGAGATGGGCAAGGAAATGGCAAACAATTCTAGTATCTTTGTCAAGAAAATCCCAAATGGGTGACAAAGAATCAAACACAACTAAAACAACTGAACATAATTATATCCAATTCATTTTTTTAAAGCCTTGAGATTATTTTTAGGGAGATGGGAAAAAGAGGTTTTGAGTTTAGTCTAGAGTATGTGAGACTAACTAGTATTGCTGAGGTTAAAAAAATTCTTTGTGTATATCTGATTTCTAGAATTCAAAAACAAATCTGATTTAGGAACTCAAAACTATGAGAAATCACTCCAGTAAATTCAAGGGAAAAAACCCCAACAAAAACATTCTTAGACCCTTAATCTTACTAACACACTAATTCCTTCACTAATTATTTACTGACATTAGTAATGTTCTTCCATCTTACATTCAACTACTCTGTAATAGTTTTGTATTTATTCTGAATAAACACACACACTAAACACACATCCCTTCACCCCATGCCCATATTCCTTATGAGCAGAGCCAGGTGTTATTGGGTTTTTTTGGGGGGCGTGGAGGGTATCCCTAGCATCTAGTCACATAGAGCTGGGCACAGAGGCATATGGGGTGTTTGATAAGTGCGTGATTACTGACTGATTTTCAGCAAGCAGAATTTTAAGACCACTGGACTGTGGTCATTTAAATGCTGACAGTCACTAAATCATCTGTATCTCACTGAAGGAAAGGCAAAAGACTTGGGCCTTATCCCAACTCATGAATTCTCAGGTGATTTCTTGGTTTAATTGTTTTGATAAAATTATGTTGCCTAAGAGTCATATGATCATCAGCATTTCTGGACAATCTTATTAACTGGAAAGGAAGCAATCACCTTAAAAAAAAAAACAACTGTGCCTGGTCACCATAAACTGGGGGAATCACAGGATGTCCTGTCTAATAGGATTTGGCTTTCTTTTAGGGAATGTCCTAAGGCAAATTCTTAAAGTACATTCCCAGATGATTCTTGAATGGCCAACTCAATCACAGCACAGTAAATAGCAATGTATGAAACTAGAAGAAAATTATTGCCAACATATAACCAGCAACACATCTTGAATTTTGCCTTAAGGTTTTGGCAAAAGAAACATTTCTATAAAAGAAATTAAATGACACTCACAACTACATATTAGAAGCCCTGGGTCATTTGTGAAACTCAAAGTGACCTCGCTTTTCTTAAGCCTGGAGATTGTTAAACATATGTAGTAGACTTTGGATTAGCCCAAAGCAGCTTCCTGCCACATCTCAGAGAGCCAAGATTTTTTTTTTAATGACTAGGCACTACAATTGGCCAGTTTCAATAGACTCCCAAACCCTTGTGTGATTTCATTTTCCAAATTCTGATATTTTTATTTTAGAATATTTTCTTATTCACTGAAAGAGAAGGAAAAAAAATAACACCAGAAGTCATTCAAGGAACACCAAAATACTATCTTCAGAAAGTAGCTTTTTTTCCCCCCTCGCCTTTTTTTGGCTCTATATATGTATTCGCTTTTGGCTCAAAATGATAAATTAGCTTAATATGATTTTTGTTTCCTCTTTCAAGAAACTCACTCTTATAAACAATATGTCACATAAGTTTTACTGCTAAGCCAATGGACATAACTTTGGTCTCTTGGGTATAGAAAACAATCAAAATAAGAAAAATCATGTTAAATATATAATTTCTCAAAGGGTCCTGTAGAAAAATATTTAATGTAGTCTATTTTTAAACATTTTCATTCAATATTTAAATCTATTAAAAGCCTTTAGGAATATAGAATATAATCCCTACATTTAAATATAGTTATATGAAATAGTAAAGATCTCCCTTCAAAAATGGAATTTACTCAATGGAATTCTTGAAAAATAAAATTTCTTAAAAAATTGTAATTTAAAATATATTATGGTGATACACTGCCTTCTAATCAAAACAAAAATTAGGCATTTATTTTTTTAGTACCTCCTATGTTCCCTGATACTATACTAGGTCTTGTGGAACATAAAAAAAAATAATAAAAGTAGAAGTCAAAAATATTTGCCATTGGAATCTTCATAACTGATAATCTAGTTGTGAAGATATAATAACTATACATAAAATAATTTGAAAATAAACTACATATAAGTGAATATCAAATTATGTGATGCTGGCTCCCCTTCTCCTTCCCAGAATAGTTTAAACCAGTGGGTGGATATGACACTGTGTCAAGCCCTTATAAAGTATGGCAAAGTCTTGGATATTAGGATGGGGCTTGGAGTAGAAGAAAATGATGTTGAATTGCCCAGATCACCTCTCTTTAGTGTCAACCAAATTTCAGACCAGAACTAGGGTGGTTATGACACTTACACACCACCTAGAAAGATCTATTTTGTTTCTAATATTGTTTCTTTTAACAATGAAATGTCTTTGTAGTAACGATAACAGAGTAGGGAGATGTCATCCTTAACTAGTTTTTGAAATAAACCATCCTTATATCTTTTTTTTAAGGGGAATTTTTAGGTATCCAAATAAACCAAGAGTAAAGCCCTCAAATTAGATTAGTGGTGGGAATAAAACATCATATGATAATCAAAGTCAAAAGAGTCTTCATTTTTTTCATAATACTACTATTCCTCTAATTTTCCAGGTGATAAACATTAGTCATTTTAATTCATTCATCCCCTTTATCCAAGTAACTAAGTCCTTTTACTTTTTTTACTTTTCCCCCTGCCATACAAGGCATTTTGCCCTTGAAATGTCAACATTTCAAACTAGATTCATCAGATTGAAGATTTAGAGTTAGATGGAACCATAGAAGTTCCACTACAGAGCATCTCTAGCACTTCTCATGATGCCATGCACATAGTAGGCATTATAATGTTGAACTGAATTGTTGTTCCTTCTCCTTTTTTCCAGGAAGGGTGAGTTGTTGGCTCAGCAGGAGTCATTCAGTGTCCCTGCTCCCATAATACCAAAAAATTTTCATGGAGCCCGAGTGAAGTGATGGAAGATTTCACTGCTTACCAAGTAAGTCTAATTAAGGTGGTCATGTGGGGCAGGAGGGAGAAAATCTAGAATTAGATTAACAGGCAGCACAAAATCCCTATTCCCTTCATCCATTTCCTCTACTCCCAGGGAGTCATTCTTGCAAGGCTCAGGATCTTACTGCATTCTCTTTTCTTCCTGGATATTGAACAGGCCCCTATGGCTAGATGGAGATAATCTCTTCAAAGCCCCTCAGTCTTTGTTTTCAGTTAATTGTTAAGTCTCACCACTGGAAAACCATTCAGCCTTAACTCAGACTGCTGGATAATCTGTCTTGGTGTGACCAGGCTGTTGTTGGGTGAGCTCATCCCAGTTTTCATTGGCTATATTACCATGCAAAATGAGTAAGATGGGAGGGTTGGTTTGGCAGTTGGATGAAGAGAGAGAAATACAGTAAATATCAGAGAGTGTCAATAATTTGTAGTCTAGGGAGAATGCAGAAATGTAAAAAAAATTTTTTTAAAATAATAATTTCAGAAGATTGTTTTGCTTCCACTGCAAAATTCATGGGGCACTTATTTTGCTTTTTACTACAAGGTACATGGAATCTACTCATCCAGTTGCAAACATCACAGACATAAACAATCTCTTGAAAGGAAATGAAATATATTATGGCTTAGTGTGTGGCAGGAAACTAATGAGCAGTTCGGATGCTAAAAGACAGATGCTAATGAAAAATGAATTACAATATTTCATTTCTGAATTAGACTTGTTTTGGTATAATAAATAGTTTTGCATTGTCAAATATGCTAAAATATAGTGGTATATCTGAGACTTCGATCTGACTTAAGAATTTTGTTTTTTTCCTAAAATTTGTCTGGTAGCATGTTAAAAATATTTTGGTTATCTTTTTTTACCTCAGTTCTGTATAATATATATGTAGCTTATTTTCCCTTCACCTTGAACAACCTTAAAAGGAAAAAAAAAAACGAGATTGCCATTGACTAACAAATATTGTAGTAAAGTTGGGAATAAAAACGTGAGTTTCTAATTTCCTTCTAAATTGTTTCATTCTAATTCCTATAACAATGGACTAATCTCCATTCTAATCTCTGTTCTAATGATACTGTTTTATTTTAGGATGCATTAACATACTTCTTAGATTTATTTATATACTTCATTTTTAAAACATTGAATGATTATTCCCTATGACGATTTTGTACTAAGGAGATACACTGTCAGATCATTTTTGTTCACCAGTAACATTTTTCTCAAGGAACACCTTGTACACTGCATAATTAGGACATATAACTATTTTGGTGTATCATCTTTCTTTCTTAGGAGACTGCTGCTCTAGTTACAATGGGATTTTTTTTAATTAAAAAAGGTTTCCTTTCTTAAGAATAACAATCTTCTAAAAATCAAAAAGGGGTTTTGTTTTTCTAACATATCACTAGCAACCTGAAGTGTCATTCTGGAATGCTAAAGGATAAATTGAAACAATCTATGTTAGAAGCCACAGCATTTTTCTCTTTATTTGCAGATTATCAACTGAAAACCAGTCAGAAACACATGGAGAACAACTAAATATAGGATATTAGTGTTTATAATCAAAAGTAACACTGTGAACATCAGAAAGACCTCTCTGAAAGGTCAATGCCTCCAGCCTTTTTGACAAATTACCTCCCAGGGCTCTGCCAGGAGGCTGACCCTAAAGAACAAAGAATTAATGTCTTGAAGTCCAAGATCCAAAACAAAAACCCTCAAAGACCAAAAAAAAAAAAAAACCAACACAACAACAAAAAAAATTTTAGGAAAACCGAAATAGGATTATATTCTTAATTCTCAAATAACTATAATCTTGGCTAAATGTTGTCACATTATAATAATTCATTACAAATAGCAAAAGAAAAAAAAGCATCACCTCAAATAGTTGTCAAACAGTAAAAGAACCATCTTTCTGCACATTAAAAATTTGCTTCTTTACAAAGCAGAAGTTTCCCTTGATATATAAGATTAGGATTTGGACCTGTGATTCACTGTTTATAGGGACTGAGGAAGATTCTTTACACCAATGCACTTTCTTGGCAATTTATAGTCTTAAAAAAACAACAACCTGTTTATAGCATTGGTGAGGGGGACAAAGGAGAAGACAAGATCATATGTATCAAAGGTAAAATTGGCACCCAGGTCTCCCTGAGTTTCTCTCTTATCACTAAAGCATACTTTCATATAGTATGTATTCATTTGAAATGATTGAGAGTTGTAGGTCTTACAAGGAATTTTTTGATTACATAGTATTTTTAAATTTGAAATTAATTACATTTGTTCCTTTGTTACATTAAAATCCACAGGTGCCTCCCTCCACTAGATAAGGCATCATTTGACAAAAAAGCTCTATCTATATTAAAAAAACAAACTGTCTTGCTTGTTATCATTTAGTGGTTCTTTCTCTGAAGGTGGACATATGCCCTCTATTGTTTAAAAAACAAAGTTTTAAAAAGAACAATCAATGAAATTTAAATTATAATAATAACAATCCATTCTAATTAGACTTCGTTCTTGCTTTAACCCTTTCCTCTATCATTACAGGAATGATGAACTATGTGTGTCCCAAATCTGGTTGTCAGTGCATCGATTAAGGGTCACACTTTTCCTTATATGGACAGGGATTGTCCAAGACCTAAGAGAAAAGTTTTGTATGACTGGAAGCATTATTTTCATTTGTAAAAATGAAACTCCTTCATTTCTAAGAGGAATGAGTAACCTGGTTAATTTATGTAGATTATAATTTTTAAGAAATAGTTTTGCCTCAGGAAAAACCAGCACAGTCATGATAACAATGGTCTTAATAAGAAGGCTTCTGTTGATGGGGTTGTTTCAGCCTAACAAAGTCAAGTTCTAGTCAGTATGGGAAGTGAAAAATTTAGGGTGTGTTTTAAACCATACATACAGACTAGATGCTGAAAGATACCCTTTTGAGGATTCATATAAAGTTATTTCTTTGATCCTTGCCTCTCTAATTATTCCTTTTTGTGAGGGCAAATATGGCAGAGAAAAATAATATAAATCCCTTCGTTCTGAGTATAATTATGCTGAAATGGAGGAAGCTTAACTCAAGTTTCTGCCTATATATCTCTAAATACCAATTTTAAAAGATTCATTTATATTAAACAGACAAAACAATGAGACACCTAAAATATAATAAAATGAGATTTACATGAATACTTTTGGGTAGAGAAAGCAGAACAAGAGAGATAATAATAATGACTAGCTAACAACATTTCTACAGCTAACACTTAAAAGTCTGCAAAACATCTCACAAAGGTTATCTCATTTGATGTTCATAACCATCCTATAAGATAGATGCTATTATGAACCTTATTTTTAAAATGAAGAAAATGATGAGATTAAAGTAGCTTTCCCAAGATCACAAAATTGGTAAATGTCTATGGTAGTATTTGAACTCAGGTCTTCCTGAGATCTACTCAAATGACTATATCATCAAGCTGAGAGAGTAGATATTAAAACTTTTACTTCCTAAAAAGGATATATTTAATTTGATATTATAGAAGCTTCTGGTTGGAAAATACCCAGAAATTCACCTCCAAGGGATTTTCCTGACAATGAAAGTATTATTTCTGTGACATCTGATGACAGTAAAAAACATTAAAGGGATAAAGGTGCTTTAGGAGAGGCACAAATCCATTTTCTTCTAACAATCTAAACAAAATTTGAAAGTAAGTCTGCAGTTAAAGTTAAGATACTAGTTCCCTAAACTGTTTCTCATCCACATGCTTATTCAAAATATAAACGGAAACACTATAGACATCATGTCTAGCTAGCTTCTCAGAAAAGTTTAATTAGCCTCATTTCCCAAGACATTAAAAGACAAGACATGATCACTGACAAGTTGGGTAATAGAGCATCTTGGAGGTAGGTTTTTTTTTAAACTATCAATAATGATGGACTTGAAAAAGCATGTTTTTAATGTAAAACCAAAGGCTTCTCTACTGATATCTCTACCGATTATAATTACATATGAATAATGACACTGGAGACAGTCAGGAAAAACAGTTGCAGCCAAGAGATGAAATGTCCTATTTATGGAATAACAAGGAGGCCAGTACCAAAGATCAATTCACTTTGCCTTCGGTAGAGAACACCTACATGAAATAAAATTACTGCCTTTGTCACAGTCTAAAAATTCTCTTTAGTACCAGTAAGAAGCCTGAAGCCCTTCTGGTTTCAAAATAGACTAAAGCAATGCAACCACATTATGATTTGGTAATGGCCCTGCCATGACTGTCATCTCCTCCTAGAAAGGAGTTCCTGTGTGGGAGTCGAGTCACAATACACTGTTGAATGCTAGAGCATCCTTACTATTCTGCTGGGCCAACTGGGAACTCTCATTTCCTGGAATTTCAGAGAGGTACGAGCTGCCAATTTGCTCATAGGAGCTGAACAGATGGCTTAGAACAAGCACAGTAGGGTACTAGGTGACCCTATTTTCCCACTGTATTTCAGTTCAATTTTTAAAAATTAATTCTGACTGGAAGATACATTCCAGTACATGATCTCTTTTTTCATCATTCTATGCCCTCCTACCCAAAATCTTCAGTAGCTCCCTCTTTGCTATTAGATGAAAAGCACATGATGGATATCAGAACTGTAGAATCTTCAAGATCATCTACCATTAGCCTTGTCTTATGGAAGAGGAAAGTAACCTAAGTTTCCTGTTGGAGTTTAGCGGCTGCCTGTGATGTAGCCTCATCACACTAATTCAATCTTATTTTTCCAATATATTATCCTCCAGTCTAATAAACTGAACTGTGGAGAGTTATACAAATATGCTATTCTCATTCCACTTATATTATTGTCCCTGCCCAGAATAAACACTTTTCTCCTCTTGTGACCCATGTAAAAAATAGACTAATTCATCAAAACCAAGCTTAAATCTCATGTCCTTGTTGGAATTTTCTCTAACCATCTCAGGGGTCTGGAATCTCTCTCCTCTGAGCTTCCAAAGCACCCAGTCTCCACAATTTACTGTTTGGTTATATTCTAATGGCAATTTGGTATAGTGGATAGAAATTGTAAAGACCTGGTTTTCAGTACTACCCTGCCCACCTTTTTCATATTGTTCATTTTTGTACATGAATGATCTTATAAAACTAAAACTCCAAAACATAAATCCAATTAAACAATTGAAAATAGTTCTTTCTCTGCAGATGGATAGCATTCTTTGTCCAGAGTCTCTTAAATTTGTCATAGATTACTGTATTGTGGATAATAGCTAAGCTCATTACAGTGGATCATCCACAATACTGCTGTTACTGTGTACAATGTTCTCCTGGTTCTGCTTTATTTCACTAGGCATCAATCCATGAAGGGTTTTCCAGCTCTTTCTGAAATTCTCCTGTTCATCATTCCTTATAGCACAACAGCATTACATCACCAACATGTACCACAATTTGTTCAGCCATCCCCCAATTTATGAACATTCCCTCAATTTCCAGTTCTTTGCACCACAAAAAGAGCTGCTGTGAATATTTCTGTACAAGTAGGTCTTTTTCCCTTTTCTTTGCTCTCTTTGGGATTCAGACCTAGTAGTGGTATTTTTCAGTCCCATTTTTGACATAGACTGGAAGTGTGATCCTGAACAAGGCATTTGACCTCATTGGTCTTGATGACTTTAACACTAGAAGCTGCAGAAGAAGGTGCCAACCTACACTGGCAGTTTCCTCCTTGAAGTACCCTTTGCCAGTGACAGCCTTGGTCTAGCCTCTATCCCTTATTACACTGTCATGTAATTTTCAAGTTATATCTAATGTTATTAATCTTATCTTGAATTCATGAGCCTTTGGAGTGCAGAGACCAGGTATTTATATCACCTTTCTGCATTCCTTAGAACATCTAACAGAGTGCTGTGTACATAGTATGTGCTCCATATAGTCTTCTTGTTTAAATAATTTCCCAAATTAAAATGAATCAAAAATGACATTAAATGAGGAAAAATGGGGTTTTAGATAGGTATAAATAATGTCAGTCATTCATTAGATATTAAGTGACTACTGTATGTTAGGCACTATGCTAAGTTCTGGTGGAGGGGGGAGGGTACAATGAGAGGCAGAAGACTCCTGCTGCTCTCTAGGAGATTACAGTTTAATGGGGAGACAAACTAATATAGGGAGAATCTCAGAAGGAATCAAGGCACCTGACTTTGGAGGAGCCTTTGTGCAGAAGCTGAGACTTTAGCTGGGACTCAAAGGAAGCTAGAAGGCAGAGATGAGGAGGAAGAGCTTTCTAGGTATGGAGGACAGGCAGAAAAAAATACCTCGAATAGGGACACAGAATATCTAGGTGGAGGAACAGCAAGGAGGCTAGTGTCACTGGCTCATAGGGTAAATGGTGGGTAGTGTAAGAAGGTGAGAAAGGGGTCCATGCTATGTGGGATACAAGTGCTAGAGACTAGGGATACAAAGACAGATAAAAATTGTAAGATGTTCATTTTGATTTTATTGTTGGGGCTACTCCTAGTGAGGAAAAAGTCTCTAGCAGGGCAGATCTACAACTGCCCTATAGCTTTCAGTCTTAGATAGCTGAATGGGAGCATCACAAGGATAGGTGACAGTCTCAGGGTCACATAACCAGTCTATAGCAGATGCAGGATCTGAACACTGATTTTTCTCAAGTCAGCTCTCCACCCACTATCTATATCTGTTTAAGTAATTAATTTACTTTCAGCAGAAGGATGATAATGCTCTGGGGTCTCTGAGCTCAAAAACAAAAAAGCAAGCTTCCTCTTTACACAGTTAAATGAATGAATAAAAGCACACACAGAGGGAAACAAAATATAAAGGAGTTTTGGAGTTTGAGGAGAATATTAGCTATTGGAGAAATCAGGAAAGAACCCCTGTGGCATTTGCTCTGAGTCTTAAAAGGAGTTTGGTGTTTTTACAGGGAGACCTTGGATGGAAAAACACATACACACACAGAGAATAATTTCTCTATTTTTACTTTCTTGGTGAATTTGTTACTTCTCATAGGTTCAACTATCATCTTTATGCAGATGATTCCTTGATGTGTATATCCATGTATATCCATAACAGGCAAATGCTTAATCAAACATTTCCAACTAGGTGTTTCAAAGGCAACCTGCCCAAAATAGAACTCATGAGGGATGACCAGAAATATATGATCCTTTATATAGATAAAATTTCTTAAATACAATTTCTTACTAATATTTTAGTTAGAAATATAATGTATGCCTATTTTAATTACAATATTCAATTCTGCATTTTCCTATCCTCCTTATCCATCATCTTTCCAGGCACCAGGAGCAGGTGTCCTCCTTAACTTCTCACTCACCCTACGTCCCCAATCTGTTGCTACATCTTGTCATTTGGACCTTTACAATATCTCTATGTATCTTTTGTTCACTTATACAGCTATCACCTGCCTAGGTCCTCATCACCTCTCATAATGACAATTCCAACAGCCCTCTAATTGTTTTTCTTGCTCCAAAAAGCCTCTCCTTCTACTCTAATCCATCCTTCACCTAGCAGGCAAAGGATTTCCCCAAATCTTAGGTCTGTCCATATTCCTTTTCCCCTCTACTGCCACCGAACACAATCCAGTAGCTCCCTATTACCTCCAGGAGCAAATATATAGTGTTTTGTGTGGCAATTAAAGCTCTTTGCAACCTGGCCCTTTCCTACATTTCTAGTCCTCTTACACTTTATGCCCTTGGTAGTCTAGGGCACTACCTTACTACCCAACCATGCCCAATGTGCAACCTTCCATATCCTGTCTCTTTGCTTTTGACTGGCTTATCCCCCAAGCCCCAATGTTCTCTCTCCTTTTCTCACCTCTGACACTCCTTGGCTTCCCCAGTGTTCAGTTCAGATCCTGCCTTCTGTAGCAGGCCTTTCTTGTCTTAGCTGTTAGAGCTTCCTTCTCTAAAATTACCTTCCAGCTTCCTTCACAAATATCTTGTATACCTAGTTTGAGATCATTCATTCTAGTTATATCTGAATCTTCATGACTGCATATGTTTGTTTGTTTGTTTGTTTTTTTGGTAAAGATACTGGAGTGGTTCGCCATTTCCATCTGCAGCTCATTTTACAGATGAGGAAACTGAGCCAAACAAGATGAAATGACTTGCCTAAGGTGACACAGCTAGTTAGTGTCTGAGGTTGGATTTGTACTCAAGAAGATAGGTCTTCCTGACTTCAGGCTCAGCATTCTCTCCACTTAGCCACCCATGTACATAATTATATATGTTATCTCTCATATTAAATTGTGGGCTTCTTGAAGATAGAGACTGTTTTTATCTTTCTTCTCTCCCCCTCCCATCCCCCTGGGCTTAGTACATTACATGGTCTATATTAAGGACCTAACAAATGCTTTACACACTGCTTTAATATATTTTTTGGTCAACACTGATTTTTCTGAATCGACTGTTCTTTGATGGGAGGAAAGTTGGCAAAAGGGCATCCAATCATCTGCAGCACAACTCTGAATTGAGGGCAGATTTTATAGATCAAGTTAAAAAGGAGAAAGGAGAATAAGAATCTAAAGAGTAGAGTCAAAAGCAAATCTAGAAGAGAAAGAATGGTGAAAAGCTTCCACCTACAAACATCAGGAGTTTGTTATGCAAATATTCGAGGTCATTCATTCATTCACAATTTCTTAAGTACCCACCTAAGGTGTGAGACTCCTAGACTCAGTAGGGGGAAAGAAAAGATTTAATAAGAGGAGGCCTCTGGCCCCAAGGAATTTATAAACTACCTGACTATGGTCTTTAAAGGAAAGGGACGTGTAATGATAGCTGTGTTTTTTATGTACAAATTCTATAACATAACTCTAAGAAAATGCATTTTATGTTTCATTATGTATCATTTTGTTCTCTGAATATTCCTGTTGGCACTGGCCAAAAACAGTTATTTTTGTCATGAGAATGTGAGGCTCTCACTATTTGTTTCCAGAGCAACTTTATTAAAGCATGATGCTTAAGAGATCAAGGACAGGGGTTTGCTTCCTGTGTGGGTGAAGGTAGACTTCTCTGTTCCATGATCATATGTGATACCCTTTTTTGGTCAGAAGAGAGACTACATAAGCATTTGTGGGTAGACCAGCAAATCTATTGCCTCTAAAACAAGACATTTAAAAAGACATGCCCTATGGCTGGTAGATCAATATGTTCATATTCTCTTATGGACGTCTCACTATAGTACTAATAAAATGTACATCTTAATATCCTCAATCAGATTTTAAAAAATATTTTGTCTTCACCTCTCCTTTGCCTTTATTACAGTCTACCTCTGAGTGCATGTTTTGTTCTTCCTGTCAGATTGTAAACACAAGGCTTGGGCTGTGTTTGTTTTTCATCTTTGTATAATCGGTCCCTTAAACACACTTAATGTTTAATAAATGTTTCTTGAAATGAATTCATTTGAATATACCAAATAGAAGAGAAATAATGGGAAAATGACAAGAGAAAGAGAGATGAAAATTAGCAGGCATGTCCAGTTGAAAGCAAATGACATCTTCACAGTGCAAGGTCAATTTACCCAAAGAAAAGTCGGTTCTCTATTATCTGCATAGATTATATGCTGCATATTTTTAAACAAAGTATACTCCAGGACCCCCTTCTTTCAATTCCCAAGTCTTTGCATGCTTAGGAAATTCAAACTAATTTCAATATTAGGCTTCTATTTGTTCTCTTATAAACTTGTAATGGCATTCTCTGCTATTCCTTCGTCTCCCATTCCCAAATTTCTTTCCTTTCCTCAAGATTCAATGCCAGCAGTCTCCAAGCCTTCAGTCTCAATAGATTTTATCATTTATTACACTAATAAGGAAATTGAGGCCACTTGGCATGAAACTCCCATCTCCTCTAAATCTCTAAATGTCCTCACTTATCATCATCTTAGAGGAAGAAGTGTAGACACTCTTGTTCAAGCTAACCCTTCTTTCACCTGTAATGCTCCATTTTGTTCCCTTTCTGTCTCAGCCCCATTTGAATTATAAATTCCTTCTTTTAAAAAATTCCTTCTTTTTCATGCATCTTATATGTCATACTGTCTACTGGTTCTTTTACCTCAGTTTACAAACAAGTTATCCTAAAGCAAAAACCTACTTCACCTTGCCATTCCCCCAGTGTACTGTCTTCTCTCGTTTTCTTCAATTTAGAATGATTAATTTCTGGCTGCCTTCATTTCAGTATCATATCCCTTTTCTTTCACAATGCTCTGGTCTTGTCACCATACTGAAACAACACTATCAAAATGCCACTAATAGCATTCTTATTACTCTGCTCAAAGGCATTTTCCTTCCTTTCCTCATTTTTAGTTTTCCTGTCGTATTTGACACTATTGAGCATCATGTTCCTGGAATAATAACTTCACCTCTGACTTCTAGCACACCAGATTATCACCATTCAATTCCTCCTTCTCTGATTATTCTCCATGCCTACAATAAATTGACTCCTTACCTTTTCCAAATGAAACCCTTTCAATTCCTTCAAGGCCCAATTTTGATGCCTGATACCTCCTCCATCAAAACTTTATTGGTCCCCCATGTTGAAAGTCATCTTTTTCTGTTAAAATATTTTGCCTGACCCTCTCCTTCGCTCTTGTATTCTTATTTGCATCACAGTTTTAGAATGTCTTTTTTTCTATCCAATTTTCCTACCCAATTAGAATTTCCTTCAGTGTAGGATTTGTGTTATAACTATCTTCATATTCCTAGCACCAAACATATTTTGATTACACTAGTCACTTAATAAATGTTTGTTGAGTTAAAATAAATTAGACTAAACAACACCTAATTTAGAAACAAACCTACCACGATGAGCATAATACAAAGCATCTTGAATCCAATATGACTTAGGATCTTACAATATTTTGAGTTATCCTCATCATTTCTTCCAAATTTATTGACTTTTGCTCCAAGGAATGCAGAGAAAGTAGATTTTTTTAAATTGTCCAAAAGGGAATAAATCTTATCTGTATTCTAGAAGAAAAGAAAGGATAAAAAAAAATCTTATCCACCTAAGTTCTAGGAAGCTCTTCCAAACCCAGTGACAGTGCTGAGACAATGCAGTGTAAACGGATACCCTGGTGCAGGAACCTGCAGTGCAGGAAAGTATCTTTTGCCAGAAAAGAGAGCAAAGTGGGAGAGCCCCCAGAGCACCCAAATCTCAATAAGTGACATTTAGGTCCATTTTCAGTTTAAATATCTGGCCCTAAATGATAACTGATTTTATTTTTGTATATCCTAAGAAAAACAAAAAAAAATATTATGCAATATTCCATTTAACATTGGCTTAAGGAGATCAGACTAACCTTTGTTATGATCTATGCTAAATTAGGCTTTTAGTAAAGAACCTCTTGTTCATGTGATATATGCTGTGAATAATGGCAAATTCAAAGCTATGTAACCATGTCAAGAATTAAGGATGTCCAGTCTATGAGCAAAACTGTTTCCCAACAAAGTGTAAACAAAAATTATCTAGTCTGCAGCCTTCAATCAGTATGATCTCACTATCCTTTCTCTTATTGTTTTTTTTTAAATGGAGATGTTAACATAGTTTGAAAGTGGAGTTCATTTAAAAAAGTATATTTTGCAAAAAGTTGGCTATTACAATCAACATTTGATGTTTCAGTTTTTGTTTCATCTAAAAAGCAAAATGATGATTTCCAGGGGCTAGTGTTTATAAAGAGAAAGATCATTCCAGCAACTTATGCTTCTGTACTTGTACATATAAGTAACAATGTGGAAATCATCCTCTAGACTTTAAATATATTCATTCTTAAAAGCTTTGAGTATGCAAACAAAGATGCAGTGGGCAGAGGGCCAGTTAATAAATCTCATTTCCCAGTAGCATCTGTGTAAAACACAGCTATGGGGAGTATACTCTCTAGGGAAATCCAGGGCACGACTCATTCTCTCCATGAATTAAAAGTGTCACCCTAGATCACCAATACAACACTCATTTTCCCCAAGCACCTCTTAAAATATATGGATGCCTAGTACTCATACATGTGGTGAGTAAGCTGGAAGTTAAGAAGGAGAAACAGATCCAACAGTGGGCAGAAACTGCATAAACATGTCTACACTGTTCTTCAGTCCCAGTTTAGTGGGGTCTGCCTTGTTTACTTTTTGTTTTTTTTCTCAATTTAGTACCTGGGTCTCACTAATAAAGGGATATCTTTTTGGGGGGGAGGGGGCAATTTTGGGTTCTCACTGAAGTACACACCTACTCTAATAATTATTAACGACAAGATGCCTAGAGAAGTAGAACACACTGGATAATATGCTTAATGCAGTACCCAAGTCACACATGAAAATAAGGTCTCTGCTGGTCTTAATTTAAAAAATGGTAGCCTTCCTGAACACTTAAAGGAATATGTTAGACAGAGGAAATAGTTTTGTTCATTAACCAGTTGGTCCTTTTCCTTTCTGAACTGTAAAAACTGGTACCTAGATATAATTATTTCTGGTGATTTTATCCAATCATCGGATAGCAAAGTAATCCCCTTTCAAAAATTATAATACTTGGATATTTAAATAGTGCTTTATGTTTTTTAAAGGGTTTCACTTTTTTTTTTGATACAACCAATCTGTGAGTTAGGTGCTATTATTAATCCCCACTTTTCAGGTAAAGAAAATTGGGGCTAAGTAAGGTTAAATGGCTTGTTCATGGTCAAACAGTTAAGAAATATTAGAAGCAGAATTTTAATCCATTTCTTGATGACACCAAGTCCAACACACTATCCATCATTACATGACATCTCTCTATTGCTAAGTTATAGAAATGAAAAAAAGATAAAGGATATCTAAAAGATAATAAAGAGATCAAGACTAGAAAGTATTTTTGGCCTTCATTGAAGTGCTCTATACAAATCTCCCAGCCCTTATCTCATTACTGAGAATTACATCAAGGCTCTAGCCAAAGTGAGGTCTCAGCTTGGCTATTGTCAAGCTTTCAACATACATTCAATGTTTCCTTAGTAATGAACTAAACTCACAATCCTAGATTGCCTAAGTAGCCAGAATGCTAAAATGTCTTATTTCTACCTCCCTTTCCCTCTACTCTTCTTTCTCTAACTATCCTCCAGAAGCAGTCACCACTATACCAAATAGGGTCCCCACACTACAAGGCACACAGGATATGGTTGACCTGAAGGGTGTTTTGTATAACCAACCCTCTGACTTTGATGTAAATTCTGTAATTGCTAGTAACCCTGTTGTCTACCATGGCAATACAATATTCTCAACCACCTCAGCATTTTGCCAGCTGAATCTTGTTTATAGGGTTTTTCAGCCCATTACAGAGAGCTGAGAGCAATAGCTGGCCATAATTCAGTATAAACAAGGATTTGAGTTCGCTTTAAAGTGACTCTTTAAAATCAAACCTAGCTTTCGCATTTTACTTTCCTGCCAAGGGATTTTCCATTTCAACAATTAAACAAATATTCCTTATATTCCATTGAAAATTTCAAGGCAGTTCAAAGAAGTTATAAACTTCAACCAGGCAACTTGCAATGGCCCATGTGGCAAATGACAGGCTTCCCCTAAAATGAATGTTACATGGTAAGAATTTAAATCATTTAGGAGATTTCACAGTAGGCTTCACATGTATTGCCAACAAGAATAGTTGAAATAAATAGCTAAAAAAAAAAATCTCAACCCTTGTCTTTTTAATTCCTTTTAGAAACAGAAGTGCTCACATTCAACTCAAAGAGAAAAGAGAAAAGGTGGGGAAGAAAAAAACTCCAAATTTAAACATAGAAAGTTGCCTCTAAAACAGAGCCTCAGGAAGCAATGCCTTATTTTGGTTTATGTAAGGGCAGAAAAAGCATTTGGAATCTGCAAGCATTCTGTATTAACATGTAAGTAAGACCCATGAGACATGAGATTTTTGTGACCTCATGGGTACTTTCAAGATGAACTTCCAGTAAGTATTTACATAACTGTCAGAGATGATAAAGTAGACTTGCTTCTAAGTTTTGAGAAAGTTAACAAATGATGCCTTCTTTCAGTCAATCAAATACTTAAAAAGGAATGAATACTCCTGATTTTATTTTGTTACATGATAGTATTTGTGACCAAAGCATATTGAACCCAGTATATCTGAATGTTTAGATTGAGGCTTAAAAAAAAAAGTTATTTCCTGTTGATCACTGGAAGGAAAGAATGGCTTTAGAGGCATGTGTGCTCTCTCTCTCTCCCAAAGCAAAAGCATTGTTAGCTGTTATCAAGGTAATTTTAAAAATAACTGTCCCAAGTACAAAAGAACTTGAGAGGAAATATGCCCTAAGGATGGGCCTTCCTTCAGATCCCTCTGCTCAGGCGACATGGAGCTCCACATTATCCTTATCAAACAATGCAAACAATTTTAATGAGCTTATCTACTAAAACAAACTGCCAGATATGTTCATATGTAAAAGGCTGCTAACTAACTGTATGGGCCAAATCTTTTCATCAAAAAAGCTTCTATAAAATAACCAAAAGCAGCTTCTTCCTCAAATGAGACTGAGGCAAATTCCCAGAAATCACCTTCTTATGCTAAAGGAGAATGAAAAGCTCCTCCACCCCATATTTAGGCCATAAACTCCCATGAAAATGGTGGTGGTGGTGGTGGGGGAAGCATCCTGCCTTTTGACGATTGCTCTAGTTCAATTTCTTTCAAAGAAACCCAGGGTTTTGTGCAGCAAATTTTGGTAAACGCCTGACACTATGACCTCTGCTGTCAATCCTTCCACCAATCAGCAAGCAGAATTCTTACAAAGCTCCATCAATCTGGCGGTTTAACATCACAGACTGCAGTTTAATCTAGAGGATTCCATTTTTCTCCCCTTGCACACACGCGAATGCGCGCACACACACACACACACACACACACACACACACACACACACACACGGCGAGAGCAAGCACACGCCTTTCTGCTCCATCCAGTCACCCTCTGATGTTTTGGGCACAGTTAGCCAATGTCTCCTCCAAACATGTTTTTTTTTTTTTTTAAGAGGAAGGAGGAGAAAGGAAGTGCTGCATTCAGACTCCCTTTTGAAGGGGCCAAGAAAAAAATTAGCATGCATTTTTATCGATATGCAAAGGAGGAGAGACAGAGGGGGAGCTCCTGCAGACAGCAAACCTATTCACAAAATGCCTTCCATCTGGCCAATACAAATGGTATTTGAAAATGTTAAAACTCCCGGCGTGCTCAAGAGGAACCATTAAAATAGAAATAAATGATCATAACTGGCTTAAATGAAATGATATACATCTCTACACACATATGTGTCATTTATAATGCAGTCTTAGGAGCCATTAAAAGAGAAATAAATGATTGCAAATGGCTTCAATGAAATCATAGACCTATAGACACACATGTGTAATTTATAATGCAGTTTGAGGAACCATTAAAATAGAAATAAATGATTGTAACCGGCTTCAATGAAATCATAGACATATAGACACATGTGTAATTCATAATGCAGTCTAAGAAACCATTAAAACAGAAATAAACGATCATAACTGACTTAAATGAAAATAAATACATATATATGGATATGTCTATAATTTATAATGCAGTCTTTGCCTTCGTTATGTAATCCTCTGCATTTCCCCTCCTTGTTGCTGCAGTCCCCAAAGGCAAAACGCACACACACATGCTCACATCCAACCCAGACATGCAACACCCAGAGAAGCTCTGACTGGGAACAGCACTGATTGATTACCTGTAAGAACGTTCCCCGCGCACTGTGTGCTTCCTGAAAGGAATGATCGTCCCGTTATCCTGGATGATGTCGTTGTTGTTTTCTCCATTTGGGGACAAGGTTTGGGTAGGACCAGGCATTGGAGCTCTCCCAACAATGAAAGCCAGTCTTTCCTTTGCTCCGGTGAGGAAGGTAGGCTGTGTCTGTCTTCCTGTCTCCTCACCCTTCTGCTTCTGCTTCTGCTTCTCTCTGCTACTGATCCCCTCACTCGCTTGCTCGCTCCCTGCCTGCCTGCCTGCCTGCCTCTCCTCCTCCTCCCCCTCCTTCTCTCTCTCTCTCTCTCTCTCTCTCTCTCTCTCTCTCTCTCTCTCTCTCTCTCTCTCTCTCTCTCTCTCTCTCTCTCTCTCTCCCCTCCCCACCCCCCCCAGCTGACGTCAAACCGCCTGGAGCAGCACCCTGGTCATGTGACAATGTTCTTCACCATAGCAACCAGCTAACTCATCATATCTCCCCAATTCACACAGGGCTACAGACATGACCACACGGAGACATCCAAACAGGCAGGGGGTGGGCAGGGCCTGCATCGGGTGTGTAAAACACCCAAACCATCCCCCCCCCAGCCCCCCAGCAGACTGGCCTGGTCTGAAAACCAGCTCTTCCTCTAACCATTTCCTTTCCATTGCATACTGAAACTGCAGCTGTGTACACAAAAGAAGGATTCAGGCAATGGGATGTGTGTGTGTGCGCGCACGTGTGTGTGTGTGTGTGTGTGTGTGTGTGTGTGTGTGTAGGGGGGCCTTTTAACTCCTTCATGACTAAGTTCTTTACACCATTAAAATGAAACTCACGGAAACTCACCAGGCCCAGCGAGGTGCTGGTGATTAAAGGCAGCTATGAACATCTACCCAGAATACTTTCTTCCACCCAGACAAAAATGAAACCGAACAGAGCTTAGGACCTAAGAGGAAGGTCTAGTTCCTTCTGTTCAATGTTGCATGTTCCATTTACTTTGAGATTCCTGGTAACGGTTACATGGCCAAAGACTCCCTGTTTTTACAAAGGGATCTTGAAGAAAAGGGGACTGGCGGGCATTTTTGAAATGCACAGCTTACCCTATGCCCCCAGATTCAATTCCCCCCAGGCCAACTAATCTAGACGAATGGTCCCATGCCATTTCCTCTGTGGCTATTTTCATACAGTTTAAAGAAAGACTCTACCACTTGGTATTTGGATCCAAATGCGGCAAGAATACAAAGTTATGTGCGTTTAGGGAAAGCTCAACAAAGATTATAGACTTGAGAGGGAAACCGTTTTATATTCGCCATCACCAAAAAATACCCACAGCTGAATCAGTGTTAATTATTCTGCCTCCCCCCACCCCCACCAAAAAGGGGGGGGGGCATTCTCTGTCTTTCAGTTTACAACGTAGATGCTAATGATCTCTTCCAGAAGGCAGGCTGCGAGCATTTTAATGATGCTCTGCTTACTACAATCAGTGCCTAGGAAAGGCTGGGGAGGAGGACTTGGGTTCTGTAACTATGCTAGACGCATAAATATAAAGGTGGAGGGATGTACCTGTCTATCTATCTACATGCATGTGTGTATAAATATACACACATAAATATATACATATACACACATATATAGATATACACATGCATATAAATATATACACATACATACAAATACACATATAAATATATATCCACATATAAATATACATACACTCATATAGAAATACACATATAAATATATACACATATACATGTAAGTGTGCATTCATGTATAAGTATTTGTGCATATAGATATATACTTATATTTCTCTACTTGTGTATACATAAGTGTATATTCATACTCATGTATAGATAAGTAAATTTACATATTTCTATTCATCCATTTATATACATATCCATGCATACTTATGAATAGAAAAGCACATATTCATCCTTATTTTTATAATAATACACATATGTGTATGTATAAGCACTTATACATATTTATATTTATCCAGTTATAGACATATATAACTAAATGTACATACTTATAAATAAACATATTTATTCTTACATTTATCAATTTATATACATATAAATGATCATAAATTCATACTCATGTACAGGTAAACATACATACCTAACTGTACAGATAAGCATATAGTCATTCTTATATTTATCTATTTAAAATGTACACACTTATGTATAGATAAGAATATACTTATTTTATGCATTAATTATTGCATAACTTATGGATACATAATTATGTATAAACACATATTCTAATATGTATTCATCTATGTACACATAAACATATATTCATTCTTATATTTATCTACATACATATATGTATATATACACACTCATGTATTGACAAGCATATATACTTGTACAATTTTCATATATAATCATGCATAAAGATATTAATTCTCATATTTATCCACTTATACATACATAAGTATATAACTATTCATACCTATGTAAAGATAAATATATATACATAAGCATATATTTGAGCTTATCTTTATCCACTTATATACACATTTGTCAGTATATAGATATACTTATATGTAGATATAGAAGTAATTATATTTATATATAAATTATACACTGATAAAGCTCAGGCCTGCATTTGTCTATTTATATTTATCCAGTTTATTTTATATTTATATTTATCCAGTTATAGACATATATAACTATATATACATACTTATAAATAGATAAACATATTTATTCTTATATTTATTGGCATATAGATATCAGAATTGTCGCTTTAATACTTTCTTGGATCTTTGATCTCAGTAAGGTGGCCACTTGCCCACTCTGGTACAGATCAAAACACGTCAATACCTTCTTATTTTGTACGATGTCTTTCTGTATTTTCTCATGACGTCTCCATAGAGAGTCTAGCAAATATGCTGAGGAATTCTCTATAGATCATTTAACATTTTTTATACTTATTATATTTATCCACCTATAGGCAGACATATATGTATATATAGGTGGATAGATATAAGTATACATACAAATACTTTAAAATGTATTGTTATAAGGAAGAGATAAGCTAGTTAGGTTTGGCAGAGGCATGAGGCCATAACAGTATGCATATATAACTAACTTTATATAATCATATCTTCATTGAACTATATATTATCTAACTATGTATCTCTATGCATATGTTTAACTATATAGTTATTTATACATGCATGTTTACATATACCTACATATACAAAAATATAAAATTATCAGGAGAAAACACCCAGATGCTACCCCCATCCACTCACATCTTCTTATAATCATCTGCTTTCTCATTTTAAGGTACAATTATTTAAAAACCAAGCAGAAATGTTGTCAAGCCTCACACTTTTCCTGCAGATCTCCCTAGCAATAACAAGTTATTTCTGGTATCAGGCTTCTGGAATTAGCATCAAATGAGCTTCTTGCAGTGTGTTCACACTCAGCATCCAGATGGTAGTGATATAATCCAAACAAGCAGAGGGAATTTTGATTTTTTCATTTAATTTTAATATTTTATTCACAATTTCTAATAATTCATATTATAAATATGTATTTTTTTCTTCTTCCAGGTTCACTTAAAAGTGGTTTGTTAAAGACGGAACATGGACCCAGTTCTGACTGGCTGGTTTGACAAGGTATATAATTATAAGATACATCTAAGATAAATAGCAGGCTATGTATTCTATGACTATAGTCACTGCTGAGGTGCTTCACTCTTTCTTTGCTTTCTGTCACTCAATTCACTTTCCACTTTATTACCAATTTATTCCATCATTCCATGCCTTCTTGTTCCCTATGTGATCCCATGTGGTTCATTTAAAGTACCCATTTAAAAATCTAATATTGAAAATGGCCAAAGTTTGTCTTCCCATTTTGAGTTTGGCCATATCACTTTCTTTCTTCTAGATCTACTATTTAAATCTTAGGCAGAGGAGTTAAAGGCCCGGTAAAAATCTTGTAAATATAAAAACAGGCAGCATCTCAGATCAATTATATGGCAGTATGGTGAAGAAGGGGCTCACAAAAGTCTTCTACAGTAATGGGCGAAAGCTGAAACTTTTAAAAAAAAACACGAAAATTTTGGCTGTCAACTCAGAATAATATTATTTCTATACTTAGGAATGGTGCCAAGAAGCAAATCAGAAGAGATATCAAGCCCAGAATCTTGTCTAGTATCCCATGCTGAGACCAAGAAGAATAGGATCTCAGAAACCTTTGCCAGTATAGGAAATAGTATGATACTTAAAAAAGAATGATGAGGCTTTGGGAGCTTATTCTATAGACTGATTTAGCTTTCTTAGCCATTAACCTATAAACTATTCATTTTGGGTAAAACTTGAGTGGCTAAATTCATTTGTTTTTCTGCCTTATGGGAGACGAGCTATATTGGCTTACATTTTTGGTACTCAGTCGCAAGGCTAAAAATTATTTTATCATTCACTTGCTTTTCCCCCTGAGGTCAGGCTAAACTCTTCTGAGCAGTTATGATTCCCTTTTAGAAGACTCTGAAATGATGAAGAAAGTTTATTGTCTAGAACATGAAATGTAGTTAGATGAGAGCTCATTGAGCTGATGATCCACCAGCAAAGGTATTTTGGGTAGACATTGGAGATGGACAGTGAACTGAGCCAAGAATTTAAGGGAAAGAGAGTACAATTGCTTTGGGGAAATTGTACAATGCTTTTAGTAACACTAGCCTTCTCCCCAAAACAAAACCCAATCTTTTAAACATCAATATTTTTCCAGCAATGTTATATGTCATGGATTCTCACAGTCCTTGCAAAATTAACCTCTTGGGTCATCGGAAGGACAGTGGAAAGGTGCATGATAAACTGAAGTAGGCTATAACATATTACCAATGGAGAACTTATAGGAGAAGTAGCATTAAGAATATAATATGAGAACTGTGTAACTAGAAAGAAGGCCAGCTATGTAGGGGTGTAACTTAAATACCTACTATGTGCCAGACACTGTGCGATACAAAGAAAAGGTAACTTATAGTCTAATAATGGTGATGTCTACTCCATAAGCATTTATGAAATGTCAAGCAATCTAAGGAGAGTTCCCCAGTATACTTAGTAGACTCTGTGAAGAAATCATGGGAAAATATAGAAAGACATCATATAAAATGAGAAGTCATTGACATGTTTTGATCTGTACCAGAGGGGCAAGTGGTCACATTACTGAGAGATCCAAGAAAGTATTGAGGTAAGTGACAATTCTAACAAACAACAAACAAAAAGAAATGCAGGACTGAATGCTTTATCAATGAAATCTTTCTGAAAAAAGTGCTAAACTACCTCCTGAGATGTTCAACAATATTTATAGCAGGACTTTTTTGTAGTGAAAAAGAACTGGAAACTAAGGGGGAGTAGATCAACAAATTGTAATTCATGAATGCAAATGTTTTATAAGGGAATGGAAAAATACAGTTGTGCTGTAAGAGAATGGAAAAAGATGGTTTCAGAGAAAACTGAGAAGACTTATTTAAACTGAAGCAGAATGAAGCAATCAGAATTAGAACAAGTTATGTTATAACAATACTGTAAGGACAAACAACTTGTAAATGTTAAGAATGCCTCATATCAGTGCAGTGATCAACCAAGGTTCCACAGAGGACAGAAAAATGATGGACACATAATGAAACATACATTTCTGGGTATGGCAAATGTGGGAATTCATTTTGTTTGACTATAAATATTAGTTATAAAGTTTTTGTTTTTTAATTAGTAGGTGATATGGGAGGGAAAAGAAAAAAAATATGGGATAAGGTATCCCTGGAGAAGACAATAAAAGGCCAGAAGCATCATAGACAAGCAGGATAGCTTTGAAAGTTTCAAGTTAAATTTACTATATATTTATATAAGATTTTCAGTCTTTTGTTATAGTTATTTCCCTTTGAAAAATCTATGTGGAAATGCTTCTTTTATATGGTATTTAAATTCAGAATTAAAAAACCCCCCTACATATCCCAAGTCTTCTCATGTCCCTTCTATGTTTTTCTTTTGTCAAAAAAGAAGGGAGCTACAAGCACACTTGGAGAGGTTATAAGCAGGATATGTTTATCAAGCTTAAAGCTCAAGAGGCTGTAGGTTCCACATCAGCAACAGTTCAATTCAATAGCTAGTCATTAAATGTCTTCTGTGTGCTTAGCAGTTAGTTTGTCAGTCTAGAAACATTTATTAAGGCTTATTATATATACCAGGTACTATGTGAAATATCAGGATAAAAAAAGATCAAAATGGTTTCCACCTTCAAGGAGTTTACAAAGCATTGTGCTAGATGATGGGAGAGGTAATAATATATTTTACAATCTAGTAGGATTAAAGAATAATTTTTTAATCTTGTTTTTAAAAAAATCAATTAAATAATCAAATAGCTCAATCTTCCAATGAAATGTAGATAAAAAGAAAAAGATGAATACGCTTCAAAAAAAGATTTAGATAAATGAGACCATGCAAACTTTTCTAGTCCACATGTCTTCTTCTATCACTCAGCTGAGAATAAATCTGGGATTAGAAAGGTTTCGTGGATGGTCTGAGAGACAGATTATATCTGTTGTTTGAGATTAGCCCTGCTAATTAGAAAGAGACTTCTCAATAGCAAGTTGGCTGTTAAGTGATGAATTTCTTGGCTTCTGTGACCCATAAAACAGATAAAAATCCAAAGTTGTACTGAGTTCTGTGTAGTCAATCAAAGGGGCAGAGGGGTAGGAAAGAAGGGAAGAGAGTATTAAGAATCATATAATGTTTTCACTATTTAGAAAGCCTAATTTAAATGCCATTACTCTAAATATGACACTGTGGGCCAAAGACTAATGAGTTGATGGGACCTGAGTTACATTTTTTTAAAATGTTGTATATAATCTCAGTATAATGAAAATCAGAAGACAAGCTGTAGTTAAATGGAAGGATATCTGACAGGTTATACTTAGACAAAAGTTATAAAGAGTTGGAGGAACCATTTTCACTGCCTACTAAAAAACAACAGGAAACATCCCTTCATGGGAAGCTTGGCCATCATATCATGCAGTACTCATAATAAGCATGAGTAAAAAGACCAGCCAGAAGATTCTTGAAGTTTATGTGACAATATTGATTTGTTCCAGAGGATGAGAAAGAAATTTTATGAAGAACTTGACAAACTAGTCCATACTAAGTCAAGAGAGACCTTGAAACATGGCAGTTTTGATGGAAAGGAAGGCAAGAAGGAAGACTTTAAAAAATATTGCAAAATATGATTTGGGATCAAGAAATGGGGGGGTGGGGGAAACACACATGAGCTATGTATTATTTAAAAGCCTTATTCCCATAAGAGACAAATACCTTTTTGAAGAAGAGAGTTAGGAAACTCTGGAAATGGCAAGCATCAAAAAATATCACAAAAAATAAGTCAATAAAATATATATGGCTGCTATTATAGAAGAACAAAACCTGTTGTTGATGTACAATCAGATATTTCATTAACACAAAAAGTCAAAACCAATTAGGAGAAATGACAAAGATTTATATTATTCCCTTTGGGTTATCTTACTAATTCCTGCTAATAGGCTAGGGATAGAGTATAGCGGTGACTATCTCAAGTTCAAGATATTCAATAGGTCTACACTCCTAAAACTAAATAACTCATGAATCCTTCCTAGAATGCTTCTCTTTAATGATCACTCAGTAGATTCATTTAGCTCAAAGTGAAGGCATTTATTTAGTAAGTTGGCATAGTAAAAACAGTAACTATATAAACACTCTCCCCAAATCTGGGGCATGCTTTCCCATAAATACAGGCAAAACCAGTAAAAGAGGAGGTACACAGAGTTCCAAAGAAGAACACATCTATAGAATATATGGTATTCTCAGTATCAGGGAAAGGCAATTTATCTCTTTGGCACTACAAAACCCCTCATGCTTTTCCTTTTTCAAACACAACTTCTCTACAAGGATGGCTATACATTCCTGGGTTTGCTCTGTAGCTAGACTCATGCCTGCCAGGGCTAAATCACAACTTTAACAGCTGGCTCTCTTCTCTGATGCCAGAGGTTACATTCCTCAGAACATCCTTGCCTCCCTAAGGATGCTTCCTACTCAGCACAATGTCTCCCACTAGGCAAGTAGTTCTACTGCAAGGAACCACAGTTGATGGAGATTACCTCCTTAACACAGGTAAGGAACAGTTTTGTTCTTTCACATAGCTGGCTCTCTTCTCTGCAGCCAGGTTACATTCTTCAGTTATCTCTTGCCTGGATTCACTACCTAGTGGGTATGCCTTTATTTTTTAAATAAAAAGACCACTAGAGAGAGGGCTAATCCATCAATCAATAGTTAGCCACATTCAATTCCATCATAGTTGACTAAAGAAAACTCTTTGCATTTGTAAAGGGGATAATAGAATATAGATATGTATTTTACATTTCATTTAGAATCTTAATACCCTGTTTGTTGTCTTCTTAGATTCTGTACTTTCATGAGCTGAGCTGAGAGAAATAATTTTATGTTGGCAACAGCACTGATGCAACCTATTTAAACAAGCTGTTGCCTTTGAAAAATGGGAAATGCATAAAAATAAAATAATTGATTTTATAACCATTTCCCATAGAAGTGTACAGATATAAAATGATGGTCACAACAACAAGGTCGAAAAACCAGAAATAATCTTTTTTAGCAAGCATTTCATCTTTGCCACAAAATGTGAAATGAAAGTCAAGGATAAAAACAGCTTGGAGTACAAGCTCACCTACAAAACATATCAGAGGAACATTATGCAAGTTTATGAACAGAACTGCCTTCCAAAATAATAAAGATAAAAGCTGAGGAAAATAAGCATAGAGAAAACTTCTCATGAAGCCCAATTAAGCAAGAGCATTAGAGAGGCATTCTAGACTAGGCTTAAGGAAGATAACAAGTAGATGTCAAATGGAACAAATGTGTCATTTTCTGAAGGTACTTCTAATCATGGACAATGGAATATTTGAACTCTACAGTGTCAATACTTGATATGCCATATAAAAAGTAAAAATGAAACTTAAAGAAATAAAGTGGAAAAGAATAGCTGGATTTGATCAAATTTGATCAAATATGCACAGAAAAACTCTACAGCTTTAAAGACATTCAGAGACTGATATTCAAAATTTAAAAATAGAAAATGTCACAAATTTATATCTATATCTATACACACATATATGTTCTTACAATAAAAGATACCCAAGAACATGAGTAGTGAGATATATGCCTCTTCTCATCTTTATGAAGTCTTTATGGTCTACATATGGTCTACTTCAAATATCCATATAAAAATGTAAAAAAAAAAACAACAAACCAGGTTTCTGCAGGTGATTTTTCAAAAAGGAGATTTCATTTTCTAATTTACACAACTGACTAAAAAGACATAAAATATAAGGTCTCCCCTGGTGTCTTATTTGCTAGTTACATATATATATATAAAGCAACAAGAATAAGTAGAGCAAAATGCAACTTAAAAGTTTTCCATGCATGTGTCAAGGTTATAAATAATTTATCAATAGATGTGACTATACAAATAACTTTCACACATTTCTTATTATCATAATTAAATGACACATAAAACAGGAATCCATATGTTTACCAAAAGGTATACTAATGTCATGGTATACTATATCTAACTACACTTCTCAATTTAATCTTCTTAAATATCATTTCTACCTCCATACATTATGCACTAAGATTAGAATCCAAATGTTACTGTCATCTCTGATAAGAATAATTATATTGATACAGGAAAACCTTTTCTATCCAAAAGGAAGATGGAATCTATGTTGATGATGAGGTTTTCCACAATTGTGGATGATATTTTATTAGGGTATCAAGGCCTTGTGAACTAAACGGCTTTCTCAATAAAATATGAAGCCATCCAAAAGAGGATGGTCTAACAGTCCATACAGAAAATACCAAAAGAGAAGACTTGCATATATGTATTACGGCAGTTAGATGGGAAGCTCAGTAATTTAGTCTGTCAGTATGCATATCTCAGATACATATTGTGAATAGACAATAATATGAATATAAAATTGGACAGGAGAAGATTGAACTAAATTACATTTGGGAAATCATACATTTAATGATTATTTGTGGTTATTATTCAGTTGTCACCAATTCTTTGTGATCCCATTTCAGGTTTTCTTAGCAAGGACAGTAGAGTGATTTGTCATTTCCTTCTCTAGAAACCCCCCAAATGGCTAGTTATATGACTATACATAATATAAAAAATTCTTCTTAAGGCCAACACTGCATTAATCATAGTATAACACAATTTCTGAGAAATTATTATTGTAAATGACCCAAAAAGCAATGGAGGGATGCATGGTAGGTTGGTGTAGGATACAGTATATTAGCAGTAATGATTTGCATATAAGAAGCTGCATAGAATACATCATTAAATATATTCATGAATAGGAAAGGATTTGGATCAGTCATCTATTGAAAGCAAGGGATAACATAAGAACAAAATGGAATATCCATGAAATAGTAAAAGACCTAGAGAAGAAGGTGGCAAGGTACCCCCATGAAGGACCCATGGAAGGACATGGACAAGAAATAACAGCATGAGATGGGACAGAGGAGCTGTAATCTTTATTTGTGGACACAGGAATCTCATCAGTGAGAACATTAATTCATTAAAATATCAAAGGATAAGAAGAAAAATCCCTTATCCTGAAAGAGATGTTTTTCTAACAATATCTGATCTCCAGAGGTTCAGAGTCCCTCAGCAATTTCTAGCCAGATAGCACTTGTGCGGGCGTGTCTTCCCAATTCTCAAATTTCTCTATAAATTCATATGTGAAGAATGGTTAATAGGAATGGTCACAGTGGATGATTTCTCTAGTGTCTCATGTGAACATGAGGCTAGCATCTGGAAAACAGTGTGAGTAACTGAACAGAAATCCTATTCTATATCTGACCTCATCTAAATAAAATTTCAAAAAGGAAAATTAAAGCAATTTTGTAAAAAAAAAGATATCAGCTGAAAACAATAAGATGAGAGAGGCAGTTTCTGTCAGTGAATAATGAAAAGTCTACTTTTTATTTTTCTAGAATCTTAGTAGAGCCAGGACTATCAATTAGAGTACTTTATGGAATTACAGATATGGAATTAGGGTTTTACAGCCATGTAATATAGCCCCTCCACCTAGTGCATGACTCCCATGTACAGTTTTCTATACTCTGATTGAAGATCTTCAGCAACAAGGAACTCCATAAACTTGACAAGACTGCACTTTCTACATTTGGGCAGGACTAATTGTTAGAAAGTTTGCCCTTATATTTAGCTGAAATCTCTCTCTATATATGTATAATATAGAACCATTCATTCCCATTAAATTCTTCTAGGCAAAACACTCATAATTTTGAGAAAAGCTGTCATACTCCTCCCCCCTTAAGTATTTCCCCCTCATTTTAAACATCTCTATCCTTGTATGGAATGGTTTTATACCTTCTCCCCTGACCAGCAGCAGTCCTCCTCTGGAAAAACTCCAGTTTATCAATTTATTAGGTTCCTGTTATAATAGGGTAATCCTCCCTGCTCCCCATGTGCTATCACTAAAGCACAACTCATGGAGCATGCCTAAAACTAAGCTGAGATCCCCTTGACATTTGGAGGGAAAAACACTGATGGACTTGTGATTTGAGAATGAATCAATCCCTTTATTGGCATGGAGTTGATAAGTGTTAACCACTAAACAAACTTTTAAGAGAGACAACTTCCACACATTCTTCCTTCCTCTAGAATTTATGGCGTGGAACTTCTTCTCTGGGATTTCTCTGTATGTGAGGACAGTGGGAAAAGGACTCCTTCTTCATCTTCCAACAACATCTAGAGTAAATATTTGAACATGAGAAGGATGTACTTGTCTAGTTGAACCAGATTCAGTATCTCAAGGTCCTAAATACCTCTCCACTTCTGAGTATGTTGCCAAGCAGTGATCCTAAAATGAAAAATTTCAGGCTGGGAAACACCTCAACAATTCAATAGGCTGAATGCTCTTGGGTCCCTCAGTTCCTGCTGAATGAACTGTGGGAAGCATTCCTAGCATCTTACTCCAATGCTATTTGAAGGAAAATGTGCCTACCAATAGGAGAAGGCTAATCCCAAGCTTTGGCCTGGCTTGCCAGAGGACATGGATCTTGAGGGAGTTAATATAGTGAGAGTTGATAATGATAGAGAAGCTGAAAAAGGAAAAAGAAAATCGCTTCAGCAATACTAATAAAAACTCCATATGTTTATGATTTAAGTATCAAATAGGAGTTAGAGGTTTCTGTATTATATTTTAAATCTTTGTCAACGTGTACTTGAGAATTTTTTGTGTTTACAAGCTTTTTTCTGTTAAGGAGAAAATAAATAGCTGACCTCTAGCTAATCCACACTACATTACCTTTCCACATCTTTTTTTGAGGAGATTCTAGACATGAACCAAAACTAAACTTTAAATGAGACTATAAGGGAGGGGGGAAAGGGGCACAAAAGAGCTAGAAAATGTCAGAAAAATCCAGATTCTTTCCTTCAGAGGCCATAATACCTCATGCCTGGTCGCAGAGATCAGATTCCTTAGTAGGAGATAGAGCCCCTGTTCCCTGTGCCAAGAAATTTATTGTTATATTATAATGTGTTAAGTTTACTAATTATGGAATAAAATCTACAGATCTAATACGTTTTCTATCAATTTCTCCATAAAATGAAGCTTTCTTCATTAAATACTAAATGAATAGTAAACCCTAAATAATAGTTGTTCTAAAAATAATTCAAAATGAGGCATGGCTTATAGCTGTATAAAGGGAAAGATAGGAAAAGTTGGAATTATTATTATATAAGTCACTTAGAAATGATTAATATGAACAACTAGTAACATTACAATTAATAATAAAATTGTAACTTTATAAATTACTTGGAAATGTTCACCTGTGTCCCTGTACCCTGAATTATATACCTGTAAATGAAAGAAGGCATTCTAAATAACCTGGAATTTCACTTATGTATTATGGTACTCTTTAGTGCCTTTGGCCCAATAAAACAAAGTGCTGAGAGAATACAGAAGGGGAGAAAGCTCTGTGTGTGTGTGTGTGTGTGTGTGTGTGTGTGTGTGTGTGTGTGTGTGTGTGTATTGCCTCTCCTGAGAGATCTTATGGAGCTTGTGGGTGTTACTGATAAAGCTTCCCCTTAAATTATGAATAGGAAGTTGGAGGCAAACCCACATATTTTAGCTTTGTTAAAGATTGACCCCTCCCATCTTTGTTTTTGTCTAGGACTTTGTGTCCTGTTGGCAGTTCATTTCCAATCATCAATGCTGAATTTTTTGTTTCAATTTTCTACACTCTTTTTTGCTATTAAAAATATTGGGGTTAACATTTGATTGTGTGAATGGTTAACCTGGTTGATACACAATTTCAGACCTCTTTGGGAAATTTATCAAATCAGTGTAAGAATGTATCTTTTATGCTCAAGCACTCTTCATTTGGGGAGAAAACAAAAATGAAAAAGCAATGTTTGGGAAGAATTGTTCTGCGTTCTAGAGTAATGGTATGATAATAAAATCCTGTTTCAGTGATGGTGCAAAGAGTTAGGACTAGCACCTACTCATTCTTTTTCTTTTTAACTTTATTGATTAATTAAGAAAAATTTTCCATGGTTATATGATTCATGTTCTTTCCCTGCTCTCCCCCCAACTCCCTCCCATAGCCAAGAAACAATTCCACTGGGTTTTACATGTGTTCTTGATCAAAGCCTATTTCCATATTATTGATATATGCACTAGGGTGATCATTTAGAGTCTACATCCTCAATCATATCTCCATCGATCCATGTGATCAAGCAGTTGTTTTTCTTCTGTGTTTCTGTTCCCACAGTTCTTTCTCTGGATGTGGATAGTGTTCTTTCTCATAATAGTACCAACTCATTCTGTAAGCTAACTTGTCTATATGTTTGGAGGTGTGAGATGGGGCATAATTTTATTGTCAGTTGCTCTACTTGATTTTCTCTTTTGCAACCTGGGAGATTAAAAATCCTCTCTCTCTCTCTCTCTCTCTCTCTTGCGCTCGCGTGCACATACACATTTCTCCCCTTCTGTATTCTCTCAGCACTTTGTTTTATTGGGCCAAAGGCACTAAAGAGTACCATATACATAAGTGAAATTCCAGGTTATTTAAAATGCCTTCTTTCATTTACAGGTATATAATTCAGGGTACAGGGACACAGGTGAACATTTCCAAGTAATTTATATAATATAGCTAGATTTAGAGTGCCAGGTCTGCTATTTACTTACATTACCATCGTCTCTAAGTGAAGATGAAAATATTGGTTCATCAGCTGTAGGACATGTCTTTTAAACCCATTTTTCTAAAAGTGATAGATTTGCTGGCCTACCTACAAATGCTTGCTTAGTCTCTCTTCTGACCAAAAAAGGGTGTCACATGATCATTAAAGAGAGAAATCTACCTTCACCCACAAAGGAAGCAAACCCATGACCCTGATTTCATTAGCATCATGCCTTAATAAAGCAAGTAAGTTATAGTTGCTCTAGAAACAAATGGTGAGAGCCTCACCTGTTCACTATCTTATTGGGCCACCGTTTCTTCATTTTATGAAATGAAGAAACCCCCAAAGTACCTTTCACCTTTAACAAAATACCTAGCATTTATATAAATTTTAAAAGTTTGTGAAGCATTTTATATATGTATTCCATTTGAATCTCATAACACCCATATGGGACAAGTTATAAGATCAATATCTCCATGTCACAGATGAAGAAACTAAAGCTGAGAGAGGGGAGGTGACTTGCCCAGGATCATAAAGCTAGGAAATATTTAGCACAAGATTTATCACTCAGGATTTTCTGATTCCAAATCTATTATTAATATATTCCCAAAGGCATGTGTCAATTAGAGGCTGAGAGAGAGTTGTTATTTAGTCATTTCAATTGTGTCTGACTCTTTTATGATTTCATTTGGGGTTTTCTTGGCAAAGATACTTGGAGTATTTTGCCATTTCCTTCTCCAGCTCACTCTGTAGATGAGGAACCGATGCAAACAGGGTTAAATGTCTTGCCTAGGGTCACCCAGTGTTTGAAGCCAGATTTGAACTCAAGAATTTGATGAGTCTTCCCAATTCCAAGCCTGGCACTTGGGGCACTGAGCCACTCAGAGCACTTACTAAGCACCTTCTAAGTTTCAGACACTATGTTAAGCACTTTACAAATATTATCTCATTTGATTCTCACAACAATCCTGGGGTGGAGGTGCATAAACTGAAATTGGCAAAGGTTAAGTGAATGTCTAGGATGACAAAGCTCCTAAATATCTGAGGCCAGATTTGGACTGAGGTCTTCTCAATTCCAAGTCCTCTGGGTTGCCTACCTGTTGTAGAGAAATTTTTATCCTGAGGTGCTCAAGGCTCTTGGATGTGCGATCTGGATGGTTAAAGGTTTTGCAGTAGGCTCAGCAGAAGAGGCCAATGGAATAGAAGTTCCAGCATTTAAGATTCACATACTCTGCTACACCAAAGTGGGGAACTGGGTCAATGAGTTATTTAAGCAATGTCCTCCATAGTAGAGCCAAGATAAGAAACCCTATCTCCTGTATTCTTTAGTCACTAGGTCACTAAACTCCATGCCTTTTCAGATTCATAATGTGAGTTTATTAGAATCAAATGAGTTCTGCTTCTCTTACCCTATTTTTTTTCATGCTCATAACTTGACTTAAGCTTTTTAAATTTGAATAAATGTGAGATTTACAAAGTTAAGCTTAATCCTTAATAAATCCCTAAAGCACAGAAAGAATACTGAAGAAATAGACAGCCATGCCAACAATTCCTATCTAGCAACAACAGCTTACATGAAGGAAAGTCTCCCAATCTCACTGTTTCTTCAACTGTTGGGTTGTGGTAAGAAATGGGCCACTTATCTCCTGGGGGAAGTGGCCATGTGAAAAACACAGAATAAAAGTCTCTTCTGTTTTCTGGAGATACATTGCTTATGTTTCAAAATGTAGTTGGTGATAACTAGCATTCATTATTACACCTCCAAGTTTGTAAGGTAGCATCTTTCCTTTCTTTTTTTTTTAAATAGATTTTTAGGTTATAGTTTTATAGAGTAGATGTATTCTTCTTTACCATTGAATTTCTTGATCCCTCATTTTTTTCACTGATAATCTAGAACTCTCAAAATTCCATTAAGTGACACCTAAGTGTTGTAATGTGTCAAGGGAAGAGGTGGTAGAGGAAACACAAAGTGATATGCTGTAACAAAGTTTTACATTTGGAGCTTTTCACAAGGACTTCCATTTTCAAATCAATTGACAAGTGTATATATTCAGTGTTTACTCCATCAGGGACTGTGTTAAGCCTTGGGAATACAAAGAGAAATTGGCTTCTGCTCTCAAGACTCATATATTCTAATGGGTCCATCCATCTCATGAACTACATTGCTGCTCTGCCCAATCCAATGTGATAGCTACAACATAAAACTACCCATTAGCCTTAAACACACACACACACACACACACACACACACACACACACTCTCTCTCTCTCTCTCTCTCTCTCTCTCTCTCACTCACTCTCAAATGTGAGAAAGGAAATAAATGGAAACTGAGATAAGTGAATACCTTCAATGTCAATAGGCAAAATATATGAATTTACCAGTCCCTAATTTATGCAGCTCTGACAAACCCATTACTAATAAAAAGGGCCTAAAAACTTCATTTTTAATTTTAAACATCATTTAATGAGCATCCATTATGAGTTCAATTCTCTACTAGAGGTTAGAGATACAGAGAGAGAAAAAATAAAACAGTTCCTACAAAAACTTTCCTCTGCCTATCAAATTATCTCACTAAAAGCAGAGCTATTGTAGTAAGGTCATCAAAACATCAACTTAAAAAATGTATGAAGATAGCTGCGCTCTTTGTGGTGGCCAAAAACTGGAAAGTGAGGGGATGCCCATCAATTGGGGAATGGCTGAGCAAATTGTGGTATATGTTGGTGATGGAATACTATTGTGCTAAAAGGAATAATAAAGTGGAGGAATTCCATGGAGACTGGAACAACCTCCAGGAAGTGATGCAGAGCAAAAGGAGCAGAACCAGGAAAATATTGTACACAGAGACTAATACACTGTGGTATAATCGAACGTAATGGACTTCTCCATTAGTGACGTTGTAATGTCCCTGAACAATCTGCAGGGATCTAGGAGAGAAAAACACTATTCATAAGCAAAGGATAAACTATGGGAGTAGAAACACCGAGGAAAAGCAACTGCCTGAATACAGCGGTTGAGGGGACATGACAGAGGAGAGACTCTAAATGAACACTCTAATGCAAATATTATCAACATAGCAATGGGTTCAAATCAAGAAAACATGTAATGCCCAGTGGAGTGGACTTACGCGTCGGCTATGGGGGGTGGGGGGGAGGAAAAGAAAATGATCTATGTCTTTAATGAATAATGCTTGGAAATGATCAAATAAAATATAATAAAAAATGTATGAAGAATTACAAGACTTAAAAAAAATCAGAAGAACATTATAGCATTGCTTTTTCCATCTTAGCTGCACTGAATTTGAATTTTAAACATTACTTCTTAGAATTATGTTCCTTTTTTAAAACATACATTTTACTAGAAAAGACATCATATTTCCAACCAATTTTCCCAATGTTCCTAGTTCCACAGGTGATATATTCTAAAGCTGAATTGTACGTGTAAGAAAAGTCTCTCAGACTCACCAGTCATTCCCATGTGGAAGCTACATGCTGGCAAGCAGCTCATGTCAAGCACATAAAACAATTCACTCTGGGTGTAGTAAATCATTCTGTGAGCTGCCTCCTCCTACATTCATTGCACTTGTGAAGATTCCCCTAAATTTGGATGCAGTGACATGGAACACAGCCAATAAGCTACACAGCAGTTACCAAACAGCTGCAAATCCATACTTATTTTATCATTTGTGCATACAGTACAAAAACACGTACATATTCAGAGCCAAGAGAAGACATTTTGGCTTTACTTATGCTGGTCGAAGCCAAAAGTCAGATTTCATTAAAAAGTCTTAAATGTTTCCCCTCCTGACATTATTTCCTAATCATGCAATGTTAAGAAATAAAGTCGTTAAACTTTTTATTTCTAGAGCTGAAAACTGAATTCCACAGAAGTAAAATGATTTGCCAAAGTTGACATAGTAATAGGTGGAGTCAGGATTTGAATTCAAGTCTGGTGACTACAAGTTCAGCATTCCTTATAATCCTAAGAATATTATTAGTATTTTATCCAGTTCTATAAAGTGTATGTTATATAATTTAAGGAGTAATAAAATGTTTGATCTATAGACTAATATAGATATTATGGTATTTTTATTACATTGGTAAAACTTAGCCAAGAACAGTAACTATTTCACTATTTGTTTAGGTTTTTCTTTTTTCTATCAGACTGTTTATAATTCTTTCTTTGAGACCTTTATGTACACTGCTAATGGAACTTCCAGACTCTTCTGCATTTAAAAATTTTTTTAAATGTAATTACTTGTTCTATTATCCCCCCCCCCAGTTTTTGCTAACAATATACATAAATTTAGTGATTTTGTATATTCACTTTCTATTTTGCTACCTTGCTGAAATGATTATTATTCCAATTAATTTTTCATTACTCCATTTTTTTCTTTTAAAATAATCTTAATCAGGCAAAATCTGTCTTCTCACTATCCTCTTCTTTCCCTTACACCCCCCTTTCCACTGTGAAAACAAGAAAAACAAAACCTATTTCAAACACGCAATAGTATATCATAACATTTTCACATTGATCATGCCAAAAAAAATTATCTCATTCTATGTTATGAATCCTTCACCTATCAGGAGTTGAGAAGTATGTTTCATTAATCTTCTAAATTGTGGTTGGTCATTGTTCTGATAAAAGATCAGCATAACTGTATTCCACCAAATTTGTATATCTTAGCTTGTTTGCCTATGGACAGTCCTCAGATTGCAATTTGTTTCTACCTCAAGGAGTTATAAATATTTGGGGGTATATTTAGTTTGTTTTGTTCAAGAGAAATAGCTCTCTTAATGTTGACTTCCTCAAATTCCATCTCACCCTTGTCCCACTTCCCTAATGAGTAAAATGTATTTATGGATTCAACTCTACGTGTATAGTCAGGGAAAGAATTGTGACTTGTAAGCTTTGGTGTTCCCAGTGTGGTCTAATTCAGGGGAAAGTACAATTCCTACCCCTTTCATCTGAGCTACGTTCCTGACTTGGATTTGGTTTGAGTAAGAGGAGACTGTGTTTGAACTCAGTACCTATCAGTCAAGTGGAATGTTCAGTTGCTTCAGAGTAGCAGAACTATAGTTTCCCTTTTTGTTAAGAATTCCAGCCTCACATATTCCTTTACAGACTGGACTAGATGCTGGAAATGAGATCCTTGCTCTGGACCTTGAATCTGAGCCACACTATTGTTGCTGGAAATAAATTTTAACATCCTCCTTCTTTATGGATATATTGCCCAAGGACCCCCTAACTGGGAACTCTTTTGTGTAGAACTCTTGAATCTATGATTGGATACTGGGTAATAGGTAATAAAACAGTCATTTTATACCTGTCCCCATCACAGTGCCCTAGTATGGTACTGAATTGTCTCTTGTTTTGGAGCATACTTTCACTGTGGGCACTGGAACAATCTATGCGGGATATGCTTCTGGCTTGACCCCAGATCCAAAAGTCCAAAGGCATTCCTGCTGTAGAAAATTGATTACCTGTAACCTTTTCTAGATTCCTAGGTTCCTACTCTTCTGCCATTTTGTTTCTTTCTCTAAGGTGTGGTTTTTTTTTTCATCTTTTTTTGAGACTGATTCTCCCTATGCCATCTAGGTGGGAAGTACAATGGCCACTCATAGATATGATCCCATTGTTGACAAAGAAGTTCTGACTGCTCCATTTCCCACCTGAGCCTGTTTACCTCTCCTTACGCAGCCTGGTGGCTCCCTAATCCTGAGGGCTTACCATACTGATCAAGAAGTGTTGATACCCAGTGGCTCTATTCCTACTTCACCTCAGAACTCCTAAGCTCACATCATCCACTAGGTTCCATGTCATCAGTAGCAGGGATTATAGATATTCACCACTGTGCCTGACTCAAGGTTAACTTTTAAGTCATCTGTAGAGACACAATATTGCCTGTATGTTACTGAAATGCTTAATTTCTTGCTCATAATTTATTGTTGAAGCAAAGATTTCTAGTATTGTGTCAAATAAGAGTAGAGAAATACGTATATTTATTTTGTCCCTAAAATTGTTAGGAATGTTTTTGTTTGGATAAATGCTTTCAATAATATTAAGAAAGGGTCCTTCAACATCATTGGTTGTTAATGTTTCCAAGTTCAATGAACGTTATATTTTCTAAAAGGCTTTCCCTATGCCTAGAGATAAAATAATGTGGATTCTCTTCTAATTTATATGATTAAGTATACCTAATGTTGAACCATACCTGAATATCTAGAATAGATCGAATTTGGTCAAAATAAATAACACATTTGAAATGCTGATATAATTTCTTTGCTAAAAGTATATTTAAAATCTTTGCATCAATATTCATTATTACATTAATCTATAATTCTATTCTATATTCATTCTTATTTGAATATTAGAATCATATTTTTGTCAGTTTTATAAGCCTTTTCTTTTAAAAAAGATCAACATAGCATAGAAATTTATTTTTAAAACATTCAACAATTCATTTATAAATCCATCTGGTTTGAGTGGATTTTTCCTTTGATAGTTCATTTATGGCTACTTGCTCGGTTTCTCTTATTGAAACTTGGTTCTTTAGGAGCTCTGTTGTTAGGAAAACAATTTTTTGATAATTCTAATTTCTTTACTTGTTTTAAATTTATCTTAGTTCTTATTTTAGCAATTTAATTTTTCACTATCCCTTAAATTCAAATTACTTTACAGAATTTTGTGAATAATGAAATTTGAGGATTAGGAGGATTATCAATGTTTATCAAATGCAACTTATACTTGAAAAGAATCTCCATTATCTGTGGGAGGATCTGCCATCTCTTCTACTCTTGGAAAATTTTAATTAAGAAATTTTTTCATTGGCACTAAATCTAAATTTTGATCCTTGTTCTGCACTGAGTCAGCCAGAGCAAGTCTAGTATCTCGTATACTTGAAAGTCAATAATTAGTCAATAAACATTTATTAAGTTCATATTATATGCCAGGCACAGAGTTTAGTATACAACCTTTTAAAGACTTGAAGATCATGTCCTTTCCCTCTCCTCCATCAAGTCCATCAAGTACTAAATTCAATTTAATATAGTTGATCAGTTTTTAAGTATTAAATCAATGCTTTATTTAGTTCAGAATATTTAAAAATTTCCAATTTTAGTTCTCTCATTTGTAGATATTTCATCTGTACTTATTTTGGGATGAAGACATAATTGACTTTTTTGGTTTTTTTACATGCTTAATTAATTAAGCTTCTTTTTGTTTCTATTAATTGTCTTTGATATTATTCTTTTTGTAAATTCATTCTTTCTCACTCAATTCAGTTATAGTCCTTATTTATGTTCAAATTTTTGCTCATTTTCCTTCATTAATTACTATTTTAATTGTTTTATGGTTTGTAAAAGATATGTACTAGATTTCCACATATATTTATTATTTTTATGTCCTAATAGATGATCAATTTTTGTAAAGATACCATGTGATAATGGGGGAAAAGTATTTAACATTCCTGTTTCATGAAAGTTGAGAAAGGATACTACACAAGAAGAGGGTAGCAGACAGTGTCAAGGTTGCAGAGGTTGAGGAATGAAAAAAGGGAATTAAGATTTGATAATTATGGATCATTGGTAACTTTGGAGAAAGAGTTTCAGTTACATAATGAGACTGGAGGGTAGATGGCAGTTTCTAGGTTTCATCTCATGCTATTCATCATTCCTTGTGGCACAATAGTATTCCATTACAACCATATACCACAACATCCATTCCCCAATTTATATACATCTCTCCTCCCCAGTTTCCAATTCCTTTCCACCACAAAAAGAGTTACTAAAAATATTTTTGTATAGGTAGGTCCTTTCCCCTTATCTCTGATATCTTTCAGATATAGACATAGTAGTGGCATTGCTGGGTCAAAGATATGTATAATTTTATGGCCCTTTGGGCATGGTTTCATATTGCTTCCCAGAATGGTTGTATGATTTCACAAATCCATCAGCAGTCAATTAGTGTCTCACTTTTTCCATTTCCCCTCCAACACTTATCATTTTGCTTTTTATTAATATTAGTCAATCTGATAGATGTAAGGTGGTATCTCAAGAGTTGTTTTAATTTGCATTTCTCTAATCATTTTTTTGTATGATTATAGATAATTTAACTTCTCCATCTAACAACTCCCTTTTCATATCCTTTGAGCATTTATCAGTTGGGGAATGCTTTCTATGCTTATAAACTTAAATCAGTTCTCTATGTATTTGTCAGAGACAGTTGCTATGAATTTCCTCCCAATTTGTGGCTTCTCTTCTAACCTTGGTTGCATTGATTTTGTGTGTACAGAAACTTTTTAATTTAATGTAGTCAAAATTATCCATTTCATTTATATTTGGTAATGTTCTCTATGTCTTTTGTTTATAAATTATTACCATATCTTTTTAGGTCTGACAGGTAAACATTTCTGTGCTTCCCTAATTTGTTTATCTCTAGATCAAGTATCTATTTTGGCTTTATCTTGGTGGATGGTGTGAAATGTTGGTCTATGCCTAGTTTCTACCATAGTGTCTTCCAGTTTTCCCAGCAATTTTTATTAGTGGTTCTCCCCACCAAAAAGTTGGGTCTTTGGGTTTATTGAACACTAGGTTACTAAGGTTGTTTACTGTGCATTGATTATCAACCTATACCATAGACTCACTATGCTAAAGCAATAGCTTTCTGAATGATTTCTCTGCCTCAAGTCACTTGCTAACCCAATCCATCCTCCTTCACTCAGCTGTCAAAATGACCTTCCTAAAGCTCAAATCTGATGTCACCCTTCTCCCTACTCCATTCAATAAATTCCAGCAGCTCCCTATCACTTCCAGGATCAAATATAAAGTCCTCTGATATTCAGACTTTCATAATCTATTTTCCTCTGGTCTTTCTAGTTTTCTTACTCCGCACTAACTCCCAAATACCCTTGTAATCTAGTAATAACGCCTCTTTGCTGTTTCTCACACAAGGCAATATATTTCTCATTTCCATGCGTTTTTACTAGCTGTTCTATGCCTGAAATATTCTTTCCTTCCTCACCTCTTTTTCCTAGGTTCCTTCAAGTCTGGCCTAAAATCTTATATTTTACAAGAAACCTTTTCTGATCCCCCTTATGTTAGCTAATGTCTTCCCTCTCTTTGATTGTCTCTAGTTTATCCTGAATATGTCTTGTTTGATCATGGTATATCTTATTTGCACATAGTTATTTGCATTTTGTCTCCCCAATTATCCTGTAAGTTCTTTGAGAGGGGGGGCTAGCTTTTGTCTTTCTTTTTATCTCCAATGCTTAGCACAGGGCTTGGCATATATAAGGTGCTTAATAAATGCAAGCATCTTACACTGTCTAAATCATGTACAGTGTCAAATACTCTTCAGTCTGGCACTTTTTCTCTAGTGCCAGCCTCTATTACAGTATATATTGACACAGTGATACCTCTACTACCACTAAGAGATCAAAATATGCAGAAAAGGACCTGTATGTACAAAAATGTCTATAACTCTTTTTTCTAGTGTCAAAGAACCAATAACTCAAAAAATGGCTAAAAATTTTGTTATATAAACATAATATTGCATTATAAGAATCTATGAGATAGTTACAAAGAAATCTAGGAAGATTTGCATGAAATGAAGCAGATAGAAGTGAGCAATATTAGGAGAATAATTTATAAAACAGTAATATTATAAGGATAAAGGACTAAAGAAATATCTCATCAATACCATGATCAATCACAAATTTCAGAGGACAGATGATGAAGCATGCTATCCATCTCCAGACAGAGAGGTGATAGTCTCCAAATACAAAATGAGAAATACTTTTGTACGTTGTCAGTGTAGGGATTTGTTTTGATTCACTATGCTTATTTGTCACAATGTATTTTTTGTTGTTGTTGTTGAGGTGGTAAGGAAATGGCATTTAGAGAAGGCAGTCACTACCCAAAATACGAAAAAAGGTCAGAAGAAATTAAAGACAAATAAGACAAATTGGAAAGTCACATGATAAATTTATAATAATTTTTTAAAAATTAGGGTTTGCATGATATAAATCCACAATTCTATGTATAATGTTCTTTAATTCCACAATGTATATGTAAATACTCACTTTATTGAATATTTATTAAATTAAGAAAAAAGAAAAAAAACAAAATCTCTTCTCTATAGAAATAAAACATATAGCCTGATCCTCAGCTAGTTTTAGAGAGAGCTTTGATTCAACTAAAGTATTGAAATATTTATTCTGTACAGTCTTCTTAAATGAGGATCAAATGAAGTAATATTTGTAAAAGCACTTAACAGTGCCTAGCACATAGTAGGAGCTTTATAAATGCCTGTTCCTTTTCCTTTCCTCCCCTTATTTTCCCTTTCTTCTTAGCAGAGAAACCTGTAGGAAGTTGAACATTTAACCCTCTTGTATCTGGAACCCAGATGCCTAAAGCACAGAAACCAGTCTTGATCCTTTAATTAGGGGGTTAAAATTAGTGGTGACACTTCCAAACACCAAACTTTGAAGATTTTTATTCCTCCAATTGAACAGGTCACTGTAATCTGCCTCTCATTGTACTCTTCCAATCTTAATTATCCAGTTTGCCTCCTAACAGAGTGCAAGTGAAATAGTCATATAAACCTCCTGATGAATACTCATCCCTATTATTATCATTCCTACTCCTCCCTAGTCCCATTGCAACCCAATTCAGTCACTGCCTAGCCCATTCTTTTACTTCTTTTGGAATCTTCAATCTATTGCCCAATTTACTGCCCAGAAACTCTCCCACATCTGTGAACTTTTGGGCCAATGACTCTTCCATCTACTCATTGTAATAAAAATCTCTCTCCTCAGGATACCACATTATTTGCAATCATCTTGACCAATGGCTACTCCTCCATCTTTACTATTTTTGTTTTTGATAGAATCATTCACCCTATCTCCCATATTTTTAGCCTAGAGTTTAACATTGTTTCATTTCATATCTTTCATAGCCATTCAATCTCAAGGTTATGGTTTTCAGAAAAAAAATTGGAGGGTAGGAACTTAAGGCAGTTTTTGTTTTTGTCTTGGCACCACTAGCACAAAGCATGGCACCTGGCATATGGTAGCTTAAGTTTCTCATGAGATCCTTATGGATCAGATGGAGATATAGCAATTGGGATATAGGATCAGAGTATGATAGATTTATGGCTAAAAGAGACCTCAAGGATCATACAATCCAACATTTTCATTTTATATATGAGGAAACTAAGGCCAAGAAAGGTGTGGGCTGGGTGATGATTAATGTGAAAAAGATCTAGAAGTTTCAGTAGATTGAAAATTCAGTATGAGTCACCAATGTGACAGTAGTCAATAAAGCTAAAGTGCTCTTATGATGATTTAATAACATCATAGTATTTAAAATACTTAGGCTGATAATAGTAGACTGGCTGGGGGCAGGTAGGTGGCTTGACAGAAGATGCTGGGTTAAAATCTGGCCTCAGACGCTTCCTAGCTGTGTGACCACTTAACACAACCCCATTGCCAAGCCCTTACCACTCTTCTGCCTTGGCACCAATAAATAGTATAGAGCCTAAGATGGAAGGTAAGGGTTTTTAAAAAGAGTAGGCTGGCTTTTCCAGTGGAATATGGAGAGGGCTTATGGCAGGGGGAAAGGACATTTATCTTGTAATTTTTTTTCATGACTTCATTGATGTCCAAAGAATTTGGGGCTTCTGTAGTGGTGAATATTTTTATTAATTATTAATTTATTGTGATATAAAAGAAGCATGGGAATCAGCTTGCTTAGGTAGATGAGGTCCCTAAATGGCATTCTTTCCATATACCACTTACCTGGCAAGTTCCTGAGTATATAGTTTTGTAAACTCCTAAGTGATTTTAATGTTGGAATTAATGTCATTTAACCTTGTTCTTATGCATTTTACACCAAAGTTCATAAAAAGAGAAAGAGAATATTGATCCCATAATGGAAATGTTATTTCTCTCTCTGGTACTGCCAGGGATTCTGGGTGTTAAGAGAGTTAGAAAGACAGGGATCAGTTTCATTTATATAGCCTCTTTAGCGATTTAATGGATATTGCAGATCTATGTTACCAATGATTTAAGTTGGGAGGGATTATAAAAGCAAGAGGCAAATAGCATCAAATAGCTCCATATCACTGCTAAAAGCACTGCAGCAAGAAAATTGTTCTTTTAGGTCTGCCCTAGCATACTGCTTTCATAAAACTTACTCCATCAGTGAGGGCCCCTATGTGAATGAGGTTACAATCCCCAAGCAAATATCAAACTCATTATATGGTAAGCAGCTAACTCCCAGTCTAGTCATTTGACCTTTATAGCAATGTTTTTAGAAGAAAGAGCAAGATGTTGGTGCACCAAATACTTTATCATAAAAAGAAATAACAGAGGTCACTTATTGATGTCTTCCCTACAAACAGATTGAGTGGTTGTCTTAATTTCTCAACCTCAATAATATTTAACATTATTAGTAGATTCACAGAGCTTATCTTAATAATTCAAAAAAAATGAAGACAAAATTAAGTTTTGTGGCCTTTTAAAATATATAATTTAATAGAGACTCTGAAATGGTAATGTTACAAATGTATCTGTACATACACAACTCGCTTATTTATTTTGTTCCAGACCTATGCACAATATCAGAGAATTTGAGAGTTGGAAGCAACCTTGGAAGCAATCTATTCTAACCACAAGGAAAAAAAAGATCCAAGAAGAATACATCCAATAAGTGGTTATCCAGCCTCTGCTTAAAGAATATCTATTGGGAACACATGATATGCAAACTCCCCCTACCAATGCAGATCATCAACTCCTTGGTAACTATAGTCTTGGTTTTCTGTTATTGTTGTTCAGTCATTTACTTGAATCTGACTTAGTTTTAGTCAAACTGTATCTGGCAGAGACTGGATACAAACCCAGGTCTTCCTAACTTCGAAGATATCCCACTATCATATATGCATATACATCATATACATAGTATATGTGTGTATGTGTGTTGGGGCGGGGGCGGGGGAGGGAGACAGACAGACAGACAGAAGATGGTTTACCAGGATGTGGCCAATGGGCATGCTACAGCTTCTTGGAGCTATAGGTAAGAGTTGGGTGGCAAGTGAACATCAGGAAAGTACCCTTGAAAAGAGCTCATCCTTCACCCCAGAGATACTAGTCTTCCATGAGTGCTCTGTCTATCCCATGGCTAACTGGTTGAGAATAACCAACCTTAGTGAATTAGGCTGTTGTCTACCCCAAGAATGGAAGGGGAAGATGAGAACAATTTATTCCAATGGTCATGAAGACAGTAAAAGCAGGTGCTGTGGAATTCTTAGTTTGATTAAATGCTGAAGAAGCCAAAGCCCTCCACTGCATCCTGAGCTATCACCAGTCTTGATTATCATCTTGCCACTGGACTTCAATGACTAGAAGAGGGGCTAACAACTTTTCAGATATGAAGAAGCAGCAACCAAATAATGTATGAAAGGCCAATGATACCACAAGTATCTTTAATTACTGTTTTTAACTTTTGAGCACTAGTGTGAGGAATGGAAGGTATATATTGTTATACCATTTGACATGAGGCAGGCAGGCAGGCAGGCAGGCAGGCAGGCAGGAAGAAGGAAGGAAGGAAGGAAGGAAGGAAGGAAGGAAGGAAGGAAGGAAGGAAGGAAGGAAGGAAGGAAGGAAGGAAGGAAGGAAGGAAGGAAGGAAGGAAGGAAGGAAGGAAGGAAGGAAGGAAGGAAGGAAGGAAGGAAGGAAGGAAGGAAGGAAGGAAGGAAGGAAGGAAGGAAGGAAGGAAGGAAAATAGAACTTACAAACATATGAGACAAAAGAACCAGGCCTTGGTTGTGCTGGTAATTTTTGTGACTTTGAGAATGACACTTGTGCTTTGGTTTTCTCATCTATAATATGTAGGGACTGAGGTGGATGAAAGCTAAGAGCTTTTTTTAGCTAAGAGCCTATATAATTTTAGGTAGCTTAGGACCATGGAATCATAGAGTGAGAACTAAAGGAAACTTTTAATATTGAGTAAAAATTCACATTTTACCAATGAGGAAACTTAACTTCAAAGGAGGTGAAATGACTCATACTGGGCCACAGAAATAGTAAGTAGTTGAGGTATGAATTAACTCAGGTGGTTTTAATTCCAAGTATGGAGCTTTTTCCACAATATCAAGTTGCTTCTCAACCTGCCCAGGACACAGAGCCATTTTTGGATACTGGTATGGCCCAAATCTAGGTCTATTCATTCCTTCTACACTTATTAAAATAATTACATACATAATAAATTCATTTGAGATACCAATAATAAGTGTAGAGTATTTTCATTCGAGTGTTAGCAAGTATAATCCCAAGTTCAACTTCCTTCAAATCTGACCCCAGATACTTACTAGTTATATGACCTTGGACAAGTCACTTAACTCTGTTTGCCTTGGTTTCTCATCTGTAAAATGAGCTGAAGGAGAAATGGCAAACTACTTCAAGTATCTCTGCCAAGAAAACTTCAAACCACGTTACTAAGAGTTGGAAACAAATAAAAAAAAAAAAACTGACCAAAACAAAAATCCTGAACTAAAAGAAACTTTGCAATCCAAAATAGAAAAAAAATTCACACTACCTGAGGCAATCTAAGAATAATAGAATGCTTATGAAGGAAACTTCCTTTCAAATAATCCCCAACTATTATTACTCCTTAGGATATAACCTAGAACCTTTATCAACTTTATTATGCTAGAAATCCACAGAAACATCTTTCTAGGGAGCTGAGAGAGGTGGAAAACTGTTTTCCCATTAACAAGTAATTCACCTACTGAGCATCCACATAAAAGAATCCAAAAGACTAAGTCTTGAGGTTGAATTTAACATCATAGATGATAAAAATGAAATAATGTATATAAATACATTTTGAAAACCTTAGAGTCCTATATAACTGTCAGCTATTATTAATCATCTGGCTCCCACCTACCTTTCCAGTCTTATTTCTCCCCTTTATTTACTCTGTTCCAGTCAAACTTGCCTACTAGCTGTTCCCTGGACACCATTCCATCTCCAGCCTGTTGACCTTTACACTTCCCTACACCTGGGTTGCCCTCCCTCCTAACCTTCACCCCTTGGAATTGTACTTCTTATAAGACATAGATTAATAATGCAACAATTACACAGTGCTTTAAGGTTTGAAAATTGCTTTACATTTGTCATATTCTACCCTTATAACATCCTTGTGAGGTTTAATATATATACTATGATTGGGCTCATCTGACAGATGCAGAAACTGAAAGGCATTAAGTAGGGGCAGCTGGGGGCTCAGTGAATGTAGAGCCAGGCTTTGAGATGGGAGATCCTAGTTTCAAATCTAGCCTCAGACACTTCCCAGCTGAGGGACCCTGGGTAAGCCACTTAACCCCCAAATTGCCTAGCCCTTACTGTTCTTTTTGCCTTGGAACCAAAACCCAGTATTGACTCTTAATGCAGAAGGTAAGGGATTTTTTAAAAGGTATTGAAAAAACTTGCCTAGGGTTACAGATAGTAAGTAACTAAGGCGAAACAGGAACACAGGTCTTCCTCATTCCAAGCCCAGCACTCACTGGATTACTTCCTACCCACTATGCCATAGGCTTTTATAAAGTTCATTATATATAAAACAGCTGTGAAATACTTAGAACACATATTCAGGAAATAGGAATTTCTTTTATGTGTCTGAGCTCCTAAAGACATCAATTATACTTCTTCCCAGATATGATTTCTCCCTTCTTGGACCTCTAAGAGCACCTTATTTGACTTTGCTTAAAGATTTAAAAGATTTCATTTTGTTTTCTATTTATTCATAGGCATGTTTCCCTTGGTGGATTGCAAACATTCTGAAAACATGTCTTTGACATTTTTGTAATCTTTATTTCCCAATGCTGTATCTATGGAATTAAATATAATTTAGGATTATGATAAAAATACAATTAACATAAATACAGGGACATTACCCACAATAGCAGAAAACAGATCTGGCCAGCAATCCCAGGACAGGAACCCCACCACCCCCATGATGATGGGATAGTCCATTCCAGGAAATTAATAGATCCTATTCCTTCCTATGAGGCTTAAATAAAGTAACCTCCAATGCAATAGGAAGTGAAGAGGAGGGAGATGAATTAGGGGAGGTCACTTCAGTTGAGATTCTTCAATGTCTTTTATTTAACTTAAAAATGTTTATCTCATAACTCAAGCTACAAAACAACTTAGCAATAATTAGAACCTCATTTGAATATTCTTTCTCATTTCATTTAAATAAAGTTCCCCAAAGCATAGAAGAAGGATAATCGGTACAATATCTGGGTCCTTGATTTTTATCTACTGATTGCCTTTACTTGTCAATGGCAGGTAGGTGGTACAAATGAATAAAGTGCCCAGCCTGAAGTCAGGAAGATTTGAGTTCAAATGTATCTCACATACTTCCTAGCTGTGGGATCCTGTGCAAGTCACTGAACCCTGTTTACCTCAGTTTCCTCATCTGTAAAATGAACTGAAGAAGGAAATGGCCAACTTACTCTAGTATCTTTTGCCAACTGGTATCACAAAGAGATGGACACAACTGAAATGACTGAACGACAACAAATATATGTGAATACCAGTTCTGGCTCAGAAGCCCAAGATCTTTCCACTAAATGGTGCTGTTTCAGGGGCAGCATGTTGGAGGGAAAGAGAGCTGACCTTGAAACCAGGAAGATCTAGACTCCTAATCCATCTCTGACGCATCCTGACACGCATGACCATAGGCAAGTCACAGCCTCTCTATGTTTAGTCAGCTCTAATTCTATCATTTGCAGAGAAGGTGCAGACAGGATCAGGTGGAAGGAATTTCCTCCCTCAGCAGTTCCCAGGACCAATGAGATCACAGGTCCAGTCTTTATTCCTATCCTACAACCATGAGCTTGGGTGGGCCCTCTTTTATCTCTACTCAAATTCATTTAGACTTTCTCTATGACTCTTCTGCTCTCATACAGGTTTCCCCAAAACCTATTCCAGGCTTTTTAGGATGTAGCCTCTCTTGGCACCTAGATCCATTCTCATCTGTGCTATGTTCCCACACTGAGAGAACCTATAATACTAATAAAATAAATAAATAACAATAATATAATAATAAAAAAGGGAGAGGTTTTTACACCATCCATTTACAAGGTATGCTTCATCTCCTTTTAGAAACAACAAAACTGGGCCAAATTCTTGTAGAGCATGTGAGATTTAGTGAACAAGCATTTATTAAGAATTTCCTATATGCTAGACACTGAGAGCAAAAAGCATCATTTTTTCCCCTCAAGCACCTCATAATTTCTGTATTTAGAAACAAAACAATATCACAAAACATTGCCCTACTTTGTGAAGACACAATTTTCAGAGCCTTTTTCACCACCCCTTTGAATGGAATTTTTAACAGGAAAAAAAATCAATATAAAGTCAGCACATTTATCATAATGATAGAGAAACACCCAGTCATCTTTATTTTGATTTGTGTCTTCAATAGTTCAGCAACAACATTTAGATAGTATTAACTCATATAGAGGATATGGCTATATTTCCTTTTTCAAAGTTAAAAATATCATTCTCCAATTTTTTACTTTAAATTTATTTATTTATTTGCTTGATATATTAAAACTCCCAGCTAATATCCACAACTAGAGAAAGAACTATGGGAGTAGAAATTCAGAAGAAACTATATGATTTATCATTTGTTTACATGGGTATATGAATGGGGGTTTTGGTTTTAAAAGATTATTCATTTACAAAAATTAATAATATAGAAATAGATTTTGAGTGATAATACATGGAAACCCCAGTGATACTGTTTGTCAACTCCAGGAGGGGGGAGAAAAGAGGGGAAGGAGACAACAAGAATCATGTAACCATGGCAAAAAATTAAAATAAAGAAATAAAGAAATGAAATTGCCAGCTAACTCCAGCCCTCTTTTCCTTCCTCCCCTTCCCCGCATTGGAGAAAGTATCATCTGACCAAAAAAAAAAAAAAAGAGTATATATAAAATTATGTCTTCCTTGTTTCTATATATCAGATGTTCTGCCAGAGGTGGCCATACACAAGTTATTCTTCAAACAATATTTCTGTTGCTATATATAATGAGTAACATTCTTTATTAAAATCTGGAATGCTACAAGGTGATGGGGGTTGGGGAAGATGAAGCAAAACAACCATGATAATTTGGGGGAACGTTTGAAGAGTTGGACAAGATTCTGCGTAGAATGATTAGCTCATCAGTTTACAAATACACACTTCAAATGGCTTTTTAAATGTTGCCATCTGGTGGAGCTCAGGCTCATAGTTTCCTCATTTTCTGCCTTCCTACAAATGAGCCTTAAAGGAATCGGTAGAGAGAATATTAATGTGCCAATAAGAAAGAACTGATGGTCAAGAGCACAACCATGTCTATAAGATAAATATCAAATGCAAAAAAAAATGAACTTTAAATTTTTTTCTTTAGTTCTCAGTGGTTTAAAGACATAAGAAATCATCTTCCTCCTCTTGAGTCCCTATTTAGTATTCCCAGTTTTATTCAGTCATTCAACAAACATTTATTAAAGATTTCTTATTTGCCAGGCTAGAGACATAAGGGCATATGAATTAATCCCTGTACTCAAGGAGCTTACTGGCTAATACCAAATAACTTTAAATGGCTAAGAAAGACCTGATGGTCATCAATGCTGCTAGCTAGCCATAGATAAAGTCATTGAAGAATTTCCTTAATTGAAAAATAATTTTCTGATAGATATTTATATTGCCACTGACTTTCCCTGTAACAACTGACTTTTTAAAAAAGTTACAGGCATTCCATTCTGTTCATCCTTAAAAAATTGATAGCAAATATATGAATAAGGTCAGGAGTATGGTGGAGTCAGTTGGGACTGGGACTTAAAAACCTATTATTAAATTTTCAGGGTGAACATTTACATCTTACAAATCAGCAAATGCTACAAACCAGAGCTTGATTATTTTGCTTTATGGATTGTTTACTACTATGATGACTAGCTAACATTTATATGGCGCTTACTATGTGTCAAGCATTGTGCCAAGCACTTTATAATTATTATTTCATTTGATCTTCCGTTTTGGTCTTGTGAGATGATGTGGTATACGTAGATAATGTAGTATAAGTTATTATTTCCTTACTCACTAAAAATGTGAAAACAATAACGACAATAATAATAAACATTTATATAGTACTTGTTACATACCAGCTACTATGCTAAGCACTTTATAATTATTATTTCACTTGATACTCCTAACATCCCTGGCAGGTAGGTGCTATTATTATTCTTAATTTACAGATAAAGAAACAGACAGAGGTTAAGGGACTTTCTCAGAGTAATACAGATATTAAATATCTAAGGTCACATTTGAACCCAGGTCTCTCTGATTCCAGGCCTGGAGCTCTACCCACTGGGTATCTCTTTGCCCTTATTAAGAAAGTGATGAAGGAAATATTGATAATGCAAATTAAACTTAAAGGTGTGTCATGTGTGTATTGTTTTTCCATGAGCTAAATGTTAAAATTTACCAGCCCACCCCTGGATTCTTATCTATAGCGTGTATGTGGATCTTACCTTAAGCATCCAGGCTCGTTCCCTGGTTGTTGAAATGAAGTACTCCTCTGAGGAATGTGGCACTGGAATAAAAACAGAGAGAGAGGGAGAAAGAACAAGAGAATACACATTTTAGTACAATAAGAACATGGGGGAAAACAAAGTCATGTTATGGTGGACAGGGTGTTAGCAGCAATGACAAGGAAACTAGAGATGTAAGTGACAATACACTAATTCAGTTGCAAATACAGTAGCCCAGTGTTTAATTAATCCTAGATATTGGATGGACCTCCAGGCCATTAGGAGTTAATATATTCTTAGTTATTTGTCAATTGCAATCTAGTTTTCTTTTGCCCCTAATGAATTTAATTTGTACTTTTATCTCCTCTCTAATGAGACCTCTGTTAGGCTACCAGTGATGTTTTATCAGAGACTAATAAAAAGGCAGTACTTCTAATATGGTCCCAAATGCCTTATATAAAATGGAAAATGTTGACTACCAAAAATCTCATTCTTTTTTTTCAATAACAAGAAGAATGTTGACCCCAGGATCACAATATCAATAAGAACAGTATTTTTCCAGACCAAACTATACCAGAGGATGACAAATTATATACAATTTCAGTTAATCAACCCTATTGTTCATTTTTATAAAAGAATATTCCATATAAAACCAAAGCCACAAAGTAAGAACTCAAAGTGAAAAATCATGTTTTGATCTGCATTCTGATTCAAACAGTTCTCTCTTAGGGGGTGGATAGCATTCTTTGTCATAAATCCCTAAGAATTGTCCTGGATCATTGTATTGCGGATAATACCTAAGTATCACATTTGATCATTTCACAATATTGCTGTTACTATGTACAATGTTCTCCTGGTTCTGCTTATTTCACTCCACAATAGTTTATGTAGGTCTTTCCAGCTTTTTCTGAAATCACCCTTATCATTATTTCTTACAGTACCTAATATTCCACATTATCATCATTACCACAATTGGTCAGCCATTTCTCAATTAAAGACATTCCTTTAGTTTTGAAGTCTTTGCCACCACAAAGAGAGCAACTATAAATATTTTTAACAGGTGGGTCCTTTCCCCTTTTTATAGATCTCTTTGGGATACAGACCAAGTAGTGATGTCACTGGTTCAGAGAGTATGTATTGTTTTATAGCCTTTTGGCTTAGTTCCAAATTGGAGGGATCTTCCTTCCTTCCTTCCTTCCTTCCTTCCTTCCTTCCTTCCTCCCTTCCTCCCTTCCTCCCTTCCTCCCTTCCTTCCTTCCTTCCTTCCTTCCTTCCTTCCTTCCTTCCTTCCTTCTCTTCCTCCCTCCCTCCCTCATTCTCTCTCTCTGTCTGTCTCTCTGTCTGTCTGTCTGCCTCTGTGTGTGTGTGTGTGTCTGTCTGTCTGTCTGTCTCTCTCTCCAAGCATAAGATAAGGTCCAATACAGTCCATAAGTATAAAAACTGTGGATAAGGAAAAGGCCAGTTTAGCCAGATTGTAACATGTGCCAAAAGGGGAAATGTTTCTATAGAGAAAAAAAAGGGGGAAGGTTTAGGTTGTGAAGACCTTAAAATGTCAAACAATGATATTTCTTTTTTTTTTTTAATTTTTTTTAATATATTTTATTTGATCATTTCCAAGCATTATTCGTTAAAGACATAGATCATTTTCTTTTCCTTCCCCCCCCCCCCATAGCCGACGCGTAAGTCCACTGGGCATTAGATGTTTTCTTGATTTGAACCCATTGCTTTGTTGATAGTATTTGCATTAGAGTGTTCATTTAGAGTCTATCCTCTGTCATGTCCCCTCAACCTCTGTATTCAGGCAGTTGCTTTTTTCTCGGTGTTTCCACTCCCATAGTTTATCCTTTGCTTATGAATGGTGTTTTATTCTCCTGGGTCCCTGCAAGTTGTTCAGGGACATTACACCACCACCAATGGAGAAGTCCATTACGTTCGATGATACCACAGTGTGTTTGTCTCTGTGTACAATGTTCTCCTGGTTCTGCTCCTCTCGCTCTGCATCACAATGATATTTCTTCTTATAGTTGAGGTGACTGATGTACTGAAATCAGGAAAATCCAATTGGAGTCCTTGATATTTGACTAGGAGAAGGGAAGTCACCTCTCTCTCAGCCTCAGACTCCTTATATGTAAACTAGAGATAATAAAAAGTTATTTACTAGGTGACTGTTCTATAGGTAAAATGAAGTAATTTATCAAGCCTTTTGAAAATCTTGAAATGCTCTGGTAAATATATTTGTTGCTTTTAATAACAATAATAAAAGGTCACTGGAGCTGAGTTAGTAGAATAACCAGGCCAGGCCTGTGCTTTAGGAAAATCATTTTTGGCAGCTGAGTGGAAGACAGCTTGGAGTGGGGAGAGGCTTGAAGTAAAGAGATCGGTAGATCATTCCTCCCTCTAACGTTTTCACTGATTTCTGGGCTTCACATTTTATCTCCAGAATCCTCAAAGAAAGAGAAGAAATTATGGGAGGAATAAGATGCAGAGAAATGGAGCACAGGACTTGGAGCTAGAAGGGCCCCTAGTGGCCATTTAGTTCAATCCTCTCATTTTTTGAGATGAGGAAAATGAAGTCCACAGAAAGTGAAAATAACTTGCCTAAAATTTTAAAGGTGGTAAAGAGCAGAGGAAGGATTGGAACCCTTTCTCCACTATTCTGTAAGGTTTAATGGGAAAAGAGCTCCTTTAAGTTTATGAATTTTATTACCGAAAACTGTTAACTTCTTAAAAGTTTTATTGATCAGAGTTAGTTCTCCTGAGATTTAAATGTAATTGAGAAATATTTTATAAAATATGATAAAATAGATAATATGGCATATAGGCAGAGCATGATTTGAACCCAAGTACTGATGACTTTATTATTATTCCATAGTTTCATGGGAAAAGAGTTGCTTTAAGTTTATAAATTCTAAGTCTGTTAACTTAAAAGTTTTGTTGCTTAGAGCTTCAGATATGCCATCAAGAAATCTCCTATGATTTAAATATAATTGATAAATATTTTACAAAATAAATAAAAATAATAAAAATAGATAATATTACATTTTAAAAATAAGTCAATAAGCAGCCTAAAGGAGTCCTTACTTACAGATCAATGGCTGCTGTTTCCATTTGAGTTTAAAACCACTGATATACATGACATGTAGTTTCATTTTCTCTACTTCTTCCTGATCAGAAAATTAGATTCTGCCTCTGGAATCACCTTGTGTCTAGGTAAGCCAATTTGAGGTTGTTGCTCCCCAACCATTTTTAAGACACATTATGGGCTCATAACTATCTTCCAACTCCCCTTTATATGTTGACCTCCTTGAAATCATTAAATATTTTGTCTACTTGTATTTTTAACTCTAGAAGTACTCCCCCCAAAGACTATGGCATTAAAATAAAAACAGATAGAGGAAGAAACAAATGAACACACATTTTAGTACGAGAATTTAGCACATTGTCGATCACAAAATACTTATTAAATACCTTATTATCTCTGTATCTTTCTACTAATAGTGGATATGATATGAATAATAAACCAGCAAAGGAGACTGAGAAATAGTAATACAGTTAGGACAAGTAAGGATAAAATAATGTCATGAAAACTCAAAGATGCATGACAATCCAGGAGGTCAGGGTAGTCAATAATGTCTGATGAGACATTTAAAAAGATAAGGGACAAAGGCCATTGTAGTTCACAATTAAAAAATAACTGGTGACTTTGGAGAGAGTAGTTTCATTTGAGTGATAAAGATTAGAAGCCAGATTGTACAGGATTCTTTAAGAAGAACATAAAAGAAGAGGAAGTAGAGGATCTAAGTGTAGAGGGCTTTTAAAAGAAATTTGACTAAGAAAAGAAAGAGAAACATAAGCTGATATATATAAATAGTCCTGGCTCCAAGTTTTGATTATCTTTTACTGCAGACCAATGGGCAGTATGACTAGAAAGGAACAATTGAGTAGAACAAAAGGACTTAACATTCATGTCCTACACCAGTCTTTAAGCTACAGATTTCCCTTTTAAACAATTTTTTTTTCCTTTCAAAGAGGAAATCACAGTGTGACTTCCCCTTAAGTTTTCCTAGAGGCAAAAAAGATTATAGAGTATTGACAAAATGTCAAAAACATTTTCTTTTTTCTTTGTAGTATTGGGTGAGTATTAAAGATAATGGTGGAGGAAAATGAAGAAGAAATTGTCTTCATTTATGTCATGTTTCTTTAAAGGAACTCAGTAAATTTCCTTTTTAAAAAAAGGCAGAAAGATTATTACATGACTTGCTCAAAAATCATAGAGTTAATCATTAGTAATGCTCATTGCTGAGCAACTTGAATATATGCTAATTATGACTAAATATATCCCCCAGGATTCTTTCCTTCATATCAGGTATCATCCATGGAATCCCAGAATTTTAGATTTTGAAGAGACCCCAGATATCATATATTCTGTGTTTCTTAACCTTTTTGGTGTCAGGGATTCCTCTGGCAATCTGGTGAAAACTTTAAGACCTCTTTCTTAGAATAATGCTTTTAAATGCATAAAAGAAAATGAATTTGATATAAGCAAAGTTATGAAAATATTTTAAAATACCTTGTTAGATCCCTTGATCTGATATAATCTGAATAGATGCAGATACAGTGCTAAGGATACAAAACCAAAAATTAGTCCCTACTCTCAAAGAACTTACATTCTGTTGGTGAGGAGAAAATATGGTGGGAGAAGATACGTACATAAAGAAATTAAATATAATTTATATGCCCAGGATTTGGAAGGAAGCTATATAAGTAAGGAGATTTTCCTGCCCTTCATAGTACGGAAGATAAAGGAGGAAACAGAATGGTAGATAATAAGCTGGTCTCATCCTTTCTCATGGTAAAAGCAGTGGAGTCCTGGGGCCTGGTTGATTATAGACAGAGGGGTGAGGTCTATATGAATTACTCATCCTCCAACATTATTATTCAGCTTGGTAGGCTCTGCCCCAGGGCTCACTCCAATTTTCTGTCTATTTTCTCAGTTAGGGGAGGACCAAGTACTTAACTTTTCAGTGAGCCTCCTGCAGAGCTGACCTGACTCCATTATTCAGCTTTGTTTGTTCATATATAAAAATAACCTTTATTTTTTTATATTTAAAAAGAGTATTTCAAAGTTTTATTTGTTGCCTTCTCATTTTACATAATCATTTCCACTTAATTCCCAGGTGTCCCCCTCCTTTCACTGAATGTAAAAAGAAAAACAACTTGTAAGGTGTTATTCTTTTTTGTATGTGGACATTTTGGTTGCTGAAAGAGGCAAATAAATAGCATTTGTGTAAGGAATACCAAAAAATCAGCAAAAGTGTGTGTGTGTGGGGGGAGATAGCATCTCAAAAAAAAAATGTTGGAGACTCAGACTTCTCTGAGGACCAGAGAAAACAGCACCTCATATCTATGTTCTGAGAAGATCTTTCTGAAGGCAGTTGTTGTCCAGACATTTCAGTTGTGACCAACTCTTCATTATGAGTTTTCTTAGTAAAGATACCAGAGTGGTTTGCCATTTTCTTTTCTAGCCCATCTTACAGATAACAGAACTGAAGCAAACATCATTAAATGACCTGCTGGGGTCTTTCCTGACAGAAAGGTGGAATCTTTGAATTTCATATCATAAATTGGAAATGAGCCACATGGATGAAAAATCCCATGTATTGACATTAAAAGTCAGAAAGTGATAAGAAAGAGAAAACTAGGTAAAGCAAGAAAGAAGAAAAGGAATCTATGTGCTAGAGGCATGAAGAATAGAAGATACAAGAGGAAATGAGAACAGCTGCTTCTGGGAGACTACAGAAACTCATCAAAGGTGACAGGATTTTCTATTGTTTTGCTGGAAACAGTGCTGATTGGGAGATACACAATGCTTTGCTGAGAGGTGACTAGTTATAGAAAGAGAGAATGGCTTTCTAAAGTCATCTAAAGCCCAAGAGAGTGGAAATTTCTCGAGACTTTAGCTGCATCATATTTTGCTGGTTTCAGAGGAAGAAAGAGATACTTTATATTTAAAATAGAGCTTTTCTAAGACCTGAAGGGACAGAAAACAACCTGACATTTGAAGAACAGGCTGGAGAGGCTTACATGGCCCTATCACTAGTTACAGCTTGAGAAAGAGAAGCTCCTAAAAGATCCAGAGCAGATCTGAGGATCTTGGCAGTCCTCTAGCAAAGAGCACAACATTTTCTTAGCCTCCTTCCAAGAGTGGCTTTGTTTTAAAAGAGCTTGTCACTGCTTAAACATATTGAAAGTCATAGAAAAGTGGCTTTGCTCAATAAAAGAATGGCGAGGAAAACAAAGGGAATAAATATCAAAGAAGCTGTTTTGTCCAGCAGCTGTTATGTGGTGTACACTATTCTCTAAAGAGACCTATGACAATAAGATCTGCCATTCAGAGTTGTGAGCTGCCCTGGGTACATCCCTACTAGGTTTCTCTCTATGTCCTCTCTCTCTAGTTATATTCTGTTGGAAGTGTAACTCAGGTTTGAACTATTAAGACTTTATTCGTGATCTTATTGTCTACTGAATAAATAATATGATTGTTCTAGCTCTTGCATTATGGCTTAGTAAAAGTTTCATGGTTAAGAATCAGTGGTGTAATAGATTGGTTTCTGCAATAAATGTAGCCATTGATAGATTTCTATAAATGGGAATCACACCAATGGAGGCTCAGGAGCTACAATGATGACTAGTAGAAACTGTTGGCATGAAGACATTAAAGTTACTCATCCCTGAGGGAGAAGTGAGATCTATGTACCATATTAAAAGCCATACCTGTAGACTCATTGCTTGTGTAGATAGGATGGTGCCATACCCAGGCTGATTATTTAAGCAAAGCCAACAAATACATCAACTAAGTCTAATAGTTTGTACTGTATTCCATATCTATAGTCCATACCTCTCTACTGAAAGAAAGAAAATGTGTTTTCTTCTCAGGTCTTAAGGATAAATATTGTTTATTTCAATTCATTAAGAATTTGACTTTGTAGAGTTGTTTTATTATTGTATATATAGTTCCTCTTGGTTGTGCTGTCTTCACTCTACATGATTTCATTCAAGTCTCTCTGAAATACTCATATTCATCTATCCTACTTTACAAACAGTTCTCAATTAGTCATGGTTTATAGGGAGCTAGAAACAACCACAACCATCAGTCACATTTGCATAGAGCTTTAATGTTTGCAAATCATATTCCTCATGATGAGCCTGTAATACAGGTGGTCAGCAAAGGAGAAATTTCAATGATGAAGAGACTCAGAAAGGTGAATTAACCTAGATTTCATAGCTAGAAATTAACTTAGATGGGATTTGAACTCAGGTCTCTTGACTACAGGATCAGAATTCTAGCTACTATACTAGTTATGAAAAAAGTAAGCATTCCAAGATTATTTAAAACAAAACAAAAAACTTTTCCCACTAATGTCAATTATGACCCCAAATACCTTTTTCAAAAACAAGGCTGGCTACCAATTTGAAAAAAAAACAACAACTAAATTTAGTATTTTATATGGAAAGAGAACAAATTGAAATAGGAAGTCCATAACTCCTTCACTTACTATTTTGTGTGATAAGATACCACAGACCCTGGTTAAGCCACTTACACACTTTAAAATTCATTTTTCCAATGTATTAACTGAGAAGTTTGAATGAGGTGATATAAAAATCCCTTGAACTCTAAATCCAATATTTTTTTACCTAGAGTTTCTAGCTGAGGTGCAAATATGTAAGGAATTGCTTAGAAGGATGATGGCAAACACTGGTTAGTCTATAAATTGGATAATGAGCTCTTAGATAATCGAGAGTTGCCAACATACAATTTGCCTTTTCCTTCTCTCTGAAAATATCCCACAGCTCTACTTTTCCAGCTGGAAGGAGGGATTCACATATCAAACTCTTGTTTCTACACAGAAATTAGGCAATGGAAACTCTCACCAGATCTCACTGTATGAAAAAAGTCAGAATTCCTGGGAAGTGCTTATTCCATAATGGAAGGTATTTTCCTTTCTCCAGTTTCTGGATCTCTATGGTCTCTATTGGGACTGCAATCCTCACTGCCTTGAAAAATATATTAATTTTCTTGGGGGATGGAAATCTCTGGGGTCAACTGATGCAATTCTTGCAGGAAAATGCAACATAAATCACACTAATCTTTGTATGCAGAGGGCAAATGTCTGTTACCCTGAGGACTTTGAAGTCTTTTTTGTAATTGAACCAGTATAAAAAATATCAACACCACATGCTTTATAAAGCAGGTATAATGATATTCTTTTCATTAGAGGCCTGCTATAAAAACCATCCTCAAAAGACAGAGCTGAATAATAAAATAATAAATAAAATTGAAAAATATTAAATCAGAAGGTGTCTAATATCCATTATTGCTAATAATGTGCTTTTAATAAAAATTGTTGCTTTGGTATAGAGATGGAGCATATACTCAGTACAGAAAGTATCTTACTTTATCCTGCCATTAAAACTCTCTCCACCCTCAATGAATGGTGATTATGGAACTAATGGAATAGATGGCAGGGGTTTAATGGATTAGAAGGAAGGAAACCAAGGTTCTAATCATTATTGAGCTATGTGACCTTGGATAGCCATTGTATTTCTCTGAATCTAATTTCTTTAATTGCTAGCTGAGACATAAATGAGAGGACCAGATTAGATAATATTTGAGGTTATTTTTGTTCTGAAATTCTCAGCCACTTTATCAATTATAGAATCTACATTCTAATTCCATTTCATAAAGCAAAAGTTACATAGTGGATACCCCATGTCCACTCTGAAATATTGTCTACTTTCTACTCCATCATCATTTCCAGAAATGTATACAGCTCAGATTTTAAAGAGGAAGCTGTAGTATGGAAGGATGCAATGTTTCTGAAATGAGTAAATCAAGATTAGATTACTGATTCTGAAACATCAAAGAATCATAGATTTTGAGCTAAAAGAACTTTAGAAGATTCTCTAATCAAATTCCCCCATTTTAAAGATGAGGAAACAGAATCAATGGAAGTAAAGTCACTTTGCCTAAGGTTAAATAGATAATATTCATTAAGAGGGCTAGACTACAACCCCAAATTTTCTAACTAAATTCAATGTTTTTCCTACAATACCATACTGTGAGGCTCTGGGCAAGTCCTTAAACTCAGGACCTCAGTTTCCTCATCTGTAAATAAACAAAACTAATGCTTATTCTATAAGCATTTTTTTCCTATGACCACAGATTTTTTTTTTTTAGTTGAAAAGTTAACTAGTACTACCTCCTCATTTTAAAACCAGGAAATTAAGGAGGGAAAGTAAGATGACTTGGCCAAGGTCACACAATAGAGGTGGTCTTCACACCTAGATCTCCTGATACCTAATGGTGCATTTCCCCCAACTGTTTCCTCATAGAATTGTAACATAGAAAACACTTGGGAAACTTTAAATGATCATGAATCATTACTGTCTCAAGATGTTCAATTTAATTTGATGAATGTTTAAGAAGCACCCAGTTAATGTTCAGGGCACTAAGGACACAAAAATGAAAACAGTTCTGGTTCTAAAAGATTAAATTAACCATGCACCAAAATAATTAAATTAACCATACACCAAAATAAATAAAAATAAACAAAGGAAAATGAAATCTGGGCAAAGGAAGGTCCTTGACTATACTCTATTTTGCCCACTCTACCAAACTGGTCTAGTTGTTTCCTGTAGATGACATTTAATCTCCTATGTCTTTGCCAAGACTAGCCTGTGGCTAAACTCAGCCTGGAGCACATTCCCCCCTCACTGCTTTCTCTAGAATTCCCTTGCTCCTTCCAAAGGACCATTCTTGTGTTGTTATCTACCACAGCAGGCTTTCTATTGTCTTCTTAAGAGTTAACCTTCCCCATCTTGGCTCCAGAAATGGCTTTCTTTTTCTTTTTAATTTTTATGATTAAACATTTTAAAATTATATAATTGGAAAATATTCAACAAAATAAGTAAGAATTTATTTTAAAAAACATTCTTCCCTAATAAAAGTAATTACTTTTTTGTGGGATGGGGTAATCAATGGATCCCCTACCTTTATATTTGTGCATGTATTTTGTATTAATTTATTGGTGTTACTATTATTTCTCCATAAAAATTTCTCAAGGGCAAATACTATTTCATCATTGTCTTTGTATCCCTATAGCATCTGGTAAATAATAAACACTTAATAAATGATTATTAAATGAATGAATAAGCAATTTTAAGGAAGCCAAAGCTAGGGAAATAAGCAAGGAAGGGTCATCTGGGAAGTCAAATGCAATTGATGTTTTAAGATAGCATACAGGGACACAAAAGTCCTCAAAATTCCTTCCTCTCCTCAGCCTTTGTTAAATCTGGGCACTCCCCCATTCAAAACCCTTAGTCACTCTTCAACATCCATTCTAATCAAGATCAACAGTGGAGTAGCAATTTTATTCAGACTATGATCATTCTGTTACTAAACCACTTCTCTAAATCAGAAAGTTATGTCTGTTATTCTCTTTTGAGAATACACACCCATTTGGAAGCATAAACCCAATCCTGCTCTTCCAAAACTTCCCCTTCCTAAAATTCTTACCCTTGCCTTTTTCTCCCATATCTTGAAAACTTTGTTCAAAAGCATCACAAAGGACTGGATTTGAACTCAGAAGAGCTGAATTTGAATTCTAGATGTAATATAATCTTAAGCAAGACACTTCCTCTCTAAGCCTCATTTTTGGTAACTATAGGATGAGAGAACTAGACAAGAAGTGAACTAGGATCCCTACCAAGTCCTGTGATCTTATGGAATACCACCTCTGGTCTCCCTTCCTGTGCTCTTGCCTATCTTCCTTTCCAATCAGCTATTGAACTTCAAAAGTTAAAAGGACAGATAAAAGAGAAATACCCTCAAAACCAGAAATGAGCTGATTAGAGCTTTGGAGAAAGCTAGGTGGCTCAGTAGAGAGTGCTGGACTCAGAGTCAGGAAAACCAAAGTACAATCCAATTTTGGACACTAAGCTAGAACACCCTGGATAAGTCATTTAACTTCTGTTTGCCTTAATCCCCTGGAAAAGGAAATGACAAACCACTCCAGCATCTTTACCAAGAGAATCTCATTCAGGAAGAGTTGAACATGACTGAACAACTACTTCTTAACAGCCTTAATCAAGTCTGATATCCCACTTATAAGCTCCATAATTACTCTTCCTGAGACCTACATTTTCTGCATCTTATTTAAAGAACAAAGTTCCTCCTTGGTAGTTACTCAGAGATGGCAAAGGTCAGCGCCCACATTTTTCACCCCAACCACTGAAGAAGGAAATAACCAACTTTCCAGAGTACAAAGAGTAAGTTGTTCTTTCAAAACTGGAGATTATTTTTTACTTTAACTGTTTCTGGAAAGTTAGATACGACTTACCAATAATGAACTAATTTGTTGTCTCTTCTAAGGTTTTGCTTTTGTGTCTTTGCCCTTGCTTATTTTAACTATTATCATTTAAACCAAAAATAATGTCTTTCACATTAAAAGTAAGAGCTATTCTACAAAGTTAGAGTTCCAAGTTCCAAGAGAACAAGATGCGGGTCAAAATTATGTATTTACCTAAAATAACCTGAGCAATGTTGATTAACTTCTCTGATCCTCAGTTTCCTCACCTGTAAGATAAAGGTGTTGGGGACTACCCATCTGACCAAGTTCTCTTAAGTTATGATTGTATCAATTTATTTGTTCCCCCTCCGAATAAATTCAGGAGTTAAGTGACCTTTTCCCAGCTGAAGCAGCAGTCAGGGAAGCTCACTCTATTGAGAGGTAAGAGAATTTGGAATTTTTTTTCCCAGTTCTTCTGTTCTCTCTAGCTCTAAAATTATTTCTTTGGCAGACTTGCCTCCCAGGTACATAGCTTTAAAACTGGCTCTAAATTAAGTTGACTGGCACAGAACAAAGATGTCATTAGAAATATACATAGATGGTTATTAATAATGAAGTGCCTTCCCACCCCCCAAGCTTATTTATAGCAGGTATAACTTTGGATCAACACGGGGTTAAAGCTTTTCTTCTCACAAAGGGGGCAGTTAGTGCTTCCACAGCTGCTCCCTGCTTTTTCCAGGAAGAAACCACAGCTGGGACACGAACCCAGGTTTTCCTTTGGGGAATTCACTAAACAAGCTATCTTTGGTACTAACGAGTCTACTGTAGCCTATATTTTACATTTTCTGGTTATCTTATATTACTGAATCACTTTAAGATTGCACTTTATTCTTCAGCTTGAGAGCAGCAAAGTGGGGGAGTGGGAGGTGATAGAGGAGGACAGAGGAGGCTATCGTCCTTTCCCATTAAACAGAATTGCTCTAAAGTAGATTTTGCTCCAACAAGCACTGCTTCAATTAGTGATCTCTGAGCTAAAGTGATGCACTTGATGTGCATGGAGTCTTTCCCCAGTGGCAGCAGTGAAAGCCTGATAACATCCACAAAACTGAGCTACCCTCCCCAATGAGAAGCATTACTGTAAGGATGCTCTGAAAGCCCACAGCAGGGGGACAGAATTGTCGCATTTTGGAAATAGAAATACAGAGAATTGTGCTTGATCTTTCCTTCAAAAGGATGCACTACCTTAATTTCAAAACTATCTAATTTGTGAAGTAGCTGATATTTATTACATAATGCTGTTCTCAAAAGTGTTTTACATCTATTTACAACTGGCTGAGGTGGGTTCATTTATCATCTTCATTTTATAGACTAAGAAAATGAGGCACTTAGAAGTTCAGTTACCTGTCCAGGGTCACATAGCTAGTAAATCTCTCAAGGAGGATTTGAATCCCATTCTTTTTGACTCCACATCAGCACTCCAATTGCTATATGCCATGATGCTATCTCTCTAGTCAAGGACTTTCCCCAGATTATAAGTGAGTTATTAATGAGCTTTTAAATAGTAAATTATGGACCACATTAGTGTTACAAACTGCTTTTGAGTCATACAAATAGAAAAGAAAAATACATATTATTTATATTTATATATATATATATATATATATATATATTGAGGGAAATGGAGATGAAGAAAAAGTAATTGAAGAATAAAAGAATGCCTTTTTCCAGCCAAAAACTTTTCAAAACTTTGTACATGATATTACATATATAGTAGCTTATCATGGCAGGTTTTAAAAGAACATTTTAAGTATTCGATTAGCCAGGCAGCTAAATGGTAAAGTGGCTAAAGTGCTGAGCCTGAAGTCAGGAAAACTCATCTTCCTGAGTGCAAATCTGGCCTCAGACACTCATTAAGTGACCCTTGGACACATCTCACGCACGTGTACATGTGTGTGTAAATACACATATATATACAAGACAAAAAGTATAAGGGTTATGATGAAAAAAATTGAGATCTTTTCAGAAGCTACAATAAACCTTCACTTTTTTGTTCCTCACTTCCCATATTATATGCATATAATATGGGAATATATAATATTTCACTCCCCTACTTCCTATAGTAATTATATCCATTGGAGTGGATAAAGTTGGTTTGCTTATTTTTTTCCATGCCTAAGAAACGAAATTTAAATCAATGTCTCTTTTTATTCTAAAATGGAAATTTTACACTGCTAATTGAGAGTTGTTTCAGTCATGTCTGACTCTTTGTGATCCCATTTGGAGTTTTCTTGGCAAAGATACTGAGTGAGTTGCAATTTCCGTTTTCAGCTTATTTTACAGGTGAAGAAACTGAGGCAGAGGGCCAAATGATTTGCTCAGGGTCATTCAGTAAGTGTCTGAGGCCAGATTTGAAGTCAAAAAGATTATTTCCTGACTTCAGGCTCAGCACTTTAGACACTACCACTTAGCTGCCTTAAATGAATTCTTAAAAGTAAAATGTTCTTTTATAAACTGTCATGGCAAGCTACTACATATGAAATTCCACGTACAAAGTCGTAAAAAGTTTTTGGCATAAGAAAGTCATCATTTTATTCGTTAATTACTTCTCATTCATCTTACTTTGTTCCCTTAATAGCAATGTGTGAAAACAATGGCATGGGAATAAGAGGTAGGATTTTTTTATAAAGATGAGAATTTATGAAATGAAAAAGAAAGCTAAATGAGTATGAGTGTTCAGAGACTAGGGATCAAAATCATGTGAAATTCTTAATCCCTGCTACATACATGTCTTGCTTTAAATTTTTCTAGCTTTGGTAAAACAGAAGAAAGCACTACCCAAGAGGTATAATTTGAAGCGTAGGGGTCAAAGGTAACTCTTGGGAAGAAATCTTAAATGAAGGCAAGGGAGATATGCCAATGAGGAAACAAAGGACATCCAGAAGATTTCCCTAAAAAGTTGAATCACTTTCTATGCTTGATAAATGTTCTACTTGTTGGTCATTTCTAATTCATTTCTAGCCTTCCCATTTTTCCTTTTTCTAGGCACAATTGTTAGCATAGTCTATTCCTGAAAGTCCTGGTAATTGTCTGGAGCCAATCCAGATGTGTGGGAATATTTGCATAATTTCTGCCCACACTGTTCCTTGCTGAGCCTATGTTACTACACAGTAGTCTCACTACCACATTGAGCTTGGCGCCGTTTTGTCACTGATTTTAGATGAGAACACTGTGTAAAATGGGTTTTGGAGGTTATCACCCAAAATACCTTGAGGATACTCCCAAATGAGATAGAAGAAGGACCCACATAATGTTGATTTTGACAGAAAATAGGAGAGGAATGCTAAAATAGCAATTTAAATTTTGTCTACCTATGCTACCCAATTCTGCCAATAGTTAGGAGTTATATAACGTTTTAAGATTTGCAAAGCACTTTACACATTATCTCATTTGATCCTCAAAACAACCCTGTAAGATGCTATTATCTCCATTTTACAAATAGGGAAATTGAAGCTGGGAGTATCTAAGTAACTTTCCCAGGGTCATGTAGGCAGTGCCTTTTGCCTCAGTTTCCTCAACTGTATAAAGGATATAATAATAGCAGAATATAGCACTTACCTCCTAGAGTTTGATCAAAGGGAAGATAATTGTAAAGCACATAGCACAGTACCCAGTATATAGTAAGCACTATAGATATTGTTATTATATAATATTATAATTATTATGAGGAAATAGAGAACCTCTGATGGGAGTGGGGAACTTTTGACCAGAGATGAAGGAAGCCAAGAAAAAAATAGTAATGTATTACCTTTGGAATATACTAGAGACCATCAAGACAAAGAAAAATAGGTGAGTTCAGGAAACAGATCACAAGCCTGGCACAGAGGCACAGAACTCTCCTAGAGTTCATTCTTTTTGTAAAGAACAGAGAAAGTGATAGCATATTGACTTGACTTGATGGTATCATTCTTCAAAAGGTGGAGGAACCAGCAAGAGAAAGTCTATTCTGATTTTGATTATCAACAACTGGAAAGAACTAGATGCTGAAGCAGAAATGATAAGAATATTGGTGGAAAGTAAGGTGGCTCAATGGATAAAGCTTTGAATCTAGAGTCAGGAAGACCAGAGTTCAAATCCAGTTTCAGATACTTACTAGCTGTGTGACACTGAGCAAGTCATTTAACCTCTGTTTGCTTCAGTTTCTTCATCTATAAAATGAGTTGCAGAAGGAAATGCCAAACCACTCTAGTATCTTTACCAAGAAAATCTCAAATGGGGTCATGAAGAGTTGGACACAACTGAAATGACTAAACAATAACAAATGAGGATAATAATAGCACTTAAATTTCCTAGGCTGTTTTAATGATCAAATGAAATAACTGTTAAATGCATAGTGCCTGGCACATAACAAGTGTTATATATAAATATTAAACATTATTGTGATTATTGTTAAGCATTCAATCCCAGCAAAGAAAAATCAGGAATAGTCTTGAACTGCTTCCTATATTTGAGGGGAGCATAGAGCAAAGGATTCATGGGAATGCTAGAATGCTAGTTAGAATCCTATGGGCAAAAGGATAAAATCATCTCATGAGGGAATGAAATTATTGAAATGAAAATAAAAATAAAAAAGAATGTTGTAAAGAGACTAAGGAAGATGTACAAGGAATTCATAAAGACTTGTACAGAATATAAAATAACAAGAATAGTGTTAGGAGTAAACTAAGGCTGTGGAGAAAAAGTAAGGACAATAAAACATGTTATGTATCTGGTCTAAATTGAGGAAAATTAGAAAGATCAAAGAAGAGTTGGGACTGTTGCTTTGGGTAGATGGGAAAAACATGATGATAGAGACCAGAGCTGCTCAATTCTTAATTTAAATGTTTTCTTCATCAAGGGAAATGATCTTTAGATTAGGAAGGACTGAGGGGTGGGGAAAAGGAAATGGCTAATAGGGACTTGATACCCAAGATAAGTAAAAAGATAATAAGAGAGCACCCAGATGCCTTGAATGAGTTCAAGTTAACTGGTCCCAATAAACTCCATCCATGGGTAATAAAAGGACTACCAGATGTTTCTGTTGAGACACTGCAAGCGATTTTTTGAAAGATTGTGGAGAATGAGAAAGCCGTTGCAGGCCTGAGGAAAGACAAATGGTCCAATTTTCAGGAAAGAGGAAAAAGGGAGTCTGAAAACTATTAGCCTAGAGACTGATTTCAAATCCAGAGAAAAGTTTGGGATATGCTATTAAAAGGACATTAGTGAACATCTAGAAAAGGAAGCAATGATGGCAAAGGACCAGAAGTCTTTAATCAAGAACAGGTTATACCAGACTAAACTAATTTCCTTTTTTGACAGGATTATAGGAGTGGCAGATGAGAGTATTACTATATATACAATTTACCTAGATTTCAGTGAAGCACTTCATAAAGTATGTCAACCTATTGTGCAAAAGATGGCGACTACAGTACTCTTAGGTGGATCTGGAATTGGCTGAATGGCAGGATTCCAAGAGCAGTCATTAGTGACTCAATGTCAGCTCTGAAAGAGTGCCCCAGAAATCTGTTTGGCCCCACATCCCTGAAAATTTTTTTTATCTTTGCTAGAGGTATAGAGAGTGGGTTTTATCAAATTTTCACATCACACAAACCTAAAAAGAATAGCTAACATATTAGAAGATGATAGGTCCCAAAGCAATCTTGATGTTAAATTAGATTTAGTAAGATGAAATTCAATAGACATGAGGGATGAGACTTACATAACAGTTTTAAAAGAAAAAAAAAACACAACACAAAACAACCCAATGGGGCAGCTGGGTGGCTCAGAGGATAGAGAGCCAGGTCTGGAGTCAGGAGGTCCTGAATTCAAATTGGACCTCAACCCCTTCCTAGTGGTGTGATCCTGGACAAGTCACTAATTGCTGAGTTCTTACCTCTTTTCTGCCTTGGAACTGATACTTGGTACTGATTCTAAAACAGAAAGTGTTTAAAACAAGCAAACAACCCATTCTCACAAGTACAAGATGGTGGAAGCACAGCTAAAAAGCGTGTATGAAAGGGATAGGTGGATTTTACTATACTTTAAAAACTCTGGAATATAGGAAAGTTAATGAACTTTGAGGCTGCTTTAAGAAAGGCATTTAAGGAAGTATTTAGGAGGAGGAATGTGAATAACACTGCTTCATTCTGTCCAGGTCAGAATATAATAGCAAAAGGAAAGCAATGGATGTGGTGAATGGCCTTGAGACTATACTAAAAGAAGACTGTTAGAACTGAGGATGTTAATCCTGGAGAAGAAAAGACTTCTGGTGGAGGGACATGATCATTTTCTTCAAGAATCTAAATGGTTGCCACATGCAGAAGGGGAGTCTTGTTTAGTGTGACCTTAGAGGGCAATTAGAAGCAATTGAAGGAAACTGAAAAGAGGCTTAAATATGGACAAATTTCCTAGTAATTAATGCTTTCCAAAAGTGGAAAGGCCTGCCTTGGAAGAGAATGTATTCTTCATCACCAGAAGTCTTAAGGCAAAGGCTGAACAACCACTTATTTGTTGGGAGATCATGGGGTAGAGATTCGCAAACTTTTTGGCTTTATAATTCCTTTAAAAATTGCTGAGAAGATTTTTGTCTGTATGGGTAATAACTATTGATATTTATTGTATGAGAAACTAAAATTGATCAATTTAAAAAATGTGTTCATGAATTCTTTTAAAATAACAATAAACCCATTACATATTTCCATAACAAAAATTAATGAGAAAAGTGGCACTGGTTTACATATTTTTGCAAATCTCTTTAATGTCTGACGTAATAGAATACAGCTGGATTCTTAGATTTCCTTTTACATTCAATCTGTTGTGATATTTATTTTATCTGGAGTATATAAAGAAAATTGGCCATCACAAAGACCTATAGTTGGACAAGGAAGTGTTTTTAACATGCAAATAGCATCTTAGTATTGTTATAAAGTATTTTGACCTCATAGACTCCTTGAAAGGGTCTTGAAAACCCCCAGCACTCCTCGGATCACATTTTGAGAACCACTATCATAGAGGGACCATTGGGTCATAGATTTCAAACTAGAAAGGATCTGAGAGGTGATGAAGACTCAACGGACAAATGAGGAAATTTAGACTCAGAGAGACAAAGATTACAAATAGGCAATAAATGGCAGAGGCAGGATTTGCAACTAGCTCCTTTGGTTTCATATCTAGTGCTCTTTTCAGGTTGGGCAGTGATTTGTTAAATGAGATGGCCTCTAAGGTCCTTTCCAAAACTGAAATTCTGCAACTCAGTTTATTATTCTTTATCAATATGAAGTTTCTTTCTTTTTAAAATTATTTCTTTCGAGTATTCTTTTCTTTTTAATTTTAAATTTTGAGTTTCAAATTCTCTCAATCCCTCCTCTTCCTCTTCCCATGTCCACTAAGAAAGCAAGCAATGTGAAATCATGCAAAAACGAATTTCAATACTAGCCATATTTTTTAAAAGCAAGAAAAATAAAGCAAGAAAATTATACTTCAATTTGCACTCAGTTCACTAGTTCTCTCTCTGGAAGTAGAGAGCATTTTTTCATCATGAGTTCTTTGGAATTGTCTTAGATGTTTGCCTTCCTCACAGTAGCCAAGTCTTTCCCAGCTGATCATCATTACATCATTGATGTTACTATGCACAATGATCTCCCAGTTCTTTTCACTTCACTTTGCATCAGTTCATATAGGTCTTGCCATATTTTTCTGAAACCATCCCTCGTCATTTCTTATAGCACAGTAGTACTCTATCACAATTCCATATGCACTTTCAACTAAATTTAACTATCACATGCTTTAGTCTCTTCTGGAGTTGCTCTCTGCTCTTTTAGAAGACAGGTAGTCAAATATAATTAATTATGGCTGAGTGTTAGTGAGTACTAATGGTTTAATTTGTTAGTTCTATTGTTACTGCCTAGCCGTGAGGCTGGACCCGATGGCAGATATTATGCATGTACCTTGTATTAAGCAAGGGATAGAGAATCAAATGTTCAGCCAAGTTGGCCATATAATTACTGTGTTTGAGAGCAAGGAGGAGAAGAATAAAACCTGACATATGCTCTCAAGCAAAAACAAACAATGTTGAGCTGAACTTAAACACATCACAAATAGTAAGTTACTTCACACCTCTGAAAAATGTGGCAGGACTATTATTTGGCCTTGATATATTGGTCAAAAGGAAACTTGTTTCACTGCAGTATTTAATAACTCTCCTGAACAAATCATCAGGGCATCTGTCAGCAGCATTCACATATACTCTTGGAGGCAGAAGAAATGCTTTCTGACTGTTTCTATATCAAGTCCAGGAAGCCAATTTACAAATGGGAGCTGCTCCAATGGGTTATATTTTAAAAGGGCATTTATGGAAGGCAACTAGGTGGCTCAGTGGATTGAGAATCAGGTCTAGAGATGGGACTCTGTCAAGGCATCGTGGACTGATGGCTCCCAGCAGGTCTTAGGTTCAAATCTGGCTTCAGACAATTCCTAGCTCTATGATCCTGGGCAAGTTACTTAATTCCCACTACCTAGCCCTTACTGTTTTTCTCCCTTGGAATCAATAAACAGTATTGATTCTTAGACAAAAGGTAAGGGTCTTTTTTCTTTTTTTTTGATTCATTTATGTTAGTTGTATGCAATTCAGATATGTGCCTGACATTTTATAAAATGTTAGGTTCCCAGATGATCAACAAAAAGCCCACTGAGCCCATAATACTGATGAAGTGATCTATCATCCAGATTTGGGTTCAAATCCTGCCCATGTCATATAATATGTCCAAGGCCAAGTCACTAATCTTTCTACCCTTATCCCCACTCTGGACAATTCTGTAAATGGGTGTTACAAGTGAGCTGCTGAACTGCACTAATGCAGGGATTTTAATTGAGATTTTAATTCACATGGATAAATATCCATGTCCAGAAAACAAAAACCAAACAAAATTTATCCTAAAATTTCTAAATTACATGACTAGTAGCACTATAGGACTGAAACATTATTTACAATATTATTTCTATGGAAAAATATTCTATATTCCAACTTGATTGCTAGGAAGATATCTTCCTACCCCAACCATTCTAAACAGTCCCACTTCCTCTCCCCAACACACAGAGATGCTCCCCTTTCTTTACTGAGCTGTGGAAGGGCTCATGAGATTTTCAAGTAGCATCAAAGGAAGGCTTGGGAAGATGCCTGGAAACTCCCGAGGGAGCCCAGAAGCTTCAAAGACAATGGGATTCCAGGCATCCCCAGCAATGGCAACAATCATTTGTAATTTACAGAAATCCTGCATCCTGATTTTATAGACTTCTTTAGGGATAGGAATAGGGATTGGCTCTGTAATTTCCTCCTTGGTACAGGGAACCTTGGTGAGGAAACTTCCTCTACTTCAGAGCCAATGTAAGTAGATAGCTGATATATAATATGACACTACTTGTACTCTCTGAAATTTATAGTCTTAGGGACATGAGTGGGACAAAGGGATATTAAATAATTTGTCAAGTTACAAAATCAATTTAGGTCCAAGGTCTTTGAGGCCAGTTCTTCCCCCACTGTTCCATGGTGTCCTATAAGAGGGGGATGACTACAAAGAGGGGGAGTCATTCTTTTATCCAGGGAAACTGGGTGGCAGTGTATACAGTGCCACACCTGGAGTTGGGAGGACTTGGGTTCAAATCTGGATTCAGAAACTTCCTAGGTGTTTGATACTGGGCAAATCACTTAATTGCATTTGTCCTATCTTAAGAGTTGTTACTAAGAAGGTAAGGGTTAAAAAAGAAAAAAAAAAGTCATATTAACAATTCTGGTCCAAACACATTTCTTTTGTCTTTTTTTTTTAATTTCAAGAAGAATGTACTTTGCCATCTTTATTCTTGAATATTTAAAAATTACTTAGCTGTTCAAATGTTCTGTTCAATTTATAAGTTCAAAGCATCTTCCAACTGATCATTTATAGAGCATTTCCTTTCTAAAATCATCAAAGAGAAAAAACCATTCAGAACTTAAGCCCATAAGATTTCTGATATGCCTTGTGGCCTTGAGCACTGTGCTGAACTGAAGTCTTGGTTGTTTCATATCTTTATTTTTAGTTGTCTCATTGCTAAAGTGAGTGGAGGAGAAGCTCTCTTAAGAGCTAAGAGTCTTGGTCAATGCCAGTTTAATGCAATGTTTCTTCTTTAGAAAAATCTTTCTAAAAATTTATAATATAATTCATGTTTATCCTTCACTTTAAGATTTGGAGAGTTATGCAAACATGAGTTGTAAAGAATATCACCATTTTGCAGATGAAAGAAGTCATAGACATAATTAACTTGGTTAGGTTGACATAGCTAATACTGAAACTACTTAAACTCTTGTCTTTGGACTCAAAAACCAGATTTCTGCCCACTCTACCAGGCATAACTCTATATATCCTGATTAGACTAAAAGAAATATATTTATTTTCTTTTTAAACTCTTACCTTCTGTCTTAGAATTAATACTGAAGAGTGGTAAGGGCTAGATAACTGGAGTTAAGTGACTTGCCCTGAGTCACATAGCCAGGAAATGTCTAGGGGCCAGATTTGAATTTGGGACTTTCCAACTCCCAGTCTGGTTCTCTATCCACTGAGCCACCTACTGGACTCAAAAATATATATCTTTAATGCTTAATTTCTAGGTTATATGACAAATTTTTCTTTAATGAAACCCATGCCAGCATACATGGTGTTATCTGACACATAATTCTCAGTTAAATATTAGAATCTTTTTTCTCTTCTAGTCTTTAGGCTTCCTGTTAGGAAAACTTCCTAATAATCAGATAAAGGAGGAAGGAATTACCTACAGAAATAGTGGGTACCCTCTCATGTAAATTCTGCAGATTTTAATAAACTTGTATATAATAAAAATAAAATAACTTGTTGGGGATGATGTAGATGCCCATGGGATAGAATGACTTCTGGGACAGTTAGGTGATACAGTGGATAGAACACCAGATCCAGAATTGGGAATACCTGAATTCAAATTCAGATGTGGACACTAGTTATATATGGGCAAATTACTTAGCCCCTGTTTGCCTCAGTTTCCTCAATTGCAAAATAGAGAAGAAAAGTGCAGAACCAACTTACAGGAATGTTGTGTGGATCAAACAAAAAAGCTGTAAAATACTTAGCACAGTGCCTGGTACATAGTGGGTGCTAAATGTTCCCTTTCCTTTTTCCCTTTTCAAAGTTGGAGATATTGTGATCATGTGACCATGTGACCCTCCCTCCCAACTTGGAAGATCAGTTTCAAATCTAAATTTCCCACCAGTGAGATTGCATTGTAGCACAATCGTCTACCGTATGGAATGTAATTTCAACTCTTATAATAAAAGACTTTCAAGTTTAACTCTTGAGATGGTTTGCTTCATTAAGTGAGCAGCCATTTGTATACTTTATACAATGGAGCTGATTATAGACAATTCTTTTCAGAATTGTAATTACTCTATCAAAAAGTGGCCAGGGCAACAAAAATGCACTGACGTCATAATGGATTTTGGACCATCCGCTGTTTCATCCTGAATCTTTATCTTTTCAGCTTTTGTGTATATTGTCTTATACAAGTAAGCTTTCTAATGTCATGGTGGCATAACATTGAGGGAGTTAAATAGTACAAGAAGAGAAGCTACAACAGCATGATGTTTTATTATTAATAGCACTTTCAGGTCTATTAAATACTTTCCCTATAACAAACATGGAAACAGTTCAAATATTTGAGGAAAAGGGATATCAGAGAGACTAAGTAATTTAATTTGCCTAAGGTCACACAACTAAGGAGTCAAGAACTAAGGTCTCCTAACTCTAGAACCATTGTTGTTTCTACCCCATCGGGCTGTAAGCATTTAACCCCATACTATTTTTGCAGTTGCCTACAGCACATATTTCTTTCTCATGGGAAAATGAGGAAAGGATGAGAAGACAACTTATATCTGAAATATGTTTTTCATAAATCAAGTTGCTTTGCCATTGGCTTCATGACAGCAGATGAAACATTCCTAACATATAAAAAAGTGAGAAAGAAATAAGACTTCAAGGGAGGATATGTGAAGGAAAGTCTTCTTTATCCCTTCTAGATTTTGCAGAGATTCTCAGCATTGCACTTTCTTATGTATAAAATGAAGTGAGCAGAATGAGAACAATTTATAAAACATCAAATTGTAAAGAAAAACTACTTTGAACAACTGAAGACCTGTGATCAATGCAATGATCAACCAAGTCTCCAGAGGACCAATGATGAAACACATTACTCAACTCCTTAATAAGAGGTGCAAAGACACATTTTTGGACATGGTTATTGGGTGGATTCATTTTTATGGATGTTTAATTGTTGCAAACAAATTAAAAAAAAACACAGGGAAAACCCCAACAAATCACCTGTGCCTATTCTAGACTGGAATGATCCCACTCCTTTTAATGATCCTATGATGGAATTAATAAAATAAGCCAAAAGCTATTTCTAAATTTTTAAAAATGAAATTAGGAGTCAAATTTAAGGATGCTGATAACTTACTTTTGTAAGGCTTCAGAGTCTAATCTCCCTTTCCTCATGGAACATGCAGACATCACAACCAATTTTCTTCTTTCTTTCCTTTTCAACATATTGGCCTGTGTTCTTTTTATAAAATTATCTCTGAAATGCTAAATATAAGAAACTCACTCACTCTAGCTATAACTTACTCTGCCAAGAACACTGTACTTAGACTCAGTTTTAGAGATGAAGGGATCCTAGAAATTTTCTTATTCAGACTGCTCATTTTGTAAATTAGAAGATGGATGCCCATTGGGGTAAAGTGATTTGCCGAAATTCAAGAAGACAAGTAGCAGAACTAGAATTAGAATCCAGCATCTCTAACTGACAATCCAGGGCATTTTGTTATATTATTATAGACCTAAAGAAATAAAATATGACCTGAATCTTTTAAACAAAAGTGACCTAGCAACATGAAATACGGCTAGTGTAAATTCTGGAAGGGAAAAAATTAGATTTCTTTTGTTATCTTTTTTTCCCCCAAGAAAAAATTAGAGTAGCAATATGATCATTTCTGGTCATATAAGATCACTTGATCAGAGATCTAGACATGTAAGGAATGTTTAGTCCAAACCTTACGTTTTAGCAACAAGGAAACTGAGATCCAAAGAAATTAAATGATCCACCTGAGATGAGGTAGTAAGTATCACAGGCTAAGATTTGAATCCAAGTCCTAGGACTCCAGAATCATGTTTTCAGTAGGTCACACTTTTTTTTTTCAGTAAGACTTTCAACTAAAGTACAATTAGATAATAAAAAATTCATTGTTTTCTATGGATTGCTAAAATTTAAATGGATTTTTAAAAAACTGCCTAGATGTTTAATTTTTTTCATGAATTTTGAGAAGTGATATTTTCAAAGTTGCCAGTATATATTTTCAATGGTATTTTTTCCACAGTATATAGTACCAATATTGGTATTTCCATTTATCTTACAGATCTGTACCCAATCTATGCTTGCCCAAATGTGAGTATTGTCAATGCCATATCCTATTACACATCTGCTACATGGGACCAATCTAACATCAAGGAGGGGAAGATCTTTGTCCCATTTGTTCAATATTTGTTTATCATTGTGAACTGACTATGTTACTCTCACTATATGACTGATTATCCTTTTTTCTGGTCATACATTTCTCTGATGACCTCCTTTACTCTATTTCTTGGAAATCCTCCATTTGTAAAATATTACAATCTGTAAAGATCTTCTAGTAGTCTTCTTCTTAAGTATATTTTTGATAATTCATAATTCAAGATTTCTAATCCCAAATGAGTTACATACTCATAAATTTTCTAATAGATTAATATATTTCCCCTTCATTATTACTAACCTTTGATTAAGACAAGTGGGTTAATTGATTTAACTTGATATGAAAATTAAATGAGCCGAAGGAAAAGCCAGTCTTTATAATATGAAATAGTATTCAATATAAGGGTTTAATTAAACTTTATTTTATATTTGTAGATACCTTTTATTTTGCTTACTACATTCTTTTAATTTAATATTGATCATGAATTACTTCTAATTCAACCCTAATGGCAATAAAATTAATGGTACCAAAGCTCAAGCCTTGATCCATAAAGTAGAAATTCCACTATTATCTTCTCACTCACAATAGATATCAACAGAATCACATAATTTAGTGAGGGTATCTAATTCTACCTGTTCCACTATCTAAAATCAAATTACTTCTGTCAATAAAGCAAAGAGCAATATGCTGTTTGAAACTAAAGTATTTCCAATTCTATTTTTAGAATATTTCTCAATTGGGATGGCTACAGTATATTCACATATATTGAATATATTGAGTATATATATTGAATATACTGAGTATAGTCAATGGAGTGACTGGCCAATGAAGGCCCAGTTCTTTGAGCTTTTGGTGGGTTCCCCAGAGCATGCACAGATATTGAGTGGTTCCAATCCAATATGTGAAACTTTGGAGACCTACTTCCAGCCATGCTTGATTGAAGGGTTGGCAACAGAAATAGAGGAAACAGTGAATCAGGAGCTGATAAGCTAGAAAAGGATTTGCACACAAAATATTAGTTCCAATTATCTCTCATTGTCTTTTCCTCCTTGGTGATTGGCAAGGACTTCTGGGAGCTTCCAGGTGAAAAAGAAAGGGTGTCTTGCCCTTTCTCCCATTCTCAACTGCTATGGTTCCATAAAACACAGCACCTATACTTTCTTTTGTGTTTATTCTTTTCTGGTCTTAGGTGAATGAATAGTCCAAGATGGAAGTTCAGATCAACATAAAAAGTACAGCTACCTCAGGATGGTGTGGACTTAGACATGATACCTCTTTGTAAGAGAGAAGTGTTGGCAATACACTTTAGAAAGGCATTGGTTCAGTGGCAATTAGGTGGCTCAGTGGATTGAGAGCCAGATCCAAAGACAGGAGGTCTTGGGTTCAATTCTGATCTCAGATATTCTCTCAGGGTGTGACCCTGGGCAAGTCACTTAATCCCCATTGCCTATCCCTTAATGCTCTTCTGCTTTAGAGCCAACACACAGCATTGACTCTAAGATAGAAGGGAAGGGAAGGGTTAAAAAAAAAAGGAAAGGCATTGATTCCAAAAACAAAGCCAATGTAATTAAGATTAGAAAGCAAACAAGAAACTCAGAAAAAATCTTTATAGCAAGTATGTCTGACAAAGGCCACATTTCTCCAATATATAGAGAACTGAGTCAAATTTGTAAGAATACAAAGCATTCTCCAATTGACAATTGGTAAAAGCATATGAACAAGCAATTCTCAGAGGAAGAAATTAAAATGTCTTTAGCCATATGAAAACATGCTCCAAATCACTAGTAATTAGAGAAATGCAAATTAAAACAACTCTGAGGTACCACTTCATATCTATCAGATTGGCTAATGTAACAAAAAAAGAAAATAATAAATGTTGGAGGGGATATGGAAAATTTGGGACTGTTAATGGAGCTGTGAAGTGATAACCATTCTGGAGAACAATTTGGAACAATGTCCAAAGAGCCATAAAACTTTGACCTAGCAATACCACTACTAAGTCTATATCCCAAAGAGAATAAAGATAGGAGAAAAGAACCTACCTGTACAAAAATATTTATTGCAGCTCTTTTTGTGGTGGCAAAGAACTGGAAACTGAAGGGATATTCATCAACTGGGGAATGGCTGGAGAAGTTGTGGTATATGATTGTAATAGAATATACTTGTGCCATAAAAAATAAAAAATAAGATGATGATAAAAAAGAACTAGAAAGACTTATATGAAATAATGCAAAATGAAGTGAACAGAACCAGGAAAGCATAGTAACAGCAATAATGTAAAATGATACCGTGAATGACTTAACCACTATCAAGGATCCAGGACAATTCCAGGGAAGCACAACAAAAAAGGCTTTTTACCACCATAGAAAGAATTAGCAGAATCTGAATGCTGACTGAAGCATACCATTTTCCACTTTATTTTCTCCAAGAATTTTCTCTAGTGTAAGCAATGTGTCTTGTATCACAATATGAGGAGGGAAATAAGTACCATATATAACATGTATAAACTATATCACATTACCTACCTTCCAGGGGAGGGTAGAGGGGTGGGAGGGAGGCAGAGAAAGGGATTGCAAAGTGTCAGAAAACAAATGATAAAAATTACTGACAGTAATCTGGCAAAAAGAATTTTTAGAAAAAACAAGAAAAAAGAAAAAAGAAAGGCATTGATCTTCAGAGCTCACCTAAAAATACGTCAGGAGAACTTGTGAGGTCTCCACAAAGGGAGGAAAAGAATTCCAGGAATAAGATTCAGAAAATATCCTCTTGGCATACATGTTTCTCTGCATATATTACTTTCTACTATTATACTTTAAGCTCATTCTCTCCAGATACTCTATACGTGCAACTATAACCCTTATTTGGGTAACTATTGTAACAACTGTTCTTGCTATGTTTTCTTGGTAACCCCTTTTTAAAAAGCTAAGAGTTCAGTTGGATGATAATTGAGAGACCACTGGGATTTGGGAGCTACAGTGTTAAAAATCTTTAACTTCTTGGGTCAGCTTCCCTTGGGAAACCAACTTGTGAGATATCTTAAGTGAAAGGAGTGGTCCCAGAGGAAGTCAAACATGCACATAAACAAGTTGAAGCCAACCAAAACTGCTTTAATTTGGGGGCAGCTGGGTAGCTCAGTGGATTGAGAACCAGCCCTAGAGATGGGAGGTCCTAGGTTCACATCTGGCCTCAGCCACTTCCCAGCTATGTGACCCTGGGCAAGTCACTTGACCCCCATTGCCTAGCCCTTACCACTCAATTGACCAGGATTAGAACTCCAAACTCCAGCTCTAGGTTTAGGGTAAAAAAAAAGAAAACCAAATGCCTTGTTTGTGCAGCTTTCAGCATGATCTAATAAATGTATTTGTTTTGTTTTAATTTTAGGTTTGTAAAGCACTTTTGCATAATCATTTGATCAGAATCTCTTGTAAAATATGATTTTTAGATGCAGTTTATTTAAAACAGGTAGAACATTGTAGAGTCTTGGTCATCAAAGAGAGTGAGCTGGATCAAGGTCCCATTCCTAGATTCTACTTCCTTCTTCTCTGTTAATCCTTTTATGTAGTGAACTATTTAGTGAACTGCCTTAGTCCAAATACTATATTTAATCAGAATGTCACTCTACCTGTATGCTTCCTTGTTGATCTAGCAGAATAAAAGATTGTTACATGCCAGTCTGAGAGACAAGACAGACTGATAAACAGATGGGATACCTTTTAAGAGGTGGGTGCAGAGGGCAAAATGTGCAAAAGAGGACTGGATACTTTTTTGTGTGTGAACTCTGTTCTAGAGATTGCATCACTTTAAATTTCTAGGGGCAAGCAGAAAACAGATGGCATACTTCACAAAATAAATTAACCTGTGAATCATGCCAGTGTGTCTTAATAAATTTAACTCAATAATTCAGTATGCTAATAAGGAAACACAAAGAGAAAATGAAAGTCTTATTTTCTAATTTTAAAAAATGGAATAGTGTGAGGAAAAAAGGAAAGTAATTCATTGATTTTAAAGGGAACAGAAGGCAGAATTGACAAGAATTAGCCCAATACTGGTTTCTAGGGACCAGAAAGTTTTAATTTCATTACTCTATTTTATCTCATTCTAAAATGCTGATATCAACCTTCTAAAAACAGTTGGGGGGGGGGGAGATAAGAAGAAAAGAGGTGATTAGTCAGTATAAATAAGACCAGAAATGCCGAATTTTAGAGATAAAGGGGACTTCAAATATCATGCAACTTCCTACTTGTGTCTGACCTGAATCAGGTTTCTCACTCTCTCAAGGACTCAGTTTCATCATTTATTAAATTGGAAAACTAGATTAGATCATACTATTCCTATTGCCTATGGGGTTAGGTTAAAATATAAAATCAGTTTAACAATTAAAGTTCTTTACAATGTGACTTCCACCACACAAGTAAAGATACTTCTAAACAAATGGAGAAAGAGTGATTGCTCTTGGGTAGGCCCAGCCAATATAAACAAAAAATTTTTTAAAGTTAATTTGCCTATCAGTGCCAAACTAATCAAACTACTAAATAATTATTTTATAGAGCTAGAAAAAATAATCTAAACAATTAATGTAGGAGAACAAAAGGTCAAGATTATCAAGTAATCAATGAAAAAAATGTGAAAGAAGGTCATCTTCCAGTACCAGGTTTAAAACTAAACTATAAAGTAGGGATTGAAAACAAACTTGTTTTGCTCAGGACATTAAGTGGTAGATCAGTGGTACAGATTAAGCACACAAAACACACAAATAAATTATTATAATAATCAGGTGTTTGATAAACCCAAAGATCCAAGCTTTGGGATTAAGAACTCACCATTTAACAAAAATTACAGGGAAAACTGGAAAGTAGTTTGGCAGAAACTAGGAATAAGCCAACATCTCACATTTATACCAAGATAAGGTTAAAATAGGTACATAATTTAGAAATAAAGGATGAATGGTAAAATAAGAAAATTAGGAAAACATGGGAAAGTGAACCTATCATCTATTGAAGAGTTCATTATTAAACAAGAGATAGAAAGGATCATGGGAAATAAAATGGACCATTTTGACAATAAGAAATTAAAAAATTTTTGCACAAACAAAATTAATGAAGTCAAAATTAGAAGGAAAACAACATAGTAGGAAATTTTTTATAACAAGTTTCTCTGGTAAAGGCCTCATTTCTCAAATATATATGGAATTGAGCCAAATTTATAAAAAAGCAAGTCATTCGTCAATTGATAAATGGCCAAATATATGAATAGGCAGTTTTCAGAAGGAGAAATCAAAGCTATCTATAGTCACATGAAATAATACTCTAAATTACTATGGATTAGAGAAATGCACATTTAAATATCTGAGATACCATTCTCCATGCTTATTAGGTTGGCTACCATGACAGAAAATGAAAAAGACATGTTGGAGGAAACATGAAAAATAGGGGCACTGTTAGTGGAGTTGTGAACTGGTTCAACAATCCTGGAGAACAATTTGGAATGATACCTCATGATGCAGCAGTAGCACTTCTAGGTCTGTCTCCCAGAGAAATAAAAGAAAAAGATCTATTTGTAAAAAAAGAAAAAAAATTATAGTAGCTCTTTTTGTAGTAGCAAAGAAATGAAAATCAAGGGGATGTCCACTGATTGAAGAACGGCTAACCAAGTTGTGGCATCTGATTATAGTTATCTATTGTATTATTAGAAATGACATAAGGGGATGGTTTCAGAAAAATTTGGAAGACATATGAATTGAAGCAAAGTGAAGTGAGCTGAACCAGGAGATCAGTATACACAGTAATAGCAATACTATAATGATAATCAACTATGAAAGACTTAGCTACTCTGATCAAGACAATAATCCAAGGCAATTCCAGAGAACCCATTATGAAAAATGCTATCCACTTACAGAGAGAAAAGTGATGAACTTGGAGAGCAGATTGAAGCATATTTTAAAAAAACTTTATTTTGTTTTCTTGTTAGGAAATACATTTTGCATGACTTCACATTTATAATTGATATCAAATTGCTTAATTTCTCAAAGTGGGGGGAGAGGTGGGTCAGAGGGAAAAATCTGGAAATAAAAAAAATTTAATGAATGTTAAAATTTATTGACATTTAATTGGGATATATTTAATGAAATAAAAATAAATATTAAAAGACGGTCATTGTGGAAATAAGTTTTGCATGACTTCACATGTAAAAAATAAAAAACACACAAACAATGTGACTTCCACCTACTTTTCCAGATTGAATGCACATTTCTTCTATTTCTTCAAATCTCAAAGAGGCCTACTTTCTTTTCTTTGAACTCTTTCCTCTGAACTATTTCTGTTTTCCACTTTCATGTCTTTGCAGGGGAATGAAGTACTCTCATGATTGGAATGAAGAATTACTTTCCCTTTATCTTTTAGTACCAGAGCTTCCTTCAAGTCTCATCTAATGGTCCATCTCTGAAGTGAAGCCTTTGCAGATCATGACAGTTGTTAATGCTCTCCTTCAAATTATCAGGAATATCTGAGGTTCTATCTCACACCCACTGGAATGACAAACTATGCACAAAAAAAAAGGAAACTGATTTGCTTGAGGGACCATGGGAAAAGAAGTACCTTAATACAAGGCTAGTGGAGTTATGAACTGATGTAAACAACTTGGTAAGCAATTTGGAACTACACCCAAAGAGCTATTAAATTGTGCACACCCTTTGCCCCAGTTCTACAACTATTATGTTTATATCTTAAACAGATGAAAGGAAAAGGAATCACTTATACACAAAAGTTTATAGCAGGTTTTTTTTGTGGTGGCAAAGAATTGAAAACTGAGGAGATAACTCATCAGCTGGACAGTGGCTAATCACGGTACATGGATGGGATGGCTAGTATACAATATAATACAAATACAACATGGTATATTATAGTATGCAATAAAAAAATGAAGACTGATTCAGAAAAATCTGGAAGACTTTGTGAACTTCTGAAGAGTGAAACAGGAAAACAATTTATACAATAATAACAATTCTGTAAAGATAAGTTTGGAAGATTTGGAAACCATGATCAATGCAATGATCAAATAACAATTCCTGAAGACTCATGAGGAAACATGCTGCCCACCTCAATCTAAAGGTTAATTCAGATTGAGACATATTTTTGTATTTATGGCCAATTCAGGGATTTGTGTTGTTTGACCATGCATGTTCAAAAGAAGGTTTGTTTGTTTTTATTTTCAATGGTGGGGAATAGAAGGGGGGAAGGTAAGGTGATAGATCTTCATTTGAAAACAAAATAAAATATAATTTTTATAATTACTATATATATGTATCTGTTTCTATGCTATATTATTATAGTATAATATTTACTCCATGAGAGGAGACTTCTTACTTGTTTTATTTCTGTCCACCTATCTGACCATCCATCTGTCCATCCATCTATCTATCTATCTCCAATGTCCTGCACAAAAGCAGACACTAAAATGCTTTGTGGATTGGATTATATAATCTCCAAAGATCCCTTCTAACTCTAAATCTCTGCTCCTATGATCAAATCCAATTTGTTCTTTTCCACATATGAATAAATTGAATTATATAGTATATATAACTAATATTATATAATATACAAGTTATATATGTTATATATAATATATATAATGAATATAACATAGTATATATAGCAATAGTATGTAGTAATAGATATGGGACTACAACCTATGCCTTCTGACACTCAGATTATTTGGTAATAGAGAAAAATAAGATGAAAACATTAATATATTTTTGAAATGGTGTTGAAATTGATTCATAGCTGAATCTACCAATAAAAAGTTTTATGTTTCATCAAGAAATGAAGAAGGGGACAGTTAGTTGACTCAGTGGATAGAGAGCCAGGCCTAGAGAGGAAAGGTCCTGAGTTCAAATATGGCACAGACATTTCCTAGCTGTGTGAACCTGGGCAAGTCATTTAACCCTCATTACCTAGCCTTTACTGGTCCTTCTGTCATGGAACCAATACATAATATTGACTCTAAGACCAAAGATAAGGGTTTAAAAAAGAAATAAGGGGTGAAATCTACTTTCTAATGTCATGCCTATGTCTACTTTTCCTTAAACACTTTAGAGGGCTCTGTTTTATATAATTGAAAATTCTTAAACCCCTTAAAACTATATTACCCAAAATTCCTTTCTGTATTACCTATGATCCTTTTCCCTTTTCCTTACTACTCAAGTTTGTGTGATTGGTTATAAGTTGGCTATAACTTCTCCCTCTGCCTCTTCTTTTCACAAGTGGGCTGGGTTAGCACCTTTTTAGCTAGTTGTTTTTAATTTTTGTTATTATTAAAATTAATAGTTATTTCATTATTTTAAAAATAGTTATTGAATATTAATTGTAATCTTTACAGTTTCCTCTAATTTTTGTTTAACGTAAGATAGGAGAAGAGATAGTCCACTTTGAGCAGAGAACAGTCTCTGACAGAGACTAGCTGAAGAGAGATGGGGGGGGGAACAAGAAAAAACCCCCTGAAAATTCCAGGAGAGAATCAGAAGCTTGGAAGTCCAACTGGCCACTCACTTCTAGCTGGGAGACTGAGGAAGGAGGTAGATCTCCTAGGCTGGGAAGAAGCCTGTCTCTCTGGAGATTAACTGTCTCTTTCTGAACCCCTGAATACCTCTCATTCAACTCTCAATAACAGAAATCAAAGCCATCAGTGGATTTTGTGGATTGGAACTTTGAAGAGAGCCACCCACAGAGATCCCTTTCAAGGATCTCTCTCTCTATCTCTCTCTCCCTTACCTGTCCCGGGACTCCTGTATTCAAGTTACTTAGCTTAGGAGTAGGGACCAACAGGCAGCTGGCAGGGATGGAGGCTGAGAAGCTTTGAACCCCTAGACTTTGGAGGGTCAATCTTCCAGAGGGGACAAGTTGTAGGGTTTCCTGTTCACCCACTTCCCTGCTTGATATCCTTACCACTCCTTCCCTGTTTGAACCCAAATAAATCATCTGTTATTCTAGATTTAAGTCTGGGCCAGTCACTAGTCAACATTGTTGAGGGGGCTGAAGATTTGGGGAGGGTCACACCTCTTCCCCAAAAGGGGAAGATCACCTGACCTAGAGGAATTTACATCCTTCTCTGACATCTGGGTAGCCCTAAGATCCTCAAAGGGACAGACAGTTGATGCCACTGAGGAAAACAGAGGCATAAGAGTTAATCTTGCTTCTCAAGAATAGATTGGACTTCAAGGGGGGCATTGTATCATCTTACTAAGGCTTATGAATTTTAAAACTATTCCACCCTAATCAGACCATTCTTTAGAAGACATAATTTAGCTATTTCCTGATCAGTAACAATGGAGATACTTGGAATACCAGAATCAGGTCTTGGAAACTCTACATTCTCCACCCTACTTAGTTTAACAAGATTTTGAAGGTCTGCATCAAACTCAAGATTTAATTATCTGAGGAGATGGCCTTTAACAGACTCTTGCAAAAAAAAGGACAGACCTCTGGTCTGTCCTAAGTCAAGCTAAGTCCTCATTGGTACATATGAGACGCAGAAAAGTGATGTAAAAAATCCATATAAGGCACATCACTTCCTGCCTCTTTCTCTTTCCCTGAAGAGGCAACTTTGGCTGGCAGCGTGCTAGGCGTTCTGACATCTTGGGAGTGGTAGCAGTTATTGTCTGGGTTTTGGCTGTGAGTTTTGTCCTTGACCTGTTTCAGGTTCAGGCATCTCAGCTGAGCCCCTTTTTGGAGTTCAGGTTGATTCCTTCCTCCTTCACTTATAGATCTTCTAATCTTCCCATAAAATCTGGCAGCTGACTTGGGTATATTATTTGATTTTTCATTAGGATTTTAATAAATAAAATCCTTGGTGACCTCAATTAGTTATACATTCAGTCTCAGCCATAATTTCATCCTTTACAGTTTCCCCCTCTAGTCTCTTGTCCTGCATATCCCAGAAACATTCTCTGAGGAGACATACTCCCTCTTTCAAGGAGTTAGGATTTGGCTATATCCCCTAGAAAAAGGAAGAGAAGGGAAGAAAAATCTCTTCACCTTTTCCACCCCATTCCCTCTTTCTCTCCATTATCCTTATTCCCTTGAAACCCTATATTACAATAATCAGTAAATCCTTTTATACATATTTAATAACTTCTAATTGCTACTTAAATTTCCCCCACTATTTCCCAGTATTTATGCATACATGTGTGGCTATGTATAAATATATAAAAATCTCAAGTGTTGTCTTATCACCCTTTACCATCAATAATAAATATTCCCATTTTCCAGAAAAGGAAAACGGGGCAGAGAAGGTGGGATTCTTGACCAAAACAACACTAAGCCATCATACAACAGAATTAGCATTAACAGAGGAAAAACAAACCTAAAATGTATGAAAAAAAGGTTTCCCCATATATGTCAGATTTCATGAGTAATCATTAAAAAGCTTATCAAAATTATATTTTTATGGCACACCCTTTTATTTCAAACTGGATGTCCTGGAGACATCTCAAATTTAGCATACTGAAAATAGAACTTACCTTTCTCCACCTCAGGTCCCAAGTCCATCCCTCTTCTCAACATCCACCATTCTTCTAATCTCTCAGGTTTGTTACCTGGGTGTCTACTAATTCGTCATTCTCCTTCATCCCACATATCTAATTATTTGCCAAATCTTACGGTAACAAAATTTTGCCTAAATAACATCTTTGGAATGCATCCCCTTCTCTCCACTAATACAACCACCACCCTTGGTTCAGATCTTAATCACCTCTTTCTTAAACCATTGCAATGGCCTCCTAACTAGTCTTCTTCCATCAAATCTCTCCCCCACTCCATCAGTCCAAAATAATTTTTATTAATTACATATCTGAGCATGCTCCTCCTTTACTCAACCAGCCCTAATGTCTAGGTTCAAATATAAACTGCTCTGTTTATTTTTACAGACCTACTCAGCTTGTCCCCAACAGATTTTTCCAGCCTCAGGATATATTAATACTCCTCTCCTTTGCAGTCTTGGTTCTGAGCTTCTCTCTATTCTTCACAAAGGGCACTTACTCTTTTATCTTTTTGCCAATGTACTGCCCCCTTTCCTGAATGCACTTCCTCTTTACCTCTCCTTTATATAATCTCCCTCTTCCCCTTCTATATGTCCTCTATTTCCCCCCTTTTTTTCTCTTCCCTTTTATCTCCTTCCTTTCCCCTCTTCTTTTTGTCTCCATCTCTCTCCCTTTTTTCTTTCTTTTTATCTCTCTCTTTTCATTGTTTTTCTTCTCTTCCTGATTCTCTTTTTTCTTTTCCTGTCTTCTTGATTCTCTTTTTTTCTTTTCTTTTTTCTTTCCTTCAATGTTTCCTCTTCCTCACCCCCCTCCCCCTTCCCAGTTGGGCATGGTATATAGTAGACAAATAAATTATTGCTGATTAACTGATAACATCTTAGTAAAAATACCTATTGCTAATGACATTTCATTTCATGTAAAAGGTAGTTCAGTAGGAAGATATGGGCAGTACTATGTGTAGCCTCTTATAAAGCTAAACTCTCAAAAGATCCCATCTCAGTCCTGTGCAATTCCCATGAGTAACTCATCACATGTACCTGAGTTATGGAGTTTACAAATAAAAATACAAGACAGTCCAATCACCCTAGATGTAAGCTGAGCTCCTCCCTTGTATAAAGAGGTATCTGATTACCTCAAAATGAGATCTTGAATAAATTGCATATATATTTCTCTCCCTCTCTCATATACACACACACACACATACACACACATATATATTTCTTTGGTGTCATATGCCATTATGGAAAGGCAAAGGACTAAGCATCAGAGTCCCCCCCTTAAAATAGCACCCTTTAACATAATTGCACTCTTTCAGTTGTGGGGTCTCTGTGGGTTATTGTCCTGGCTGCCAGTCAGCAGTACCAGTAGCCACTGGTTCCTTTCAAATAGCAAACAACATCCTCCTGGCAAACAAACATTTCTTGTTACTTAGCTCCACAACTTGACTTCAAAGCCCTTATTTACCATTTCCCTGCCACTTGACAACAGCATTCTCAGGGACTGAGTCTCCCATTGTCTGACTTCCATCCCCAACAAATTCACATCCCAACCCTTACCCTTAAGATATGTAACCACTACCAAGAGACTGCTGCCCTAAGTGATATAGGAAGGTTGTCTAAATGCCAGCTGTCATCTTTTCTTTTTCCTTGCCCAGTTTCCTATACAATGGTGATATTACAAATACAAAAATTTAATTTCCTGCCCTTTTAACTATTTAGGATTTTAAATCATCATCATCACCATCATATGAACACAAAGGGCAATTTAAAAACTACTCAGTTTAAGGTCACTATGAAATTTTGCACAGATCAAAGACCTACCCCACCCTTTTAATTAAGTACAGTGATCCTTCACCTATCACAGGAGTTACATTCCAGAGACCCCAGCCATAAGTAAAAATCTCTGAAGTAGCAGGAAAGCAAACAGACTGATGCTAGTCACTAAGCCAATCAGTGCCTAACACAGTGCTGTGGTTAGTTGCCTTTCATTCCATTAGCCAATAGTGTACAATCCCATGTTGACAAACTTGTGTAAGCCGTAGCAGCATACTGAATTTTCATTGTACACAGTATGGTATTCATCAACAAAATCCCACGATATGGTGAAAACTTTGAGATGTAGAATTAGATGTATTTTTTTTTAAAACCCATGATACAGTGAAGCTGTGACAATTGAATGGCAATATAGCGAGGGATGACTATATACCTCCAATACATTTCTCATGGCATGGAAAGGACCTCAATGTCTCTTTTTTTTTCCTTTTTTAACCCTTGCCTTCTATCTTGGGATCAATACTAAGTATTGGTTCTACAGGAGAAAAGTGCTAAGGGCTAGGCTAACTGGGGTTAAGTGACTTGCCCAGGGTCACACAGACAGGAAATGTAGCCACCTTGCTGGACCCGGACTGACTTCTTAAAAGCTAAGCCAGTAGAATGGATGCTCTAGAACTAGACGGATACTCCCAACTAGAAAAAGCTTTAAGCTCAGGTTCAGACATGAGTTATGGATCTGTCATCTGAGGAACAACCTAGTTAATTTCACAGAGCTTCACCCTAGAAAAGTCACTGAAGGGTGATGAAGTTTTCATTCACAACAACTCATGGAAATAATCTGCTATGGTAGAAAAAGGATATCATCTTCACTGGGGAGTGCCCATGCCCAAGCATCCAGTTGGTGAAGATATCTGGGAGCTACCCCGTTCTCCCTCTTCCCAGCACCTAAGGCCATTTTTTGCATGCCCCACACCTCTGTCTAGCCACCCAAAGCAAGCAATTCCTCCCTCAGAACTCTCTAGTAATGCAGAGAATCACAGACAGCTTGAATTTGCTCTCTGGGTATTCAAACTCCAAAAAGGTTTGCCAATGCTGCTAGCATATTGCCATGAAAGAGTAAGGTTTCAAAGAATTAAATTACAACAACCAATGTTCAAGTACCTCCTACATGGAAATCACAATGTTAGATATACAGAATACAAGGATGAAAACAACATGGTATATGTCTTCAGGGACTTTACAATCTAATAGGGATGAATCACAAACTACTGAAATGACTAGACAACAACAAAGAAGTCTTTTAGGACAGTTAGGTGGCACAATGGATAAAATGCCTGTCCAATGTCAGGAAGATTCATCTTCCGGAGTTCAAATCTGGTTTCGACACCTAGTAGTTATGTGATCCTGGACAAGTCACTTAACCCTGTTTGTCTCAGTTTTGTCATTTATAAAATGAACTGGAGAGGGAAATGGCAAACCACTTTGGGATGTTTGCCAAGAAAACTCCAACAGGGTTACAAAGTTGGACATGTCTGAACATAAGAGTTGGACTCTTGAAAAAAAAAACAACAAAAAGAGATCTAAGTCACATGCACAAATGAGTATGATTTGTTAGACTATAGTGTTAAGATTAAAATTAATCTACAGTAACTAAATATTATATATTATAAAGTTTTATTAATAATAACTAAAGCAAAAGAACTGCTTGAATTCAGCCCGGTCCCAGGTAAAAAAAAAAAAAGAATGGGAGGAGCATACCTACATTTAAATACCAATAACATGATCTCACCAACATGGAGATGCAGGAGAGATTATAGGGAATTTTGGGAAATACTAAGGACTTCTGGGGAATGAAGTCAAAGGTTCAAAATCTCCACTTATATGACAGTAAAGGCAAAACAGAGCTGAAGATAAAGTACAGAAAAATTCAAGAAGGGATAAATCATTTTTAAATGGAAAATCATGGAAGTATTCATGGAGAAGGGAATACCTGGGCTATATCTTAAAGGGTTATATTGGAGTGTTATAGATTTAAAGCTAAGCACCTTGAAGGCCACCTAATCCAATCCCTTATTATAAGTGATTTGCTCAAGGTCATAGAAATAATAAGTGGCAAAGTCAGGATTTGGATGTAGGTTTTCTGACTCTCAATGCATTGTGAATGAAGTGTACCTCTTATATTCCAAGTGGAATATAAGATCCAAAGCTAAGTGTATTTCTTAGGAAAGGAGTTATGTTTTAAAAAAAACACTATTATTTGCTTATTCATTTCAATTGTGTCTGATTCTTCATGTCCCCATGTGGGAATTTCTTGGCAAAGATACTGGTTTGCTATTTCCTTCTTCAGTTCATTTTACAGATGATGAAACTGAGGCAAACAAGATTAAGTGACTTGCCCAGGGTCACCCAGTCAGTGTATGAGAACAGATTTGAACTCAAATCTTCTTGACTCTGGGACCAATCTATCCATTGAACCACCTACTCACCCCATTCAATCACTATCAAGGAACTTATGGTTTCCTTTTGAGACAAATGGGCTGGGATAGCTCTGGTATGGGTGCTTTCTTATTTTTTGAATGATTAGAATCTCCTGTATCTCAAGGTCTAAGAAAGAAGCTATAAATTCATCAAACATGAGGCAGGAAGGCTCTTCACTGCCTTGTTCTAAATTTTTTGGATGCTCTGCTATCATGATAATTCCATCCTCTTCCATCATAACAGGAAGAGGGAGTAGAGGAATGGAAGAGTACAGTTCTACAAGACTAATAGTTAACAAACATTACAGTTTTTTTTTTTTCCTTAGGCTGTTCCATGCTGTTTATTCAAGACCTACTTGGAAACAGAGAACTGGAAGGGATCTTAAAGACCACTAATTGTAAGCACCTCTCATTTTATAAAGAAGGAAACAGAAGCCCAAAGAGGTAAAGATTTTGCCCAGGGTAATGGAGCTAGTAAATGTCTAAAGTGCAATTTGAACCCAAGTGGTTCTGACTCCAGTTAGGTGGCACAATGGATAGGGTACCTAGCCTGGAGTCAAGAAGACTAATTTTCATGAGTTTAAATCTGGTTTCAGGCACTTAATAGATGTTTAACCCTGGGCAAATCACTTAACTCTGCCTCAATTTCCTCATCTATAAAATGAGCTGTAGAAGAAAATGACAAAGCACTCCACTATCTTTGCCAAGAAAATCCCAAATAGGGCCATCAAAACAGGACTGAACAACAGCAACAGCTGACTCTGAATTGCTCAAAGAGATGCTTTCATTTACTAACAGCTCAAAGCCTGGATAAGTAAGAACAAGGAGTAATCATCAAAATCCCTTCTAGAATTTTAGCCCAAAAGACAAGAAGAAACCCGATTTCTCCTAACTGTGCTAGTTTTTGATTTGGGACAACTTTTTTTGGTTTCATTTTCCTGAGCTATAAAGTAAGGGAGTTGGATTAAATAGTTCATTAAGGTTCCTTCCAGCTCTAAAATTCTACAACTCTTGACATGTATTCAAATATGCTAAAGAAGTTCCTTTAAGTACTCAATCTGGCCATTCTTTTTTCTTTTGAACCAGATCTATGATTTCACTGGCTACCTATAATTGTTGGTACTTGCTCTGCAACTGACAGCATTAGGATAGAGTTGCTTTAGGTACTGGTCATACAGACACCATGTATCAGGCATAGGCAGGTACCACAAACTGAAAATATTGCTATTAACATAAACTAACGTCATATATTTTTCAGTTTCAATGGACCCAAAATGCAATTTAAATTTCTGATAGTCATGCCTTCTGAAAGCAAAACCAATGTCTGGTGGTAGAAGAAATTTTCAGTCACTTCTACAAAATAATTTGATCATGATGATAATTTATAATCTTTGTGATTTTCTGTGAAACTTAAAAATGTTTTGAAAAATTCAAAGCCTTAGGTATACTTAGGTAGCTGATCTTGTTAAGTAATTTACTGACAAGCCAAAAAGCACAAAATTCTGGAGGAATGAACTTCTGTAATTAGAATTCATAGAAGTGGATGCATGGCCACAAGGAATTCATTGTTTAGAAGTCTGGAACAATTCACTGTTTCTATGAGGAAGGGAGACTCCAAAATTTGGTACTGCACTGAGTGCCATATGCAATCTATCAGTAATAAAATTATGCTCAATTCCTTGAGCACAGCTTAAGCAACAGAGCAGCTGTGCTTAAAGCAATCTCAGATTTCTACAAAGAAATAAAACATTAAATAGGGTATTTAACTTAACAGTGCAGTTTGTGAAGAGGAAGTATGATAAAATCTAGTTAAAATTAACCTGGGAGTAAGGAAGAGAAGAGCTCAAGTCTTGCCTCAAACATTCTGGCTCTTTAATTCTAGTGAACTTATTTAATTCACATCAGCAAAGTCAACTCTTTAAGACTATACCTTGGAGGAGTTAAGTGGCTCATTGGGTACTGCCAAGCCTAGAGTCTGGAGGACTTGGATTTTAAACTGGCCTCAGATATTTCCTAGATTTGTGACCCTGGGCAAGTCTCTTAACCCCAACTGCCTAGCCCTTAGCACTCTTCTAGCCTTGGAACGCACACTTACTGTAGATGTTAAGAGAAGGTAAGAGTTAAAAAAAAATTTTTTTTTTAGAATATTTGATGTTAAGAGAGAAGAGACTAAAAAAAAAAGAAAGACTACATATTGTAGAAAGGCTTCCCGATAACAAATCCAGACCAAGAAGATGGATATGATTTTAATGCTTCTCCTTCAAAAGAATCAAAGGACTTTAAGTTCATTCCTTACTATTCTATGAACCTGTGTGACTTTGGGCAAGTCATTTAATCTCTTAGCATTTAGATGCCTCATTATCCCGATTCATAAGATGAAAAGGTTGAACTAGATCATCTCTCAGGTCTCTTACAATTCTAGGCCCCATCAACATTGAACTCAACTATCCAACTCATCTCATTAAGAAAATCAATTAAAATGGAGTTTAAAAGGTAAAATGAGGCTTTTTTCTAAAGAGGCATTGAATATCTGGCAAAGTAATTGGAGAGGCATTATGGTATGATGGGAAGAGGACTGCTTTATAAGTCAGCAGGTTTGGATTCTCTGCTGCTATCTTTGGGCAAATCATTTACTTTCTCTGGCTCTCAATTTTCTTATCTCAAAAATGAATGGGTTAGACTAGATGGTTTTTACTCAAGTCCCTTTCAGTTCTAACATTATATGATTCTAAATATATAGCACCCCCACCAAAAAGTCTCTTGTCTAAAAGAATATCAAATGTAGATGCCAAAGATATCAAACTGTTTCTCCTTTCACCAATTAACATTTTAAATATTTCATAGCAATTTCCTCTTTCTCTTTCTGTATTTGTGGAAAACCCAGCCTTTCTCAATGATGCCTGAATTGAACTCCAGAAAGGGTTGGAGAGGTGGAAAGAATCAGCATTAGGAAATGTGATCTTAGCTGATGCAAATTAAGTTGCAATCTACTTTTGCACCTGTTTTAAGTGTTTATCTAATCTCTAAAGGAGAGTTTAAACATCATAACTGACTTTTCTAACCCATCTTTTTCATTATAATGGCAGAACTGACTTGGAATATGACATGGGGTTGTGAGCAAGGAGAGAATGATACTAGCTGACAAAAATTCTTGATGTGCCCAATCAGAAAATAGTATCTCTACCCATAGAATCTACAGTTGGGGCATATTTAGACATGCTGTCAAATTAAAATAAACATCAGCCTTACCTTTTTGAAAAATTAAATGTCAGTGTAGTTAACTCAATTTTTGCCAGTGCTTAGCTAAGTAGGTTCTTAAATATTTACTAATTTGAGAACAACAAAATAAGCAAGTACTATTGTGAGTTACTCTATAAAGCTATGTTGTTATAATATCTGTGAAAGAATAAAATATGTTATCTAAATGTCCTACAAAGTAAATTAATGGGCAATTTCTTCAGTTCCTATATTCAGAGCTTCAGAGAAAGAACTTTAGTGATGGTCATCTTTCATATTACAGATGAAATTTATTTATATTATTAAAACTACTGTCTTAGAATCAATACTGTGTATTGGTTTTAAGGCAGAACTATGGTAAGAGCAAGGCAATTGGGATTAAATGACTTGCCCAAGGTCACAGGGATAGGAAATATCTGAGGCCACATTTGAACAAGGGACGTCCTTCCTCTATGCTTTTCTCTATAGCCAGTTTGTTGCCTCTCTCCTATGTGTTTTAAATTTTTTTAATATTCTCATATAACTACCTTCCTATACTAGAGAAGGCATTATGTGACAAAAATATGTATGTATATATAAAATTCTTGGTTCTGTTTATTATTTCTTTCCCTGTAGGTGGACTTAAGTCATTCTTCAAATAATACTTCTATTATTGTATGCAATGTCCTCTTGGTTTTGCTCATTTCACTCTTCAAAATTTCCTATAGGTTTTTTCATAGTTTTCCCCCCCAAATTAACCTATTCATTATTTCTTAAAACACAGTAATATTCCTTCACAATCATATACCACAATTTGTGGTGGGCCTCCCCTCAATTTCCAGTTCTTTGCCAACATAAAGAAAGCTGCTATATATTTTAGAACATATAGGTTCTTTTCCTTTTCCTCTGTTCACCTCAAGAAATAAGTCTAATAGTGAAGTTTCTGGGTCAAAAGGTAGACACAGTTTTATAACTCTCTGGGCATAATTCCAGGTTGTCTTCTAAAATGGTTAAATCAGTTCACTGTTCCACCAACAGTTTACTTTAGTGCTCCACTTTATTATTTTTTTGCATATTTATGCATGTATTATTATTGAGCTAGGAGAAATTGTCATTGCTTTTTTTTTCATTAAAAAAACTCAGTTGAATTTTCTTTGTGTACTCAGGGTCAGAGAAGAAGCATTGTATCGAGAAGGGGTTAATCGCTTAAGTTTCAAGACAAGAGGACCTTGGCCCAAATGCTACCTCTGACACATAGTAGCTCTGTAACCCAGGACAAATTAACCTTTCAAAGTCCAGACAACTCTCTAAACCTAAAAGTTGTATGAGTGAAGAGGGTGAAAACTTGTTAGAATCTACATTGTTCTGTGAGGGAGGGGAGTGTTAATTTTATTTCAGTTAGCCTGTGACAGCCCAGTTTGGCAGTGATATATATGGGTTCTGTTTAGTAGCTGGTTTTTCAATTACTTTGTGAGTTTCACTAACAGATTTAAATTACCTCAGAAGAAAATCTCTATACCATTACTACCAGTGTTGAGAAGAAGGTAAAACCCATCTGTAAACTTTCAAATCTTACTTTGGCACTCAGTCATTTATAGATTAAAAAATACACACACATCCAAGCCATTCTCCAATTGATAAATGGGTAAGGGACATGAATAGGCAATTTTCAGTTAAAGAAATCAAAACTATTAATAAGCACATGAAAAAGTGTTCTAAATCTCTTATAATCAGAGAAATGCAAATCAAAACAACTCTGAGGTATCACCTCACACCTAGCAGATTGGCTAACATGACAGCAAAGGAAAGTAATGAATGCTGGAGGGGATGTGGCAAAGTGGGGACACTAATGCATTGCTGGTGGAGTTGTGAATTGGTCCAACCATTCTGGAGGGCAATTTGGAACTATGCCCAAAGGGTGCTAAAAGACTATCTGCCCTTTGATCCAGGCATAGCACTGCTGGGTTTGTACCCCAAAGAGATAATAAGGAAAAAGACTTGTACAGGAATATTCATAGCTGCGTTCTTTGTGGTGGCCAAAAATTGGAAAATGAGGGGATGCCCTTCTATTGGGGAATGGCTGAACAAATTGTGGTATATGTTGGTGATGGAATTCTATTGTGCTAAAAGGAATAATAAAGTGGAGGAATTCCATGGGGACTGGAATGACCTCCAGGAAGTGATGCAGAGTGAGAGGAGCAGAACCAGGAGAACATTGTACACAGAGACTGACACACTGTGGTACAATCGAATATAATGGACTTCTCCTTTAGTGGCAATGCAGTGATCTTGAACAACTAGGAGGAATCTATGAGAAAAACCACTATCCACATTCAGAGGAAGCACTGTGGGAGTAGAAACACAGAAGAAAAACAACTGCTTGATCACATGGGTTGATGGGGATATGATTGGGAATATAGACTCTAAATGAACATCCTAGTGCAAACATCAACAACATGGAAATAGGTTCTGATCAAGGACACAAGTAATACCCAATGAAATTGGGCGTCAGCTGCGGGAAGGGAGGGGAATAATGTGATTATTGTAACCAAGGAATAATGTTCTAAATTGTATTAAACTAATTCAAATGGAAATAAATAAATGAATAAATAAATAAAGGAACTGATTTGGGTGCTGGGAATCACAGTGAGAGAGAGAGAGAGAGAGAGAGAGAGAGAGAGAGAGAGAGAGAGAGAGAGAGAGAGAGAGAGAGAGAGAGAGAGAGAGAGAGAGAGAGAGAGAGAGAGAGAGAGAGAGAGAGAGAGAGAGAGAGAGAGAGAGAGAGAGAGACACTATCACTGAGACTTGTAAAGAAGGCTTCTTTATCTGGAGACCAAGAATTTATGGTTTTTAAACATTTAATTCTAAATATATTCTACATTAGAATCACTTTCCTTTACATTCTTATGTATTTTATTGTTTTATAAACTAGATTGGTGATTTTTAAAACATTTAAAATAAGATCTGTGACCACAAAACTAATAAGAACTGTTTTTTAAAAATTATAAATGGTTATGACCTATCAGTTAAAAACTACCAGTCTAGGATGTAAAAAAGTAGTTCTTTTAATAGACAAAAGTTTTGTAAAGATACCTCCTTAAGTAATTTTAAACAAGTTTTTAACTAATAAAATTATTCTATGTTTCTCAATTTCAAATGTGCTTTATTCAGTTTTTATTTAATAACATTTCTACAGAGGTTGTGCAGAACAAATGAACTAATGTTTATCTAAAATCCAATGCAAACTCCATGTTCTGCCTAAATATTCAGAATATTAAAAATAGGGAGCAGCTGGGTGGCTCAGTGGATTGAGAGCCAGGCCCAGAGACTGGAGGTCCTGGGTTCAAATCTAGCCTCAGACACTTCCCAGCTGTGTGACCCTGGGCAAGTCACTTGACCCCCATTGCCTAGCCCTTACCACTCTTCTGCCTTGGAGCCAATACACAGTATTGACTCCAAGATGGAAGGTAAGGGTTTTAATATAAAAACAAAAACAAACAAACAAACAAAACCCTACGGTTTAAAAAAAAAGTATTAAAAATAAAACAAAATGAGGCATGCCATTAGACTATTTTTCAGCTAAATTCCAATCAGGATCAAAGCTATCTATAAAATAATGTAGAATCACTCTTTTAAATATATTTATTTTTTAAACTTTTACTTTGTGCTTTTAAGACAGAAGGGTAAAGGCTAGACAAATGGAGTTAAAGCAATTTTCCCAAGGTCACATAGCTAGGAAGAATCTGAGGCCAGGATTTGAACAAGGGTTCTCCTGACTCCAGGCCTGGCATTCTATCCGCTGTGCCACCTAACTGTCCCCAAGAATAATTCTTGATGATGGTTAATAATTGTATTTATTTTCTCTGAAGTTACTGAATATCATCAGCCAAAGTTTAACCTAAGTAAAAATCTGTTTGTGGTTTCATTTTCTTAAGATAAAATATATTCTTTCTGGAAAAATAAAGCATTGAGTTGCAGTAGTGGTAAATTAGTTTCCATATTTGGTATGAACTTAAGTGATACAGTCAAAACAAAATATCTAGAATAAACACTGAGGGTTGAAAACACTAACTCAGGGAAGGCTACATCACAAATCTCACAGCTCTAAATTGTGAAAATATACTCTTAATTTTAACCTTTGAAGCAAGGACAGGCTAAATTTGCTTTGTTGGGATTTCTCTTCTCCAAAATATTCATCTTATATGCTAGATGTACTCAGTAATAACTTGTTCTCTCAACAAGACTTTTTTGACTCCCCCAGTTATAAATGTATCGCAAACCTGAAATCACTGAGTATGTGTATACCCACATACACACATATATAGACACAAACACACATATTCTCTCTCTCTTTATATAAATGTGTGTGTGTGTGTATATATATATATGAGGCCATGTGGTAAAGAGGATAAAAAGCTGACTCAAAGCAACAATTAGTCTCAGGTTTTGGCTCTTAAACTTACTGACTGTGTGACTTTGGGTGTGCAAGTCACTTAACTTCTCAGTGCTCTAGGCAGCTCTCTGAGACCATGAATTGCAGAAAGGGAGTTAGTGTGAAATAATAGAGGGAATTTACTCATCTGGGAGTTTCCTGTATCAGTGAAATCACAGACCCAGTCCCTATCCTTACTCCTTCTCTATTCTTCGATATCTGTGACCAGATACCTGCTTTCCCCTATTAGAATGTAAGCTTCTTGAGAGTAGGGGCTGTCCCTTCCCCATTTGTTTCTGTATCCCTAATACTGGGTACAGTGTCTGACATATAGTAGGTGTTTAATAATGTTAATTGAATGATTATTGTTGATTCTCATTTTGAAGAGTGCTTAATAGTACAATTCAACAATTTGTTGCAGTCAGCAAATGAGTTTCTCTGGATATAAAAGTGACAAATATGTACATACATAGTTCCAGAGAAAAATTACAGAAGCAAAGATTTGAAAGAACCTCTGGAGGTAACTCTTTCAACCTGTGACTGAATGGAAATTTCATCTTCAACTTCTCCACCAAATGGTCATCCTGTATTTGCCTAAAGATCTCTACCAGTAAAGAATTCTCTTTCAAAACAGCCTGTTAGGACAATTAGGAGGGACTTATGAGAAAGAATGCTCTCCACATCTAGAGAAAAACTGTGGGAATAGAAATGCAGAAGAAAAACATATGATTTATCACTTGTTTATTTGGGTATGTGATTTGGGGTTTAGGTTTAAAAAGATTACTCTCTTACAAAACTGAACAATATGTTTTGAGTGATAATATATGTATAACCCAGTTGAATTGTTTGTCAACTTTGGGAGGAGGGAGGGAAGAGAGGAGGGACACAACATGAATCATGTAACTATGGGGAAATTTTTTTTTCATTTAAAAAAACAGCCTGTTATACTTTTGCATAGCTCTAATGATTAGAAAATTTTTCTATAGGTTGAACTTAAATCTGCCTACTTGCAATGTAACAGTAGATTCTGTAAGCTTCTTGAGGGCAGGAGCTGTCTTTTGTCTCTTTTTTTATCCCCAGTACTTAGCACAGTGACTGGCACATAGAAGGTGCTTAATAATTTTTTTTATTAATTAACAAGCCCTTAATAAGTATCTACTATATAGTAGGTACCAGGCTAGGTACAAAGTACAAAGAATGAAACAATTCAACCCTCAAAGAATTTGCCTTCTAACAGCAAACACATGCATTAGATTTTTACAAATCACCCTAATTCTATAATTTCACATATATTTTGAAGAAGAGGGATCATTATTGTTAACACAGTCAGAGAGCTGTCAACTGTTAATAACATTGCTTGTATAGTTTAAATTATTTCTAGGATATTTTCCAGATTTAGATCTATAGATTCAATGTCCTAGCCTTATAAGAACAGGTGTTGCAGTTATTGGTATTTATTAGATTTAGAAACTTACCTTCTGACCATACCAATTAATTTATGAAACCAACTTGCTTCTTCAAATTAGTACACAAATGATTGGATAGGAAAATACTCTGTGGGGATTAGAAGAGCTGTAATAGGTATATTTAATTCAGAAACATTCATTGTCTCATCATTAAGTGGAAAAATTGAGGAAAAAATGTTTTAAATTAGTGTTGAACCATTTTAATAAGTGGAATGTGTTGCATTGGAATTAATGGAGCAGAGGGAGTCAGAGAGAATTTTACTATTTATTTATTTGTCCTTAATATAAATCAACAATAAGTCATTTTTTCTTTCCAGTATGTGGTGTTGTAAATGAATTTTTCTGGAAGCAAATGTACTGATAATTTCAACTAAGTAAAATTCTCTTACTGTAATTTTAATGTTCCTACTGTATGTTATAGATTTGCTGTTCACATTTTGTTGAATTAGCAGATGTGAAATATCAGAGCTGGATGAGGGGACATGACAGAGGAGAGACTCTAAAGGAACACTCTAATGCAAATACTAACAACATGACAATGGGTTCGAATCAAGAACACATGTGATACCCAGTGTGATACCACGCGTCGGCTATGGGGGGTGGGGGGGAGGAAAAGAAAATGATCTTTGTCTTTAATGAATAATGCTTGGAAATAATCAAATAAGATATTATTAAAAAAAAAAAGAAATATCAGAGCTGGATATTCTACCTTAGTTAAGTTTCAGGTTAAGTTAAGCTATGATGACCATTTAAGTTCAGAGGATAACTTAATCATTGGTAAAATGGATTGGATTAATCAATGGTTTAAAAAAAGTGCCCATACAAATTAGTAAAAAGTATGAATTGCAAATTTTTAAAATGTCATTTTATTACCATTACATGTTGCACCTTTTCTTTGTAACAGATTACCTCAGTTTGAAGTCCTGATTTAATGAATAGATAATGGATTTACAATTAGCATAGCCATAGCTTACAAAAGTACTTGCAAATGCACATTATGAAAGACTTGTACTAGTCACAAAGAATGAAAGAATGCTAGACTTGGAATTGAGCTTAGAAATTAGCCACCTTAACACCCTCATTTTACAGATAGGGAAATCAAGGCCCAGGGAGATAAAGTGACTTGCCTGTGGTCACAAAGCTAGGGAGTAGCAGAACCAGGTCTGACTCAGTGCTCAGTGTGCTAGTAAATGACCTCTCTCTCACACCCTTAATTAAAGTAACCATTCTCCCTCTACTCATTTGTTTTTCATTTGCTAAGCAATGTTTTCCCCCCATAAAATCTCTCTCTCTCCATATATATGTATATATGTACATATATGTGTGTATGCATGTATGTATGTATAAAATCCATATTCATGAGAAATAGCATAGTAAAGCTATTAGAGTCTTTGGAGTCAAGGGGCTGTCTTCAAATTTAGACTGTATCATTCTGAGTTTCGGTGTCCTTGTCAATAAAATGAGGAGTTTGGACAATATAATTTTTAAGGTTCCTTTCAGATCTAAAGCCATCAAACCATGAAATTTTATGTCACTACGTGAGTATATGTACTTTACTATGGATCATCAAAAATGATGAGAAAATCATTTGTAGATAATTTGGAAATGTACAGAATTGATATATGTTACCTGGACATATGTATATAATTTTGCAAATTGCTAAATTCAAAATAAAGCAGGTAGGTGGCACAATGGACAGGGCACTGGACCTAAGTCAGGAAGACTTGATCTTTGACATTCCCTAGCTATGTGACCCTGGGCAAGTCATTTATTCCTGTTTGCCTCGGTTTCCTCATCTATAAAACAAGTTAGAGAAGGAAATGGCAAACCACCCTAGTATCTTTGCCAAGAAAACCCCAAATGAAGTCATAAAGAGCTGGACATGAGTGAACTGCAAAGGAGAAGAAAATCTCATATTCATGGTTACTTCTCATGAAAGAACATTAAGCAGATTATTGATTACTATTCCTTAAGATTACTTTTTGTTTATTTTCACTTCTTTTAATTTGTTGTTTTTCAGTCATGTCTACTCTTCATGACCCCATTTGGGGTTTTCTTGGCAAAGATACTGGGGTGGTTTGCCATTTCCCTCTCCAGGTCATTTCACAGATAAAGAAACTGAGGCAAACAGTGTTAAGTGACTTGCTCAGGGTCACACAGCTAAGAATATCTGAGGTCATATTTGAACTTAGGTCTTCTTGTCTCCCAATCAGTTATTCTATCCACTGTGTTGCCTAGCTGCCCAAAGAATAGATTAATTTTAAAATTTTGGAGCAAATTTAATTGCATGTAATACCATTTTTCAAACTCTTTGTTTTGCACAGGTTAAGTTAGGGAATAAGTTTGGGGAAGGGGTAGCTCATCATGGTTATTAAAAGCTGAGGGATGAGTAAGGAAAATCTAGATTCAAGTTCTGCCTCTGGTACTGATTGTATGACTGGCAAAGTGGCAAAGTCACTGACTTTCTCAGTGCTCCAGGCAACATTGTAAAACTATAAATTGCAGAGTAGGTGCCAACTTATACTGTTACAGTCTCCTTATCCAGAAGTTCTTTGTACAAAAAAACAAAAAACAAAAAACAAAAAACAAAAAAACAGTGTTTTCTGTCTCAAAAAAGAAAAAAGTGAAGTTTACCTTGAAAACTGTGCGAATAAATGGAGAAGCAGAGGGCAGATAATATCACAGGATGAAGTGAGGAATAGTATATTCTCTGCCCCCCTCCTCCTGGATAGTCCCAGAAATGACATTCTTAAAAATAAATATCATTTTCCTTTTCATTTTAACTATCAGAAAACTTAGGAACTAAATTCACTCCTTGGCTGTGGAAATCTACTCTTTTCTCAGGTGTCTGGGTGGTAGCTTATTCTTCCTTTGGGATTATAGATTCAGAGCTAGATGGGACCATCTTTCCAATATCCCTCATTTTATACATATAGGACAAATGAGGTTTTAAGTGTTTAAGTGAGCTGACAAAAGTTAGGGTTCTATGAGGCCTGGAGCAATTACTATTTAATATTATCCCAAACTCAAAGATATAATCTCTATATAGAGAAAAGAATACTCATTCTGGAGTCAAAGGATGATGGCTCAAATCCAAACCCTGACACCTATTTGCCTGCCTGACAATAGACTAACCAGTCCTTTACTCTCTTTGTGTCTCAGTTTCTGTATTTGAAAAATGAAGAAGTTGGTCTATATGGTTTCTAAAGTCCCCTCTAGCTCTATGATCCTGTGAAATGCTATATTCTAAATTCCAAGGATGAGAATAAATGAGATTTGAGTTGGAAGAGGTCCAGTATAATGGAAACATTAAAAGGAAAAAGTTAAAAATAGCTCAGAAAATGGTAACAATGGAAAGGATGAGATTTGAGGCATAAAAATTGAACAACAATAGTAAAGTTTAAGAAAATAAAGTATGCCTTTGGGTAAATCCTCAGCATCAAATTTACACATTTATCATATATTATGGGAATGAAATAACCTTTTTTGGCCTGTTGTTTATCATTTCAGTCATGTCCAACACTTTGTGACCCCTTTGGGGTTTTTCCTGGCAAAGATAATGGAGTAATTTGCCATTTCCTTCTCCAGCTCATTTTATAGATGAGAAAACTGAGGCAAATAGGGTTAAGTGACTTTCCCAGAGGCACACACCTAGTGTCTGAGGTTGCATTTGAATTTAGGTCTTCTGACTTCAGACCTGGCACTCTACCACTCACTGTGCCACCTAGTTGCCTGTTTTTTTTTTTCCCTGTAACAATTTCCAAAATTAGAGGAGTTAAATAAATGCCCTCCCATGTAGGCCTCTTCTGATGCCTCATTGTATCATAGAGGTGACCCTGGAGTCTGTGAGGCTATCCCACAAATTCTACATATGTATTCCAAGATGGAAAGATTTTTAGAACTCCAGTCAAAGACTATGCAATTATCACTTGAAGACCCAGCCCAGAGAGATTAATAACTAGATAACTAGTCACTGAATGATAAGTAGTCAATCACAGTAACTCAGATCATTTACTAAGGGATGGAGGGAATGTGATTTTAATGGTAGAAAAAGTACCCCTACCAATAAAATCATGTTTTTTTGGCAGACTGAAGGACATTAGATTCAGGATTGCATTTTGGGGTTCTTAAGTAATATAAGGATTAAAACTATTGACTAGAGCCAAGCAGAGCAATTTATACTTGAATACATCCTATTACAGGGTCTATGTTTAATTTTGAAAAAAGGCCTTAGATATCATCTCATTAACCAACTAACCAATCAATCAATAGGTAAGACTTTACTAAACACCTACGAATGTAATGGACACTATTACCTAAGGACCAGCCTAAATCATAGATCAACTTTCTTGTTACACAATGAAGACCAAAGGGTCAGAGGATTTCAGTGATATATCCAAGGTCACATAGTTAAGTGGTCAAGCCATTTTGACCCCCTCCCCTTCTGTTTTCAAATCTAATGCTATTTGAATAATTTGAATATTATATTATTGAATATTTGATATATTGATTTTGATTTGAAATATTGATATATATTCAATATGCTATATTGAATATTTAAATAATATAGCACAAAACTATTGTTTTATGCTATCTTACTTATCCCTAGTGGTTTAGTATAAAACACACAAAAATGTATTTTTATAAACATTTTATAAACATCTTGACATTTAGTCACATGTAAAAATGTTTATAAAAAATGGAAGGGGTTCTTACATACACAGGGAGGAACACCATTCATGTAAAAGCAGTCAGAGTCTTCCAATACTTAAGAAAATACTCAATAAAAATATTATAAACCAACTCATCAAGGCAGTTTGGTAGCACAGAGGACCAGTCATAGAGAGTTGGAAGGATTTGAGTTTAAATCTAGCCTTAGATTCTTCCTGGCTATGTGACCCAGGGCAAGTCATTTTACCCCAATTGCCTATATCCCTTGTAGATCTTCTGCTTTTAGAACTGATACTAAGCAGAGGTAAAGGTTAAAAAAATAAATAAATGAACCAACTCATCTACTGTACTTCTGAATCAAACCGAAAGTCTTATGGTTTAACAGAAATATGTTGCAATTTCATAACCTTCTTTTTAATGCCTCCCACTGAGTAAAGGGAAACTGTCAGGGTTGTGCTTTTCCCCTGACTACAAAGAGTTCCAAATGAAATATGTAAAAGGGTGCTGATACAGGAGAGGCTCTGACAAGTTAACATACTGAGGATTAGACATTAAAAACAAACAAACAATAATGTAGTTTCCAAAGGAGTTTGGTATGTATGTGTAAATATTCTAAACCATAATTACTTCCTATACAGTGATAGCAAGCCCCACCTCTAATACAGTACAGTGTGCTCATTCATCAATCCCTCAGGCTGCCGAGTTGTATTCCCTGTTAGGTTTTACCCTCTTACCAACTCTTGACATTTAGTCACATGTAAAGTTTCCACCACCAGTTCCTTAACAATGGTACAAGAATTGGGTGCCATTCTGATAGCAATTTTCAGAATTTTAAACATGAAGTAGAATCCAGGGGGAAGATATTAGACAGGGTGACTTGGAAACATTCAAAATCCCAGTTTTCCTGTTCCAAGGCATCCTATGGGCAGCACTCATTTATCAGCATGTCTTTTTTCTTTACCTACCCAAGTAGTCAAACTGGCATTTTGTTTGGCATTGCTAGTTTTCCCTTGCTCAGTCTTCTTTAAGAACATCAGTATTCCAGTTCAAGGTGTCCTGTGTTAAGCTCATACAATGTGGGCCAGAGACACTCCCTACATTTCCAAAACTTGGTAATGCTGACACATCTCTCATTCCTAATGTTTAAATTAGTTTGGCAGAAAACCCCTCTGGCAAAAAGAGGGACACTGCCATAAGCGACATTAGTAAGACAAGAATCATATTCTCGCTCTTTCTCTAGATCTGTCTCAGTCTCTGTCTCTCTCCAATTAGCCACAAAATTTAGAGCTAAATTCATAGGCAAATTGTCGAAATCTGTTCTCCTCAGGTGTCTGATTGTAGATACTTCTTCCTAATGGATTATCCATTTAGAGCTGAAAGGAAATCCTCTCCTTTTATAAATGAATTAAAATGCTTAAAAGCAGAACATAGACTTTGCCAAAGTCACACATTTAAAGTAACAGCTAACATTCAAACCCAGGTCCCTAGACTTTTAAACAAGATAAGTTTTACTGGGCAGAACTTAGATTGCGGTTCTTAATCACCCAGTCTTACTTTGTATTCTATAAGCAGCCTTTAGTCCTTTTTGAAGTAGAGTGGCAATAAATCTTGAGATAAGAACTAACTACACCCTTGGTATGCGGGAACAATACCTCAATAGCCTCAGAGTTGGCCTAAGGGCCGATACTATGCTAATAAAGACTAAGTCATCAAACCGTGGGCTTAGTATTAGGGTTTGAAGACAAACCCTTTATTTCAATTAGTCACAAAGTGACACCAAAGATCATTAGAACCCGGGTCTGAGATAATCTAGAAACATTTTGCAATCACTTTTAGCACAGACGGTCAGGACTGAGAAATAATATTCAGGTCACAGTAATGTTTAGATATTCCTTCCACAACAGGGGTCCGACTAATTTTTCCAAGTACACTTTAAGAGATCTAGAAGAGGAACATTCTTACCCAGTCTTATTTGTAACTTCGTGTTAACCTCAGAACGTTTTTAGAAGACCCTCAGAAACCAAAAGGGGAAGCGTAGTGACGAAGAAAGCAGAACACCGAGTCAGGCCAGTCACAAAAGTCACAGGCACGTTCGAGATCCTGCTAAGTCCTTCAAGGACCCTGTGTCTACCCTTTTCTCCTATGGTCCCCCACTTCACTGGCTTTCTAGGACTATTTTAAGCCAGACAGAGACCTCTTCGAGGGTATGGGGCGGGGGGGGGGGTCGGTTCTTGCGGTGAGTGGGGAGCAGTTCAGCAGCTCTGGCCATACCTCTCTAGCTGCTTCTGGCAAGCCGAGCCACTTTAATTCTCACTTTAATGAGCCAGTCAATTAATTTCCTTTCCACCTCAGTCGCGCGGAGCCTGAGCAGCACGGTGAAAGCCGGGGCTGCCCAGTAAAATGAGCAACCCTCCCCAACCCCCGCACCCTTTCATACCCTTTAAAATAAACAGCCACCAAGGGAAGCCAGAGATTCTGTCGGTACCCGGTGCCAGACATGGCTAAAGCGAGCGTAGGCTTCCCTGTAGGGACAATCCCAAGGCCGGGGCGGTGTGCACATAGGGGGCAAGAGTGAGACCCCAGCAAGCAGAGTCTTGTAGGATTCCAGAGTCGCGGGTCCCTAAACCTTGCAGGACTTTCCCGGTCAGCGCCGGTGCACTTTGCACGCCCTATGACTGGTTCCCCCGGCGTCCAGGTAAGACGACTGAAACTAAGGAGTCAGGGGCCCAAGCTGGTCCTGCCCTCCCCTGCCTCCCTGAGCCCCTCAGTTCTCTAACCCTCAACTCCAGTCTCCCAGCCCAGCCCAACTCTGGTCACTGCAGACGGCTCTTGCCAGCGTGGCAAGCCCGGGTGTTTGCCCAGACCTCAGGAGGTACGCAGACACCAGTGGCGGGGCCGAGGGAGCCTGCCAGCGGGGGCCGTCGGGTTCCGCGCTCCGGAGCTCCCCGGGAAGCAATTCGCAACTTCTTGCCCCGCTCAGCTCCCTGGCAGGCGCGCCCCGTCGCCAATCCCTTTGCGCTGCACCCGGAGGCTGAGGGAGAAGGATGAGGCTCCGGGGGGTACGGAGTTGGGGAGAGGGCACGAGGGGGGTACCCGCCGGGCTTTCAATGCACTTGACTCACCTGCTCCTCTGCTGCTGCCTTCGCTCTCCCTCCGCTGACAGCTGGGGGCTTTGTTTTCTCCACCCACCCAGTGCCCGCCTAGACGCTCCGCCCCTGCCTCCCCACGTGACCCGTTGCTGCTGCCACAGCCGTAGCCGTAGCCACAGCCACTGCCACCGGGCGGGTCCTCCCCACCCTCCCCTGCAAAGGGCTAAGCCCAGCAATACCCCTTCCAGGCAGATCTGGGTGCGGAAGGTCGCTGCCCAGCGGGGCTCTCCTGTGCGCGCATGATACAGGGTGCTGTGGGAAGGGCGTGGGGTGGGTGGAAAAATGAGTGGGCGCGGCGCGGGAGCTACTAGTCAGGGTCTATGCAATCTAGGCAGAAGCCAGCTCGTTGTTCAGGGTCCGAGGTGATGTGCCAGACCACCAGGGAGTGCGAAGGGAAGAAAGGTTCATTTCTGGAACTTGGGATATTAGTCTCAGCTGGAGGAGGGGACCAGCACGGGAACTGGAGCTGAGGAGGTGCCCTGCGGGAGGGGCTGGGAGAGGGGGAGATGAATAGATACCTAACCCTTAGCCTAAGGAATGCCACGCTTTGAATTTAGGAAGTGGACACTAAGACATGGAACGCTACAGTGTAATTCATGGGCTTATTTTATGGTAGATGCTTGCTGTAATAATCATGTTATGCTGCTTACATAATAACGAAATAGTATTGTCCTGATGATTAAAATCGGTAATCTCTACTGAGGAATAATAATAATTAACAATAATAATAAGATGAAGTGTTTTAATGAGGCTTCTGTATATGCTTACTATTGCTATTTGTATTTGGTTTCTGTTTTGAAAATTGAATACAAATTGGAGAAACCCTGAACCAGACTAATTTGTCAATAGAGATAAGCCCATGTTTTTTTTTTATTTTTTTAAAATTAATAGTGAAGGAAGGGTTTATTTTTTAAGGCTCTACCTCTGTATGACGCTTGCTTGCTTTCTTTAATGTCTAAGTTTTACAAAGATTTCTTTATGCTCTGACCTCTTGATACTCTTGTCTTCATATAGTCTGGTACTATGTTGGGAGTACTGGCTCTCAAGTCAGAGAACCTGTGTTCAAAACCTTCCTCTACCCCTTCTTGTGGGAAAGTCAATAAACTTATTTCCTTGGGGAAAGTCAATAAACTTATTTTAGCCTCCTTGTCCTCATCTGCAAAACGAGAGAGTTGGACTAGATGAAATGAGAAGTTACTGTGCTAAATCTTAGATCCTTTGGCACTTAAGGGTGTATAACCTCTTACAGTTATTTAACTTCTGTAGTTACTATCTTGTCCGAGAGACAGTCTGGCTAGATGGTTAACCATGGGTTGAAGTCCCATGGATGGGTGATCCTGGGCAAATCAGTTATCCTCTCAGTGTCCCAGGCAACTCACTAAAGCTATTATGATCTAAGAAATTTCTGATGTGCATCTCTATAGGAGTCAGACATCACACCCAGAATTCCTTGCACCTTGAAATCACAGTTTCTCTATCTTACTAAAACAAAATAAAAATCTTGTCTCCAAGCTAAACTAAAAACTCTCCAAGTCAAAGAACCTCTGGAATATCATTTCTTTTAGAAAAATATGCAAAGCAAATCACCTTCATAAGGACAGCTGAGGGATGACATAGAGATCTGGGCCTGGAGTTCAGAAGTTTTTGTGGTTGTTCAGTCTTTTCAGTTGTGTCCTATTCTTTGTGATCTTATTTCTTGGCCAAGATACTGGAGTGGTATACCATTTCCTTCTCAAACTCATTTTACAGTTGAGAAACTGAAGCAAACAAGGTTAAGTGACTTGCCCAGGATCACAGAGCTAGTAAATGTCTGAGGACAGATTTAAACCCAGGAAGATGAATCTTCCTGACTGTAGTCCCAGCACTCTATCCACTGCTCCACCTAGGTGCCCTGGAGTTGGGAACACCCAAGTTCAAATCTGTCCTCAGACAGCTGTGTCTCACCCAGGGCAAATCACTTCTGTTTGCCTCCATTCCCTCAACTGTAAAATGAAGATGATAATAATAATAATAATAATAATAATAATAATAATAATAACATCCATCTCGGGATGCTCTTAGGATCAAATAAGATAGAAGTGCTTAGCTTAGCATAGTGCATATTTCTTTTTTTTTTCTCATACTTTCCTTTCTCATACTCCCTCAATTCATAGGATCATAGGTTTAGAACTTGAAGGGCCCTTGGAAATCATTTAGTTTTCAATCTCATCATTTACAGATGACCAAATTGAGACCAACAGAGATTAAATGGCTTACCTAAAGTCACACAGTTTTTTACTGCAAATTCTGGTTATATCTACTGCACCACACTCTTTTGTATACATATATAGATATGTAGATGTATATGAAATCTATTTAAAAGGAGAAAAAACAACTACCTTGAAAAGGAGGAGTCCTTTCCCCAAAACAGCTTGTAGCCTGAGCTGATCAAAGTGAGGAAGGGTATCCAAGAAGGCAGCCAGCACTGGCAAACTGATTATATGTATATGTATGCCTCAGCTCTTTTTTTTTTTTTCCAAGAAATGGCTAGATGCTAATTTCTATGCCTCAGTGACTCATTCGAGCTGCCTGGTCCCCAAAGTTGGCAAACTGGGATGTTCTTCCCACTCATATCTCAGACATAACTACTTAATTTCTTCCTCCCCTATCATAAAATCCAGGACACAGTAAGTCTTTGGTAGACATTAAATGAATTAATATAATACAGAAGAAATCTTGCAAATTAGAGTTCTTTTTTATTTCCAAAAGAACTTCAAATCTCGATATATCACACAATTCTTTGAAATTGGCATGAAAGCAGCCTGTAGTTCTTAAGTGTCCATCTGTACATCTGGGAGATAATCTATTTTAACATCTGAGTGGGTAAATGGGTGAATGGTAAGGTGTGGCACATTTTCTTTGGCATTATTGAAGATCTTTAGATAATTTTCTTTATAGCTTAAATTAATGTATATTTTGATAATAGATTTAGGGGTTTTCTTGTGAGGGGAAGAGCTTCTAGTTCATTTTCTGGATTTCCTTCCTTTTCCTATTCCTTAAAAGTAGCCTTTCCCCAAGTTTCTATAATTGGTTTTATGATCTTCTTGTATTACACCTTTTTTCTTTATACCCAATTCTACAAATTCATCTCTTACCTCTACATCTTTGGAATGAAGATCCAAATCAGTATCTCTAGCTTTAGTCATCTTCTTGAGTTTCAGGTGTATATTTTCAAACCCTTGCTGAGTTTTCCTCAAGAACTCATGAAAGCTGTAAATTCTTATTTCTTTACTGCAGGTAGGTAATTCAGTAGATGACACAGAGCTTGATAAATAGTTTTTGAATGAATAGAATTTTACTGGTAGTAAATATGAATGATATTTGCATGTAGATATCAATGCAGTAAATATTAATGATCAAGATTTTTTGAAGAAAGCATTGATAACCTTATTTTGGCATCAAATACTGACAAATTTTATTCAAAGATAATTTATTTTCCCAATTACATGTAATAATAACTTTCATGTAATAATATTTTCATGTAATAATATGTAATAATATTTCATGTAATAACATGTAATGGTATATTTTCTGAAATTATAAGATCCATATTGTCTCTCTCCTTATCTTCTTTCTCCTCTCATAGATGGTAAGCAATTTGGTCTGGGCTATATATGTGTTATTATGCAAAATAAACTTCCATATTGGTCACTGTTGTAAGAGAATACTTCTATAAAACCAAAACCCCAGAATAAAATTGTAAATAAACTAATGTGAAAGATAGATCTGCCTCTAATAGTTCTTTCTCTGGAGGTGGATAGCATTCTTTGTCATAAATTCTTCAGAATTGTTCCAAATAATTTTATTGCTGAGGTAGATAAGTCTTTCACAGTTGATCATCATAAAATTTGTTACTGTATACAATGTTCCCCTGGTTCTGCTTATTTCACTCTGCATCAGATTCATGTAGATCTTTCCAGCTTGTTCTGACATCAACCTGCTTATTATTTCTTTTCTAAATGCTGACAATTGAACTGATAACAGGAAAAGGATGTTTATATCAAACAAATTTTCATTTAATTCAATTCAGCACATACTTTTAAAATGTCTGTTGTTTGCTCAAGGCATAGAGCTTAGCAATGGAAATGACAGAGTTGGCCTTCAAAGAGCTGTGAATCACAAGGAGATAGAGTGATGTACATAGACACTTAAAATATTGGATTTGATAGGTTCATAGAAGTCCAGGTATGCTTCTCTAGAAGAAAAAAGGAGGGAGAACTTGCTTTTTTTTTTTGATGGTGAATCTTTTATTTGTTTAATTTTTATTTGGTCATTTCCAAACATTATTCATTGGAAACAAAGATCATTTTCTTTTCTCCCCCCCCCCCACCTCTCCCATAACCCACGCGCAATTCCACTGGTTCTTGATTCAAACCCATTTCCATGTTGTTGGTATTTGCATTAGAGTGTTCATTTAGAGTCTCTCCTCAGTCGTATCCCCTCCACCCCTGTAGTCAAGCAGTTGTTTTTCATCGGTGTTTTTACTCCCACAGTTTATCTTCTGCTTGTGGATAGTGTTTTTTAGATCCCTGCAGATTGTTCAGGGACACTGCATTGCCACTAATGGAGAAGTCCATCACCTTCAATTGTACCACAATGTATCAGTCTCTGTGTACAATGTTTTCCTGGTTCTGTGCTCCTTTCGCTCTGCATCACTTCCTGGAGGTTGTTTCAGTCTCAGTGGAATTCCTCCACTTTATTATTCCTTTTAGCACAATAGAGAACTTGCTTTTATAAGGGAAGACTCATGAAGAAAGTGATACCTAACCTGGGCCTTGAAGGGAGAGAAGGATTTGAATAGACAGAAATGGAGAAGTCATATGGCTAGTCATAGGATTTTAGCCAAATCCTTCTTGATTTTTGGCATTGATAAATAGTAGAGTGTCTTGAAGAAGATGCCAAAGGGCCTTGAGATCATTACACATTAGTCTTTTTAATATCTGATCTCTTTGATATTTCTATTAATATAATTTGAGAAAATTATTTCTGTTGCCTTGATTTTTTGACTCTTCCAAGCTAAAATAACTAAATCTCCATGATTTTTTAAAGAAGTGAGACAGTCTCGACAGTTGCCTTGGGGACAGTGACTAGAATGGCAAAGAGTATCCAGTTTATGCCTAAGGAAGGAAGGAAGGAAAGGAAGGAAGGAAGGAAGGAAGGAAGGAAGGAAGGAAGGAAGGAAGGAAGGAAGGAAGGAAGGAAGGAAAGAAGGAAGGAAGGAAGAAAGTTAAGTCTTGAAAAGAATAGATGTAGGAATGAAAATGTGATAGCTTTTCTCAGGTAGTTGGAGGACTGTCATGTGGAAGAAAAAATAGACTTGTTCTGCTTGGCCCCAGAAGACAGAACAAAGAGCATTGGGTACCTGCTGCAAAGACACAAATTCGAGTTTGAAGTCAGGAAAAATGACATAACAATTAGAGTTCTTCCAAAATGGAATGGGCTGCCCTGGGAGCAGTAGTTCTTTTTCATAGGAGGTCTTTAAACAAAGGCTGGATGACCATTTGTTGGGGACAAACAAAGGAATTGTTGTTTAGGTATAGCAGTTGAATTTCACAGCCTCTCATGTTCATTCTAAGTCAGATTGTGTGGTTCTATGCCCATGTTAGTGCCCATGATAGTGTTCACAGGAGGCTCACATTGAATGACATTGCTTATGTCTGTAAATCACTGTTATGTGTCAATAGAGGCCTTGCTAACAACCTATTCTTCATCAACACTATTAGGTCATTGCACGAAAGAAACTTCATATAATGCTTTCACCATAGATTCTAGTTCTGTTCTTGCAACAGAAGAAACACATGCTTTTCTCCCAAATGAAATGTCAGTTTAAAGTTGAACCAGCTGTATTTTTTTTTAAGTTGAATTGCCACATGCCTAAAATGACCTTCCAGATATTTTTTCGGCATGGCAACAGCAATGTTACAAATCAGAGACTGACTGAAGTTTTACCTGCAATAAATGAAAAAGGGAAGCCATTCCAGCAAATCATGGAACACTTTCAAAACTATGCCTTTTTATTTCTGTCTTTTATATTTCTGAGTAGCAAATAAAAATAATCTCTCTGTGACAAATGAAGAAAGCGGTACCTGGCAGATGCCAGGATTTGCTCTGATGTTATTTTGTTAATTGACTCTCAGAACTAAGGACAAAGAATTGTTATAGGCTGAGAATCAGTTGGGTGCAGGGAAGAGCCAGATAGAAGTTCATCTTATTGTCTCAGTTGTGGTGACGACTTTCTAACAGTCTCAAAATTTTGTGGGTTTTTTTTTCAGTTTGTTTTATAGAATTTGCTGAATGCCTACTTGGAGTCATTATAGTGTATAGGTGATCCTGAATTCTGAGAAGCAATGCCCATGAAACCTACACACCTATACATCTTACTAGGTAGGAAAAGATTTCAGGCAGGACCTGGTTGAAGGAAAGCTTGGCAGGAGGGCTTCATTCTGTGGCTGACCCTGTACTGTTTAATATTTTTATCAATGATTTGGATAAAAGTACAGAGGTCATGCCCAAAAAGATCTTGACAGGTCATTAGAAAACTGGGCTAAATCTGGTGAGATGAAATTCAATAGAATTAAATATAAAGGCATATTCTTGGGCCAAAAATCAATTGTGACTCAAAAGTGTCCCTAAATCATGTACATGGTGTCCGAGTAACAATTTACCTAGAGTATGAGAAGCTCATCACTACAATGTCTACGTGATAATGAGTTGATTTTTTTATAACAACCAATTTTTCTATCTGCGTTGGTAGAGAGATACCCTTGATGACATCACAAATTCTTGAAATATTGAAGTTTGTTTCATTGGATTGAAAAGATACTCTGTTCTTAATGTTATCTGGACTTATATCTACTAGGTCTATTCTTGAGGGATTCTTTTTACCCCAATCACTTCTGAAATATTTTGGTTTGTGTTTCCATCTTTTCAAAATGTATTCTCGTTGATAGATCCCGAGACCAAAACCCTTTTCCCTTTTCCCCTTCCCTGCAGAGACCAATAATCTGTCTCTACCACCCACCCCCAGCACTGTCCAAACTGTGAGACAAAACCCTAGTAAAACCTGGCAAAATATTAAGATTTTCCTGTCAGACCTAGACAAATGGCCTCCCCTATCACTTACCATCAAGCCTGAGAACTTCCCACACCTAGAGACTGAGGTTCCCAACCCCCTTAGGGCTATCCAATCATCTGGATACATGTACCCCAACTTTGCCCAGTAGAGACAATCTAGGTTCCTTTATCCCAGACCACTACCCTAAAAAATATTGCCCCCTTCTCCATCCAGGTGAAAACCCCTTAGCCATTTATTGGTTGCTGGCTCCCCCCTTGTTCTTTCTCCTCCCACTTCCTTTCCCACAATAAAGCCTTGCTGCCTTACTCAATCTCTGTCTCATTTGCCTGGGATCAGACCTTCTGTCAGTCAGGTCTGACACTCGTGTGTGTGTGTGTGTGTGTGTGTGTGTGTGTGTGTGTGTGTGTGTGTGTAATTATATGCACACACACACACAAACATATGAGATCTATCTATATATTGGTTTAAAAGGTAATTGTGGGGGCAGCTGGGTAGCTCAGTGGATTGAGAGCCAGGTCTAGAGACAGGAGGTCCCAAGTTCAAATCTGGCCTCAGACACTTCCCAGCTGTGTGACCCTGGGCAAGTCACTTGACCTTCATTGCCTAGCTCTTACCACTCTTCTGCTGTTTTGGAACCAATACACAGTATTGATTCCAAGATGGAAGGTAAGGGTTTAAAAAAAAAAAGGTAATTGTCCTATATAAGTTGACAATGCATCTCACATTCAGAAGCTCTTTTTTTCCCCATGAAATACAAAACAAAATTATTTATAATATCTCAGAACAATGGATGAAATTTATCTCTTTTCCTGAGTTATACCTTTCCTCCTAGTACCTTTGTAGTCCTGATGACTTTCATTCCTACTTTGTGGTTTAAACTTTCCTTAAAGTGGGAAACAAACTTGGTGTTGCTACAGGGTCATTCTGGTGAACCCCTTTAACCCATATAGGTCTCAAAGCTTATATAGTGTCCTGGAAGGAAGATAGAAATAGGGAAGCAAGTCCCTTCATATCAGAACTGTGCCATGAGAATAGTATGTATCAGTAATATGTTTTTTTTAATTCCCTTTTATCTTTAGTCCCTCACTGCACCTAGTTCTAGGTTTACATGAATGATCATAGTTTCCCAGCTCCCAGAACAGTCAAATTTGGAATATATAGAGAGGCACAGTCATCCCTCACTATATCAGAATTCATTTATCCCAGCTTCACTGTATGGCAGTTTTGCTTTTTTGTTTGTTTTTTAATCTAATTCTGTATCAAGGAGTTATGCTTATCCCGGCACACTATTGGCTGCTCGAATGAAAGGTGACCAACCACAGTGTTCTGGATCCTGAGCGCTGATTGGCTCAATGACTAGAGGTTAATAAAGGTTTATAGGAGTGTGGCAAGGGTTTATAAAGCCTTAAACTAGGTGCTGCTTCAAGAATTTTCACCTATAGAGGAGGTTTCTGGAATGTAACTCCCCCATAGGTGAGGGATCACTGTAATCCAAAAGCTTATGCTTCTCTCTGACAGACCTAATTCTTTGAGATTCAGGAACTTTATTTTCAAACTATTTGAGTGACGAGATCAGCAAGCCTAATATTTTTTTTTCCCCAAAGCATTAAGTATTTGCCCTTAAAGTGGGAAGTGGGGGAAACTTTTCCAGGTCCAGGTTAGGGACTGACCCTCTTGTTTCTGGCCTTTCCTGATGGGGGAAAAGGCAAAAAAAAAAAAAGATGAAAAGAATCAATTTATAAGTGAAGAATCTCTTTGATAGGCCTATTACAAAAAAGTTTTAGTGGCCAAAAGTGATCCGAGCCAACCAATTCATTCTTAGTCCAAAACAGCCAAAGACAATTATGTATTTCACCATAAGTGAAATATTATTGAAATCCCAAACACATTCTTAATACTTTATAATCTCTCCTATCAAATAACTCCCCTGAGCAACCTTCTATGTATGTAAATTACCTTTTTTTTCTGGGAGCATGTGTGTGTGGGTGTGTGTGTGTGTGTGCATGCACGGGTGTGGATGGACTCTGATTGGGGCAGGCCTGATACCAGCACCCCATTAGTTCAGGTTCAAAGTTGGGATGAAATTAGAAGGGTTAACTTAGCCCTAAAACAGTAAGGATGTACAGTAGCACTTATCTCTGGTGACATAGTTCCCCTCATTTTCATATAGAAATTCATCTGGTGAGCCAGGGCAGGTTTATATATATATATATATATACACACACAAATATATATAATATATATGTATGTATATATGTATATGTATATATTTAAATATTAAATTTAGTTATATATTTAAATATGCCTGGTTTAGAGCCATCTACAAAAATATGAAGGGCATTAACTTTATGCACTAGTAGTGTCTTTTATGTCTCTAAGTAACCAGGAAGCCGGTTGATATGTCCAGAGGCCACCAAAAAGCTACATCAAAGGAAGTGCATCTTGAGCCTTGTCTTACTTCTAGGCTAATCAAATCCTGGCTTTGTCACTTTTTAGATAAAATCTAGCATAACCCATATAGTGAGGGGAGAGAAAAAGGAAGAAGCCTGGTAGATATTAGTTCCATCACATTTAGCTAGTCACATTGCTGAAAGAGACAATCAGGGACATCATCGAAACTAAACTAAGCAGGCAATCATATAGGATGCCTTGTGTAGGAAGCCTGCTGGGAAGTCTGTCCATTTATAATAGATCATCTTAATGTTCTAGTCTATTCCCACTGGCTTGATGAACCCAGAGCATCTTTGAGGTATTCTTCCCTCAACTTTTTTCCCCCTTAAATCTCTCTATAGCTTCTACTACTCTGATCCCAAACTGTTCCAAGAATGTTGAAAATAAAAATGACTAGCCGGGGTTTAGCTGTTTGTCACCTTTTTCTGCCCCCATTTTCACTATGGAACCTATGCTCCTTTTGCTTTTCTTTCTTCATCACTGAAATCTGAGTCACAGAATGTCTTTTATCACACCTAGGGGAAATAGAAGGCATAATTTTACTTCTGCAGTCTGCTTCTCAATGGCCCTTCTTCCTGCATCCTGGACAGCCCCTTCTGAAGCCTAGTCTATAAAATTGACAAGGTGACAAGGGGCCAAAAGTGCTCAGTCTAACTCTGTTCCATAATAGATCTTGACTCTGCTTGTGAAATTAAAAAGGACTTTCTCCTCAATTATAATTTTTTGTTGAGTGAAGAATGATGTCACACCAACAGTTGTTACTTAGAAGTTACACAGTAGCATAGTAATCTTGGTGACCTTCAAAACGTGTTGGTTTTACCCCCAAAACAGAACAAACTCTGGCTTTTTCCTGTTACGATAAATATATTATTATTAATACAAAGGCTGCTTTTAAGTAAAAATTTAAAGCCACAAAGCATTTCATTTCACATAGCTCCAGATAGTTTTACATATCACCAACAAGCAGCTATCCAGATTAACTCAGTGCTAATTTCTCATAGCTTGATTCTGCTTTAGTGTAAAAGTACAAGATATTCATAAAGTCACTTTATATTCTCTCTTTAATCACTATGGTTGAAGACTATCATTCCTGCAAGAGAGTGAAATAATAAGAAAAATTCCAAGTCTGCCAAACTCCCCCAAAATGATAACAGAAGAACAAAAATGCCTCAAAATGAAAAATAGGACAGTGGAACCAACAAAAGAAAGGGTGAAGCAGTGCTTTGGCCCAAAACAATGTAGAAAGTCAACAAAGAGAACTCACCTCCCTGGGGTAAGAGGGGAGAATGCTGAACAAGTTTCAGCAAAACTCAGAGACTAGGCAGCCCAAGTGGCAAACCACAGCTGGCTTGGTCCTCCCTCAGCAGGATAAGATTGGAAGCCAAAGTAATACAGAACAAGCAGGGGTAGGAGGAAAATGGCCTCACAAGGTCCTGTCAAGTCTGGATTAGGTAGAACCCAACTGAAACCAGCTGAAGTGAACAACTGCAAATAGGTCAATGAGGACAATTTAGCAGAGTGTTCAATCTGAGGTCAAGACAACTGAGCTAATCCCAGGCATGGTATAAGAATGAAGATGTCACTCCTTTCCCAAATGTCATTCAAACATCAGTCTTAAATGTCTACCTAGGTTGTTGTTTGACATCATTGACTGGTTCTTGACATGTACAAACATTGTCTTTGGACCAGAACAGAAATTTCATGTCAAGGGCATATCCAGGTAACAAATGGGGAAATCACTTATGTTTATGTTGTTCATGTTTATGATTATGACCTTTGCAAATGGATTTAGATCAAAGAATATTTGTTCATGTCTGATACATAAATCAATGATTTCCTTGCCTTGTTTTATTGACTGTAAAGGAATTCAATTGGTAGATTATTTTTACAGCAAGTTTTGAACAAAATTGACTGCCCTAAAAAAATTTACTAGCATTTGACCATGTCAAAGTAGGTGAAGATTTATTATATTCATTCTTCCATCATTAGTGGAATAGACACCTTTATCAGTTAATCTAATAGTCTTTAATTTGCTCTATGAATCCCTGCTCTTAGAAATCACAAGAAACCAAATGCTCATGTCAGAATACAACCCAGAGAAACTGTTCCAACTAAACAGATTTTGAGCATCATCAGAAATCCTGGAAATGATTGTTTGGGCAATACTATTGACTGTACTCTAAGAGCACTTTACATCCATGAATTCATTTGACCATCACAACCCTGTGAAGTAGTAACTACTATAATCCCTTTTACAGATGAGAGAACTGGGGTTTAGTTTAGGTGCCTTGGACCAGTCATGTTGTTTTTTCTTCTTTTTGAAGAGAATCAAAGACATCTCCAGGTTGACTGGAGGGAGAATAAATTTGATTTAAGTGATGTAGAGTTGCACAAAGTCATCAACCTCAATTTTTCTTCCAGTTGTCAAAATCTAGTGGCAAGGCAAAAGTAGTCAGGATGCCTGGACAATGATCCAAGATGCAGTGGAGGATGACCTTGGTGTATTCAATGTCTGACCAAGCTCTAAGCATTCCATAATGCTTTTTCAGCTGTCTTCTTGGTCATTGGAAAAAAAATTCATTCCCCATTTCTCAGAGAGATGTCTTTAAGTGCTTATAGACAACTCTGTAACTCACCAATGGGTTTCAAGCCTGTTGGTTACCCTCAATCTGGTTTAGCCTGTGTACTGAGATGGTTTTATTGGGCTATAAACATTGCACATGCTACAGCTTCTTGGAGGCTCAGGTGAGAGTTGGGTGAAAGGTGGAAACCAAGGGTGGTTGAGCAGCCTTGAAAAGGACTCATCTGGTCTTTATACCACAGGTGCCAGTCCTCCCTGAACAGCTCATATATCCTAATACACCATTCACATAATAGTAAATATCACAGGCAAGACTTAAAGACTTCCTGCTTTCAAGTCCAGTAGGATTATGGAGTGAAGCCTAAATAAATTCAAAGTCATGTATCAGTGTGCACCAGGGAATCCTTAGATATCATCCAAGAGTCTTATGAGCAATATGGAGCTAAGAACTAAATTCTCTTACTTAAATAGCTTATTGTCCACTGATTCATTGATTGACAAGTAGTGTTGAGATTAAAATTCTCTGGAGACTGGATTTAAATTCTCACAGTAAGAAAACACATAAGACTAAAAACTAGAGAAGGCAATAAGGGTCTGCATGGCCTTCTGCATTAGTTTCCTTTGCTCCTACTACCAAGTGATTAAATATTTCTGGAGGAAATAAAGATGCTTCAACTACCATATCTTCATATTATCTAACATCAAATGGCCTCTCAACAACACAAGGCAATTAATCTTTTTACTCATTTCTTAATGACTTATACATTCCCTACTATAACTATTCCAAACTGTCTTTGTGATGACTGGATTTAGAGTTGAAAGAGACTTAAAAAAGCATCTAGTCCTATCCAAGCCCCAAAAGAATCCCTGCTATAATGTAATTAATTAATGGTCATCAAATCTTTGTTTAAAGATCTCCAATGTGAGGCTGTCTAATGCTTTCTGAGGAAATGAATTCCATTTTGGATAGCTTTAATCATTAAGAAATATTTCCTGACATTAAGCCTAAATTAATCTTTCTGCAATTTCTACTTATTATTTATGATTCTGCCCTGTGGGGCCAAACAATGTATCAGTTGGTCCATCAGCCAATGAGCATTTACTAAAGCATTTATGATCCAGGCACTATGTAGAGCACTGGGGATACAAAGAAAGGGAGAAAAAAATACATGCTCCTTACTCTCTCAAGGAGCTTACATTGTGATAGTGAGAGGCAACATGCCCCTGAAATTTCCTTCCATTTACAGTGTATTTATTTTGTATGTACATATGATTTCCACATCTATTACTTAACCTTCCCTTAAATACAAATGGCATTCCTCCTCAAGTTTTGACAGTTAGTGACAGTGACAGTTGGTGACAGTTGGTCACTAAAGCTTTTTTTTAATGGGGTTCTTTTAAATCAGGGGTACCATTTGTATTCAAGGGGTTGTTTAGTTGTAACCAAGGGGTTCAGTCTTTCAGTATAGAGAGAGCGAAAGAGTGGAGAACCTCCCTTCTCAAAGCAGGGTTCAGGGGAGACAGCTGATGTTTAGGGTTGGCTCAGAGAGAGAAGAGGGGGTTTGAAGATTTTCCCTCTTCTGCCTTCCCTCCTTAGCTAAGGCTGCTCTCCCAGATTTGCTCTTGTCCCTCTTGTTCCCCTTCCACTACTCAGGCCAAAAGGTCTCCCCTTGATCTGTTCACTCACACTCAGCTTGGAGAAAAGATAACTATTTTAATGTCAACTCAATCGGGGTAATACAAAGGAATAACTAGTAGGGAAAGAATGGGAAAGGAAGGTGGGGAAAGGGGGTCCCTGTCTCTATCTAAAACCCTTTTCCCTCCCTCCTTGAGTTTGGGGGGGGGAGAACTCAGGCTTTGGCAGCCTGAGCCCCCTTGAGAGAAAGTCAGATTGACTCACCCTGGGTTTGGCCCCTTGGCCACAGTTCAGACTCAGGCCAACAGGAGCTGAAGTAAAGTTGGACAGAGATTTAAAATGTCTTTCTCAGGTTTCCTCTTCAATAGTCTTTTCAATTGGGAAATGTTGGGGGGAAAGATTTCCAGTTACAGACAGGAAAAAAGGGTAACCCTCAGAAGAAAGTCTTTTTTTTTTTCAATCTTCTCTCTTCTGCTTCTCTCAACTGAGAGACCAACTCCTCTACCACTCAGAATCTTCTCTCCTCAAAATTCCCAAAACCTTGGGCCTCTCCTCTGTCACACTCTTCAGCCTGGCACTTTTTTAATGTGCCAGCCCCTTTCATACCAGCCATGGGAGGAACTGTCAGAGTATAAATGCAGATTGAACCATGACATTTCTTGCCTTATTTCCTTCATGAGCTTTTTCTTACATGTGTAATGTCTTACTTTCATGACATGACAAATATGGACATCTTTTTTGCATGTAAACACTGGAATAACCTATATTAGATTGTTTATCATCTAGGGAAGTTGGAGAGAAGGAAAAGAGGGAGAGAGTTTGAATTACAAAAGGTCAGAATGCAATTGTTAAAAAATTATTTCTACATGTAATTAAAAAAAAGGAATAAAAAGTGAGAAAAAGCAAGTCTGTGTAATTTTTTCTTTTCCCTATATTCCCTAGTTTCAGTGGATACTTCCCTGTTTTCCTATCATTTGTAGGACTAAATTCTCTTAGAAAATCCCAGAACATACCTTGGAAAAAAAAGAAAAGATTGACAATGTTAGAGAAAAAGAGCAGATGGTCTTATTGCTCAGGCTTTGGGGGATGGAGAAAGAGGGAAATTAAACTGTCTTTTAAATTTTCTTTCACCAACCAACACAACTTTCTGTGCTGATAGAATCTGAACAAATGTTTTCATTTTTTCTTTTTAAAATATTAATAAATACTTTCAGTGAAGATTTTGAAATCAGTTCATCAGCTCACAAATTTCTCTTGGCCCTGCCTCTATTTACCAATGTGTTAGCTCTTTCATTTTACTCCCCTTCACTTGTTATTAGTGCTCTTCATACTTCCAAAGATGCATAATTTCTCTCCACTGATGCTGTCTAGAAAGCCTTCATGCCTTAATAGATGGTTTCATGAGCTGTTCCAACAAAAACAAAACAAATATTAGTCCTTGGGGACTGACCTCTGAACTTACCTAGAATAGCCTCAGTTAAAGCAAAGAATTAATTGTTAGATTTGTATTCCATTCAATTCAACAAACATTTATTAACCAGGGACTAAGTGATATCCTTTTCTTGAAAAATGTTTTTATTTAACAGATTTTCCCCTACTTTATCAAAATCTCAAATATCCATCTGAATGGGAATTTCCCAGGGAGAGGTTTAGCACCTACTGCACAGATAATGGAATGGAAAGCCCTTAGGGTATGCCAATGCTAGCCTAAAAACAAAAATAAAAACAGGATGTATAGTGATTCCTGGAGGGTGATTTTTCCTCTTTTCAAAAAGTACATAAATTCAGATTTCTGGAGTTATATTTCTAGAAAGTCCCATAGGATTGGTGTTGCTTTTGTAGCCAATTGCTTTGCCCCATTATAGTTCCACAGAGCCAATATAGGATCATAGATTTAGAGCTAAAGGGGATCATAGAGACCATTGAGTCCAATATACTTATTTTAAAGATGAAGAAGCTAAAGCCTAGGAAGATGAAGTGTCTTGCCCAGGGGCATTGCTCCTCAGTAAGTGTCTAGGGCAGCATTGAAAAAGTAGACCTTCCTGATTCCAAGTAGAGTGTTCTATCTATCTGACCACCTGCTAAGAATTAGGCATGCAAGAAAGAAAACAAATCTCAGACTTGAAGGAGAATGGAATCTAATAGAAATGATGGGTCATTTCAATCATGTCTGACTCTTCTTGACTCCATTTGGGTTTTTCTTGGCAAAGATACTAGAGTATTTTGCCATTTCCTTCTCCAGTTTATTTTACAGATGATGAAACTGAGGCAAACAGGGTTAAGTGACTTGCCTAAGGTCACATAGATAGCACTTATCTGAGGCTAGATTTGGACTCAAGTCTTCCTGATTCCAGGCCTGTTGCTCTATCCACCGTGTCACCTAGCTACCTGGGATGATGAATAACTAGAATACAAGGCAAAATAAGACAAGGACAAAAATGAAATCCATAGTGTTCTAAGGAATCTCAGCTGGTAGGGGAATCATTTAAGCTGGGGAATCATTGATGATTCTACTGATTATAGGAGGAACAGAAAAATTTTAATAGAAATGTCAAAAAATGTATGTCAGACTGAGAATATCCTAGGCCAGTTATGGTGAACCTATGGCACAGGTGGGGATGTAGCTGCCCTCTCCCCCCAATTCCCAGAGTTTGTTATTAGAAAGTTAGAGAGATTCAGGCAGAGCTGCTCCCCTCCCCCTCTCCACTGTGCCTGATGACATTTTTTTCACATCCCCCACCCATCTGCACAGCAGCCCAATGGGAGTGCACAGAGAGTAGGCTGGGAAGCTCACAGGTGGCAGAGCTGGAGGAGAGCAGAGAGCACAGGGGCATTCCCTCTCCCTCTCTATACTTGCTGAGGACATTCCTCACCTCACCCAACCCTCTGCCAAGTAACCCAATGGGAGTGTTTTCTCTTCCTATGTGAGGCAAGGGAGGGGGCAGGGTTAGCCTGGCATTTGGGGAAGGGAGGGGACACAGCATAGGGTCTCTGGGTGAGGGCTGGCATGGCACTTGGTCTAGGAGGTGGGGTAGGGGCAGGGCCTACACACTCTGTCTCTAAAAGATTTGCCATCACTGTTCTAGGAAAATGCTAGTTGAAAGGTGAGACCAACTAGTAATCTGATTTGATTGGAAGCCCTCTGAGGTTGGGAGGATCTTCCAGAGCTTGGGCTTCACTGGCATAGTTTCTTGGAATCCAGGTCTGTCCTGTGCCATGATGATTCATCAGGGAAGGCCTTTAGTGGAGTGATTTTTCCTTCATTACCCCCAAATAACAGCAATAATATAGTAATTGGATTTCTTGATTCTTCCCATAAAATTCTAGCAGAAGAAAACTAGAGAGGAGAGGCAGAGCTTATTAATTAATATTTTAAATCTTCTGTACAAATCCCTATTGGTCTGACCCGATTTCTTTTTAGCCTTGGGTGTACTAGGCTCATTGCTTCAAATACATATCAGAATGTCTCCAAATATTTTACAGTAATCTACCCATGAAATATATGTAGCTTTATCTATCTATCTATCTATCTATCTATCTATCTATCTATCTATCTATCTATCTATCCATCCATCCATCCATCCATCCATCCATCCATCCATCTATCCATCCATCCATCTATCTATCTATCTATCTATCTATCTATCTATCTATCTATCTATCTATCTATCTGTCTATCCATCCATCCATCCATCCATCCATCCATCCATCCATCCATCCATCCATCTATCTATCTATCTATCTATCTATCTATCTATCTATCTATCTATCTATCCATCCATCCATCCATCTACCTATCTATCCATCTATCTATCTATCCACATACACATATACATATATATTTGTACATATAATAATTTAATGGAGAAGAAAGTAAAGGAAGCAAGAATTATGGAAACAACAGTCAGTTATTTGGGTTAGAATAATAGCAAGTTGTTATTATACCTTTTCAGGGCTACTAATTTATGATGACTGACATCTGTTTAGAGAGAAGTACTTTGAAATAAGGTTAAAACTTTTAACCTACCCGTTGAGTAGTCTTTATCTTCATTTCTCAGATGAGGATAAGGAAACACATATTAAATGACTCACCAAAGGCCATACATCAAGTTTCTGTCACTACTTTGTAATGTGAGGTGATGGAATGAATAGAAAGGGAGGGAAGGAAATGTAATAAGTACTTATAGAGAACCTAATACGTGCCCCTCACTGTACTAAGATATTTACAAATATTATCTCCTTGAATTATCATAAGAACTCTGGGAGATAGATGCTATTATTATCCTTGTTTTATTGCTGAGGAAACTGAGGCAGGCAGAAGTTACATGACTTGTCCAGAGTCACACATGTAGTAAGGGTCTGGAGTTGTATATTTCCTGTCTCTAGGCCCAACAGCTGCTTCTTTAATAAGACTCTATAAGACTACGGAATGAGTCTTAGAGCAGAGTGTCAATGAAGGCAATGCATGATTTCTGTTGGCATGTCTCACGACTCACTCAAAGCAATAGATTCATAGAAGTGTTATGGTTTTGTATCTCATCTTTCCCCTTAATGCTAATATTTTGCTCTGATATAAATGGAGGCAGTGGGGATTGAGAAAGGAAAAAACACAACCCAAAATAAGCCAAAGATGCTCAAATCTGCTCTGATATAGGAATGAAGTTGCCAATAACATGTTAAACATTCTTCCCATAGTACATAGCAATGAGAGATTTTATTTATTTATATTTTTATTTAATTTCTCTGAAAGACTGCAGGCATTTTTCAACCTCATACTTACAGGCTGTGATGCCAAGGACAGAACTGAAAACATGGAAAAGCTGTTATGGGTTTCTTTTAAAGGCAGCTCAGAGGAGCACTGAATCAGCTGAGGAACCCAATGCTCAAAGCTGATTTTATGGAGATTTTTTTTTCTTTTACAGACCCATATTTTTTCCTCTATAAATGAGGAGGTTGGAACAGGTGATCTTCAAGGATCCTTCTATCCCTAAAATAACTGTTTTTGTGAATTGGAAGTCAAAAGTCCCACATTCTAGTTTAGATACTATCGACTGTCATTTGGGCTTCAATTTTCCTTTCTGAAAGAATGGAGACATTGGACAAGATGAAATTATGAATACATTAGAAAAGATGATTTCTAAGGCACTTCCCACCAAAAAAAGTCTATGAATTTGCTCCTGTGCTCTCTCTCCTCTGAATTCCTAATGTTGATTGTTCATAATGACCATTTGGTAATTAATACTGCATGGGTTTATGAATCATGGAATCTCAGAAGCCATCTAATGCAATTTATGTCCAAACAGAAATCTCCTTTTATCACATGTATTCAGGGATTACCTGAATTTACCTGAATTACCAGAACCAATTCCAGGAGGGGTAAAGTCTGGTAACTCCCTGCTGTTGAAGGCAGCAGATTACACTTTTGGATAACTTTAATTGTTATGAAGTTCTTCCTTAAATCAAGCCTGACTTTGTCTCTTTGTAACTTCCACCACTTGCTTTTATTTTTGTCCCTTCTGGTGTCAAGATAAAGTGTCTCTTCATTCTTCCATGTCATAGTTCTTGAAATTCTTTAAATCAGCTATTATATTTTCCCTAAGCCTTTTCTTTTCCATGGGAAGCCTCCAGTTCCTCAATGTTCCTCACATGGCCTGATTTTTAGACCTTTTACCATTCTGGTCACCCATTTCTTGATACTCTCCAGGTAATCGATGTCATTCCTAAACTCTGATACTCATAGTAAACACAATACTTAAGATACAGCTTGATCAGGGCAAACTACAGTACAACTCATTCCCTAGACCTGGGCATTATACCTTTCTGAATAGCCTACTAATATCCCTAGAACTCTTTTTTTTTTTTTAATATATTTTATTTGATCATTTCCAAGCATTATGTTAAAGACATAGATCATTTTCTTTTCCTCCCCCCCACCCCCCATAGCCGACGCGTAAGTCCACTGGGCATTAGATGTTTTCTTGATTTGAACCCATTGCTTTGTTGATAGTATTTGCATTAGAGTGTTCATTTAAAGTCTATCCTCTGTCATGTCCCCTCAACCTCTGTATTCAGGCAGTTGCTTTTTCTCGGTGTTTCCACTCCCATAGTTTATCCTTTGCTTATGAATGGTGTTTTTTTTCTCCTGGATCCCTGAAAGTTGTTCAGGGACATTACACCGCCCCTAATGTAGAAGTCCATTACGTTCGATTATACCACAGTGTATTAGTCTCTGTGTACAATGTTCTCCTGGTTCTGCTCCTCTCGCTCTGCATCACTTCCTGGAGGTTGTTCCAGTCTCCATGGAACTTCTCCACTTTATTATTCCTTTGAGCACAATAGTATTCCATCACCAACATATACCACAGTTTGTTCAGCCATTCCCCAATTGATGGGCATCCCCTCGTTTTCCAGTTTTGGGCCACCACAAAGAGCGCAGCTATGAATATTTTTGTACAAGTCTTTGTGTCCATTATCTCTTTGGGGTACAGACCCAGCAGTGCTATGGCTGGGTCAAAGGGTAGATATTCTTTTGTCGCCCTTTGGGCATAGTTCCAAATTGCCCTCCAGAATGGTTGGATCAGTTCACAACTCCACCAGCAATGAATTAATGTCCCTACTTTGCCACATCCCCTCCAGCATTCATTACTTTCCTTTGCTGTTATGTTAGCCAATCTGCTAGGTGTGAGGTGATACCTCAGAGTTGTTTTGATTTGCATCTCTCTGATTATAAGAGATGTAGAACACTTCTTCATGTGCTTGTTAATAGTTTTGATTTCTTTATCTGAGAACTGCCTATCCATTTCCCTTGCCCATTTATCAATTGGAGAATGGCTTGATATTTTGTACAATTGATTTAGCTCATTATAAATATGAGTAATTAAACCTTTGTCAGAGGTTTCTATGAAGATTTTTTCCCAATTTGTTGTTTCCCTTCTGATTTTAGTTATATTGGTTTTGTTTGTACAAAAGCTTTTTAGTTTGATGTAGTCAAAATTATTTATTTTACATTTTGTGATTCTTTCTATATCTTGCTTGGTTTTAAAGCCTTTCCCCTCCCAAAGGTCTGACATGTATACTATTCTGTGTTTACCCAATTTACTTATGGTTTCCTTCTTTATGTTTAAGTCACTCACCCATTTTGAATTTATCTTGGTGTAGGGTGTGAGGTGTTGATCTATTCCTAGTCTCTCCCACACTGTCTTCCAATTTTCCCAGCAGTTTTTATCGAATAGTGGATTTTTGTCCCAAAAGCTGGGATCTTTGGGTTTATCGTATACTGTCTTGCTGAGGTCGTTTTCCCCCAGTCTATTCCACTGATCTTCCTTTCTGTTTCTTAGCCAGTACCAAATTGTTTTGATGACTGCTGCTTTGTAATATAGTTTGAGGTCTGGGACTGCAAGGCCCCCATCATATGTGTTTTTTTTCATTATTTCCCTGGATATCCTTGATCTTTTGTTCTTCCAAATGAACTTTGTTATGGTTTTTTCTAAATCAGTGAAGAAGTATTTTGGTAGTTCAATGGGTATGGCACTAAATAGATAAATAAGTTTGGGTAGGATGGTCATTTTTATTATATTGGCTCGTCCTATCCATGAGCAGTTAATGTTTTTCCAATTGTTCAAGTCTAGTTTTAGTTGTGTGGCGAGTGTTTTGTAGTTGTGTTCATATAGTTCCTGTGTTTGTCTTGGGAGATAGATTCCTAGGTATTTTATTTTGTCTAAGGTGATTTTGAATGGGATTTCTCTTTCTAGTTCTTGCTGCTGAGCTGTGTTGGAGATATATAGAAAAGCTGATGATTTATGTGGGTTTATTTTGTATCCTGCAACTTTGCTAAAGTTGTTGATTATTTCAATTAGCTTTTTGGTTGAATCTCTAGGATTCTTTAAGTAGACCATCATGTCATCCGCAAAGAGTGATAACTTGGTCTCCTCCTTGCCTATTCTGATGCCTTCAATTTCTTTATCTTCTCTAATTGCTACTGCTAGTGTTTCTAGTACAATGTCAAATAGTAGAGGTGATAATGGGCATCCTTGTTTCACTCCTGATCTTATTGGGAATGCATCTAGTTTATCCCCATTGCAGATGATATTAGCTGTTGGTTTTAGATATATACTGTTTATTATTTTTAGGAATGACCCTTCTATTCCTATGCTTTCTAGTGTTTTTAATAGGAATGGGTGTTGTATTTTATCAAAGGCTTTTTCTGCATCTATTGAGATAATCATGTGGTTCTTGCTAGTTTGCTTGTTGATGTGGTCAATTATGTGGATGGTTTTCCTAATGTTGAACCAGCCCTGCATCCCTGGTATGAATCCTACTTGATCATGGTGAATGATCCTTCTGATCACTTGCTGGAATCTTTTTGCTAGTATCCTATTTAAAATTTTTGCATCTATATTCATTAGGGAGATTGGTCTATAGTTTTCTTTCTCTGTTTTTGACCTGCCTGGTTTTGGAATCAGTACCATGTTTGTGTCGTAAAAGGAGTTTGGTAGAACTCCCTCTTTGCTTATTATGTCAAATAGTTTGTATAGTATTGGGGTTAACTGTTCTCTGAATGTTTGATAGAATTCACAGGTGAATCCATCAGGCCCTGGGGATTTTTTCTTAGGAAGTTCTTTGATGGCTTGATGGATTTCAATTTCTGATATGGGATTATTTAAGAATTCTATTTCCTCTTCTGTTAGTCTAGGCAGTTTGTATTTTTGTATATATTCATCCATTTCTCCTAAATTGGTATATTTATTGCCATATAATTGGGCAAAGTAATTTCTAATGATTGCCTTAATTTCCTCCTCATTGGAGGTGCTGTCCCCCTTTTCATCTTTAATGCTGTGAATTTGCTTTTCTTCCTTCCTTTTTTTAATTAGATTGACCAGTACTTTGTCTATTTTGTTTGTTTTTTCAAAGTACCAGCTTCTTGTCTTATTTATTAAATCAATAGTTCTATCACTTTCGATTTTATTAATTTCTCCCTTAATTTTTAGGATTTCTAATTTGGTTTTCTGCTGGGGGTTTTTAATTTGATCGCTTTCGAGTTTTTTCAATTGCATTTCCAATTGATTGATCTCTGCTCTCCCTTGTTTGTTAATATGAGCTTTCAGGGATATGAATTTGCCTCTGATTACCGCTTTGGCTGCATCCCAAAAGGTTTGAAAGGATGTTTCGCCATTGTCATTTTCCTTGATGAAATTATTAATTGTTTCTATGATTTCTTCTTTAGCTAAACGGTTTTGGAGTATCATATTGTTTAATTTCCAATTGGTTTTAGATTTGGTTTTCCATGTACCATTACTAATCATTATTTTTATTGCCTTGTGATCTGAGAAGGCTGCATTCATTATTTCTGCTTTTTTGCATTTGTGTGCTATGTTTCTGTGACCTAATGTATGGTCAATTTTTGTGAATGTGCCATGTGGTGCTGAGAAGAAGGTGTATTCCTTTTTATCCCTATTTATTTTTCTCCATATGTCTATTAATTCTAATTTTTCTAAGATTTCATTCACTTCTTTTACCTCTTTCTTATTTATTTTTTGATTTGATTTATCTAAATTTGATAATGGTTGGTTTAAGTCTCCCACTAGTATGGTTTTATTGTCTATTTCTTCCTTCAATTCTCCTAGTTTCTCCATTAGAAATTTGGGTGCTATATTATTTGGTGCATACATGTTGATTAATGATATTTCCTCATTGTCTAGAGTCCCTTTTAACAAAATATAATTAACTTCCCTATCCCTTTTGATCAGGTCTATTTTTGCATTGGCTTTATCAGATATCATGATTACCACTCCTGCCTTCTTTCTATCAGTTGAGGCCCAGAAGGTCTTACTCCATCCTTTAATTCTGACCTTGTGGGTGTCAACCCGCCTCATGTGTGTTTCTTGAAGACAACATATGGTAGGGTTTTGGATTCTAATCCATTCAGCTATTCGTCTACGTTTTATGGGTGAGTTCATCCCATTCACGTTCAAAGTTATGATTGTCATTTGTGGACTCCCTGGCATTTTGATTGCCTTCCCTAATTCTAACCTTTTCTTCTTCGGCTCTACCTTTTAGTCCAGTGATTTACTTTGAATCAGTCCCCCTTGTCCCCTCCCTTGATGTTTCCCTTTTTAGTCCCTCCCTTTTTGTTCCCTCCCCCTCCCCCCTCTCTTTCCCTCCCTTTTTGTTCTCCCTCTCCCCCTCCCCCCCTTGGTTTTCCCTTCTCCTTACCCTTGTTGGGTAAGATAGAATTCAAGATCCCAATGGATCTGGATGTTTTTCCCTCTCAGAGTTGATTTCCCTGAGATTGAGGTTTAAGTAACCCCCCCCCTCTCTTCCTCTCCTTCTTATAGGAGTTTTCTTCCCCTCCCCTTCCCCTGTGAATCTTTGTGTGAGAACCATTATTCTATTTGGTCTTTCTTTACCCCCTATTTATACATTACATTTTCCCCACATATTAGTATACATAGGTTGATATAAATGTAGTCCTTATAGAAGAGAGTTTGAGTAAAAGAAGATAACATTTTTCCCCTTTCCTTAATATTTACCTTTTCAGGTATTCCTTGCTCTTTGATTTTCGGTATCAAACTTTCCACAGAGCTCTGGTCTTTTCTTTGCAAAAAGTTGGAAGTCTTCTATTTTGTTGAATGCCCATACTTTCCCTTGGAAGTATATAGTCAGTTTTGCTGGGTAGCTGATTCTTGGTTGGAGACCCAGCTCTCTTGCCTTTCTGAAGATCATGTTCCATGCCTTACGATCATTCAGCGTAGAACTTGCAAGGTCTTGTGTGACCCTGATTGGCATTCCTTTATATCTAAATTGTCTTTTTCTGGCTTCCTGTAGGATTTTTTCTTTTGTTTGATAGCTTTGGAATTTGGCAATTACATTCCTGGGAGTTGTCTTTTGGGGGTTTAGTGTAGAAGGTGTTCTGTGAGCTCTGTCAGTGGATGTATTGCCCCCTTGTTCTAGAATCTCTGGGCAATTTTCTTTGATTATATCTTGTATCACCATGTCCAGTTTGGTGTTTATTTCTGGCTTTTCTGGGAGTCCAATTATTCTTAAATTTTCTCTTCTCCCCCTGTTTTCCAGATCTATCACCTTGTCGGTGAGATATTTTATGTTCTCTTCTAATTTCTTGGTGTTTTGGCTTTGCTTTATTAGTTCTTGCTTTAAAGCCTGGTTTTCTTTTACAGTTTGGTCAAACTGGTTTTGTAGATGCGTGAATTTCTTTTGCATCATTTCCCACTTTTCCTCCCAGAGGGCTTCCATCTTTTTGGTCCTTTCTGATTCAAATTCTTCATAGGTTTGTGGAGAGTTTCTATTTCCTTTGGAAGATTTTGGAGAATTTTCTTGTATATCTTCTTCTATCTGCTCTGTATTTTGTATTTTGGCTCCATAGAATGTGTCCAGAGTCGCCCCTTTCTTCTTATTTTTCTTGGTATTTTGGGGCTTCTGTGCTTCTGTGGAGTTTGTCATCTCTGAACGTGGAGGATTGGCTTTTCTTGTCTTTGTCTGGTGATCAGAGGCTTTAGTCCTGGGCAGATGTTGGTTCTATGAGCGTTCCCTGGGTTAAACTGAATATGCCTCACTGGAACTGGAATGGAAGGGTCGGACCACGAGGCCACACTCTCCCCCTGGCTCGATTTCCGGAAGTTGCCTTCAGAATCCCTGGCCATGAGGCTGTTTCGTCAGCCTGCGGGGGGATGGGCTGCCGCTTCCCCAAGCTCCGAGAGCACAGACTTTCACTGAGACTTGGATAGCAGGATCCAGCCCGTGATGCTGTCTTGCCCGCCCTGAGGGTTGCTGTTGTTTTGACCAGCTCTCTGCAGCGGAGGCCCCAGGCAGTAACTTTCACCCGGACTGGGACTCGGGTAGAAGACCCTGAGGGTTGTTGTTCCTCAGACCCTGCTCTCTGAGCCCAGCTCGGCTGCCGCTTCCGGGAGCCTTGGACTCTGCGCTCCTACCCCTGAGGTCCGAGGGATCTCGGGTTCTGGCTTTTAAGGGGAGCCGTACCTTTTGAACCGGGTCCAGGTCCAGGAGGAGGGTTCCCAGGGTCTGTGCTGTTGATCGTTTTGAATTTCGGCGCCTTAGGAGCTTCTAGTTTGAGATCGGTCGGGAAGGGTTTTCCGGAGATCTGAACTTCAGCTTTCTCTAAGCCGCCATCTTAACCGGAAGTCTATCCCTAGAACTCTTAAAAAGGAACAACTGATTTCCACCATATTGTATTTTTTGAGGTTGATTTTTTTATACCTTATGTTTATAAGACTTTATATTTATCTCTATTAAAATTCATTTTAGTGGAGGTAACATTGTTAGTTTGGTTTCTGATTCTGCTAGTCAATATAGAATTGAGTCCTCCCAACTTTGAGTCACCTGCAAATGGGACAAATATACTATTATTATCTTAGTCATTAAAAAAGATGTTAAGAATCCAAGGGCCAAACAGATCATAAAGGCAATTCATCCAGAGACTTCCTTCAAGGTTGATATGGAATCACTGATGATTACTCTTTGTTCCAGCCCTTCATTCTATTTTGAATCCAGCTAATTGTCCCTCATCTAACTTAGATCTAGCTTTGCAAATATATTTTGAAATATTTTATAAAATAATTTTTATAGGGGGCAGCTGGGTGGCTCACTGGATTGAGAGCCAGACCTAGCAATGGGAAGTCCTAGGTTCAAATCTGGCCTTAGATACTTCCTAGCTGTGTTACTCTGAGCAAATCACTTAACCCCCATTGCCTAGCCCTTACCACTTATGCCTTAGAACCTATACATGATATTGATTCCAAGATAATATAAGGATTTAAAAATACTTTTATAGGCTATAAGCTCAATGACAGCAAAAATTGCTCCAGTTTCTTCTCTGTATCCCTAGCTCATAGGAAATTCCTGGCACATAGTTGGTGATCAAGAAATGCTTGTTGATGGATTGATTGACTGAGTCTAGGTTAATTATATATGGCATTCACTTTATTTGACAGTTCTATAATGTTGTCAAAAAAGGAAAGGCTGTTAGTTTGGCACCATCCATTGTTGATGACATCATTCTGATTGTAATTTCTGCTTCCTTTTCAATGTGTTAATTAACCATCATGTACATGTGAAATTTCATTTATTGTGGCTTTGTATTGGTATTTAACCTTTGAATTTCTATTTCATCTTCCACATATTTATGCTTCTTTCCTCCAATTAGATTTGAAGTTCCTTGAGGGCAGGGGCAGGGTACAATAGTTCTCCATGCCTAACCCAGCAAATTTTTAGCACAGTGTTTTGCATATAGTTAGTACTCCAAAAAAAAAGGATTAATTTTATTTTATCCACAACCTAACACTCTTTAAATTCAGATCCATTTGGTGAAGGATAAATATTATCATGCTATCAGCACTTCCTTCCCAGACTGCTTTATAGGTTCCTGTCTGGAAATGATTAATTAGATGGGTCAGTAGCAGAGCGATTCAGTTAATTTGATCTCTCCAACAGCAATAGCTTCTCTTCCTGAACTTTGATCCTTGCTAGACGGATTGGCCTTTTAAAGTCTCTCCAATTTAAAGGTATATTAATTAATATGGTATCCTACCTTTTATAATACCATTGCATTAAATTATATTGATTAATAATGTCACAACATTGTGCATTCATTTTAAGTAATTAACATAAATCTTATTTTGTCATCAGAATCTTCTTTCTAACAGCTCTAATAAAACTCCTGGTCCTTCTGAGGAACATGGTCTTTGTCTTGACCATAATTTCATAATGTCTATAATGTATCTATTTTCTAATTAAGGAACAACTAGAAGTTTCTAATAACTACAACATCTACTTATTTTTTCAACCATTACCTTCCATCTTAGAATCAATACTATGTATTTGTTCCAAGGCAGTAACCAAAGGTTCCACCCCTTCATTCTATTTTTGATTCCAGCTTGTCTTTTCATCTAACTTAAATCTAGCTTTACAAGTATATTTTGAAAGATTCCATCAAATGCTTTTTATGAGGTCCATGAGAACAGAAATTGTTCAAGTTTATTCTTTGTATCGATAGCTAGGAAATGGAGGTTAAGTGACTTGTCCAGGGTCAAACAACTAGGAAGTGTCTGAGATCAAATTTGAAACCAGGACTTCCCATCTCTAGTCCAGTCCACTTCGTCACTTAGCGGTCCCCATGTAACATTTACTTTTGACTGATTACCTAGAAGACTATCTTCTGTTTTTGAAGAATTTATTGAAATACAGAATCAAAGAATTTTAGAATTGGGGGACATCAGTGGGCATCTAGATCAAACTATATACTTCTAGAGAAACCCCTCTATAACATCTAAGCATATCTGACAGGCATTTTCTTGAAGGCCACCAATAATAACCTGTTACCTCCAAAAGCAGATGATTCTACATGTTCTAATTGTTAGAGAAAAAAGTTTATTGACATCAAGGTTAAATTTGATTCTACAACTCCAACCACCTAGTTCTTTAATTCCCCTCTTCCTAGATCAGCTCTCTGGGGCCAAGCAAGTCTAATCATTTTTTCTATCAGTCCTTCAGATAGAGTACCAAAGCATTCATATCCTCCTGAGTCATTTCTTCTCTAGTCTAAATATTCTCAGTTCTTTCAACCAATCCTCAAATTATATGGACTCAACTTTAAGGTCTTAATCCTATGCTGTAGGAAACGAGTTCAGGCTAAAAGAAAAAATTTAAATTCCACATTATTGATATTATAGTATTGGTTGCCTTCCTATTGATGCTTTTTAGCTTATTAATGTCCTCCTTAAACTTGTTCTTCATGATCTGAACACAGTACTCCAGAAGTGGGTATAATGAGACTGTCATCAACTCCTTATTTCTGGAAGCCGTGATTCCCTTAATGCAGCCCAAGATCACACACTTCAATAGTCTATGTATATGGGGGGAAAGCATTACTTATTACAACTTTTTTGTTTTCCTGGTGCATTGTCAGGTCATAGAAAAATGAAGTCACATATTTACCTTAATAATGATATACCATAAGATTTGATATTTTCATCAGCCATAATATTCCTCCTTTACCTCACAGACCCTCAATGTGACTTCTAGCCTTCTAATATTCTTTTCCTATTAAGACATATTAGTTCAATGCCTCATCATTTAATAGAAGCATAATGTATAAATAAAACTATATTGATTAATAATCATCAGAATTATTGCTTAGTAGATCATTAACATAAATTTTGACTATTTCACAAACTTTCATTTATTTATCTACCATCCATCTATCTATCTGTCTGTCTATCTGTCTCTATTTCCTCTCATTTTATAGCTCAGTATTTAGACATGTAAGGACACTAAAATCATCTAGTCCAATTCTCTCACTTTGCAGATTGGAAAAGTGAGGCTTGAATGGGTTAAGATGTTTGTTGGAGGTCATGTGTATAATAACACAGAATTTGAACTCCTATCTTCTGGTGACCTATCTGATGTTCCTAACATTTTATCATGCTACATTCTACTTAAATGTCTTAAAATACATTTGCTCCTTACTGTTAGTCTTTATTTTTTACATTTCAATCTTGTCCCTGTAAAAAGTAAAATTAATGTGCAATAATAAAAATATTTTTATTTTAAGAGATTTATTAATGATAATTAGAAATAAAGGAATAAAAGGGATACAAAATAAAACCATGTGCCCATGGCTAATCAGCCTGTTAAAAGCCCCCATGCTTACCACCACCATGCTTGGGACAGGAAGCCAAAAAGGCTGAGATAGACCACCCACTGAATTTATCCCCTGTCTACAGGAAGCACACAATGGCAGGAAGTCAGTAGGTTATCAGGAAATGTAGTTCTTTTTTAGGATAACAGATTTTCAATTATACATTCCCCCTGATGATCATTGGAAGACTCCTTTCCCCAGTTGATCATTTAACATAATCTACTTTTACATTACAATAATTTTGGGATAAAAGGGAAAAGAACAAACCCATGATTGCTAGGCTCATTGACAAAAAGCCAGTTAGGGGGCAGTCCCCTTCTGCATAAAAGTATACATGCAAAAACAAAAGCATTCAACCCCACACAATTCAAATCACCACATCCCAAAGTTCAACTCTGGATCTTCTGGTGTAGTATGTGGTCTGTGCAGGCATCTTCATGGCGCCTTCTCCAAATAGTTCACTTTTTGGATTTGGAGGGGTAGCATGTTTCTTATCCTAAAATTACTCTTAAAAAGAATTTAAGCTTTGCATTTTAGAATAATAATATATCCCTCCCCCCCCCCAAGGGGATGTTGAAAAACCCAGGGATCACTTAGGGATGCATGGCTGAGTTATGAGGTATATGAATCAATTGGCAAAAGAAATAAAAAAAATAAAAAATCCAAATAAAAGAGAAAAAATAACTTCTGGATTAAATATAAAGCATCAAAGTCTTATGTGTAGAAAATTCTAAGTAAAGAAAAAATAAACCTATAATAGGTCCTTGAATCAGGGCCCAATTAAAATTATTTATGTAATTATGGACTTAGCCAATCAGTAGCCAGGACTACAGAAAATTTGCCACACTATGAAAGACAGAAAAGGGACTAGATTTATGGGAGCCAGGTAGGAGCCAAATTTGAGATACTTGGTAGAATGTGGGACAAGGAAGGCCTGCCTTTGTCAAATGTCAAAATAGCCACAACCTTGAACCCCAAACAAGTTCAAGTCCTCTTGCCTTGGCTCAAAATTGCATCAACCCCACTGTGATTGGTCTCTTTGACTTTGTGCTTGATAGGCACTATGAGATTTAGCTTTGTGCTTCTTTGGCACTGTGCAATGGCTCTTTTTGTATTCCCTTCTCCTGCAATCAGAGAGAATCGTTAAGCAAAGTCCCATAAGTTTTTTAAACAATCAATGGCATCATTTTAATAGTGTAAAGCTTTTTGTGTATGCATTGACATTAGGGCAAATGTATTTTAAACTTATATTACTGCAAGATCAAAAAAGTTAAAGAAAATCTCAATACTGGTGACTTGTGCTTCAAACAAGAAGGAGAGAAAAAATAAAATGGAAATACTATATTGCACATGCAAGGCAAAACAACAATAAAAATTTTTAAAAATAAAAAATATATAGTTTACAATCATTGACACACTGTGTCAGCTAAGAAAAGGTAGAATGATACAAAAGTTTCTCACCCAAAAATGAGATCCATTTCCTTTTCAAACTTGGCCATGAGTGCAAATGAGTGTGAGTGTGTGAGTGCAAATGATATTCACAAAGTAATAATTATTTATGAAGAACAGTAGTATAACAGGTAATGCACATTCAAGAAGTATCAAAATTCTCCAAATTATAATAGCCCATTTAATGACAATAACACCAAAATCACTATCTTTAGGATTCAGATGAGTCTGCTGTATAGCATTAGAAAGTAATGGATATGGGATAGTTGGGTAGCTCAGTGGATTGAGAGCCAGGCCTAGAGATGGAAGGTCCTGGGTTCAAATCTGGCCTCAGACACTTCCCAGCTGTGTGACCTTTGGCAAGTCACTTAACCCCAATTGCCTAGCCCTAGCCCTTACCACACTTCTACCTTGGAACCAATACACAGTATTGATTCCAAGACAGAAAGTAAGGATTTTTTTTAAAAAAAGAAGATAATGGATACTTGTCACAAGTTTTTCAGGTGTAGCAATCTTTGAACCTTGGCTGAGATTTAAAAAAAAATCTATTACTGCCAACATTACAAAAATGTAGCAGAGGAGTCTAGAAAAAACCAAACCTCTGTACTGTTGATGTTGGATCTAAAAACTTCACCAAAAATTTAGCTCATTTTGGTGGAAGGATAGAACAAGCTGAAAAGTTACAAATGGGAGATGCTCCCTCTTGGGAGCCATCCAGGGTACCAGGCCCTCAGAACAACTTCCCAGCTCCTCTGGTATGAGACTGTTATGTCTTACCCATTTGGAGGTGGGGATTATAATAGTACTATCACACTTCACTTCAGCTACTAAATGGACCCTCTACATCTTGTTACAAATAACTCAGAGGCGGGCAAAATGATCAGTTGGAGACATTAAAAAAATCTAAAAATCATGTCTTAAGACCCCTTAAAATCAGTTTGAGATATTTAGCTCATTAAATTCTCCAAAAGTTTTAACCAGGTTGACAGAGTCCATCCATCATCTATGTGACAATTGACAAATTCAGAATGGAAGAAAAGGCTATTTATGGGCTTTTAAAATGATATTTTGGTCAGGATAGTTATAGGGGAAAGATAACAGAATATATCTAATATTTAAAACACAGTAGATTAAAATGATTCAGTGTAACAGAATAGCATTGATCAAATTAATATGTGAACTTAAAACAATAAAATTAAATCTAAAAGCAGACAATCAACTTTCACAAAACAATGGAATCTGAAAAGGTTTAAAAATCTCACCTCCATACTCATTAAAGTTCCTTTCTCTATCCATTCAGATTCCTTTTTTCACATTTCTGGGATCTCCCACAGTGAGGGAGAATTCCTCACTGAGCATAGTGTGGTATAATCCTAAATTGGATGAATCCTAGAGACTGGGCAGACCCAAATGGCAAGCAGTTGTAGGGGCATGAATTCCTCCCCTGAATTTCAGGCAAGATAATTGAAAGGACCAGTGTACCCAGGAATGGGAGGAAGGAAAAACATCCTAAAACTGGGAGCTCTTTGAAAAAGGTAATGCACTGCTCTTTCATAGAGTGTGCCATGTTTATAATTTTACTTCCTCTTTCAAAGAGTAACCTTCCTTCCCCTTCCCCTACAGGTGAAATGCTAGGGAGAAGTTTGCTTCCCCTACCACATAGACAGGGAGGTTGGAGGCTAATTGTTGCCCAAGGAAAACACCCCCCATCCCCTGGTTTTTATTAGCTGCCTGGAGAGAGCCTTGAAGAACTCCTGGTTGTGAGTTCCAAAGACAGAGCAGAAGCTACCAGCAATGTGGCAGGATCAACAATAGCAGCCAGGGCCAGGCCAGGGACCTGGGGCTGGGGGCTGGGGCAGCTGCGAAAAAAGGCTTATCCCTTCTCCACCAAGTCTCTCAAACTAAAACAGCTGAGCTAGTAGGGTAAATGACCAGCAAAAAAAGTAGGGACAGAAAAAGTAAGGCAATAGCTCCAAAGAGAGTTCCGAGTTCTCCTCTTGGAGTTTGTGAGGACAGGGTGGGGGTGGGGAAAAAGGGGGGAAGCAATGGCAGCAGAAACTTAATCAGACTTAAAAAGATTTATCTAGGCTATCTTAAAAAAATTGAGATTTTTTTCTCCAGTTTTTGGTCACCAAATTGTAAAAATTAAAATCAATGTGCAATAATAAAAATATTATATTTTAAGAGATTTATTGATGATCATTAGAAATAAAGAAATAAAAGGGATACAAAATAAAACCATGTGTCCATGGCTAATCAGCCTGTTAAAACCCCTGTGGTTACCACCACCATGCTCAGGACAGGAAGCCAAAGAGGCTGAGCAGGACCACTCACTGAATTTATCCCCTGTCTACAGGAAGTATGTACTGATAAAAAGTCAATACACTACTGGGAAATGCAGTTCTTTTTTAGGGTAACAGATTTTCAATTATATACCCCACTTTAGCTCCTTAAATGCTTTTTAGAAAGGCAGTATGGCAAAATGGTTTACCAGCTGGCCTCAGATTCAGGAAATCCTGCCTTCAATCCCTGCCACTGATATATACTAGCTATATCACTCTGTGTGAATCACCTTTCTTCTCAATGTCTCAGGAAACTTTCTAAGTTAATGAGTTGGATGTGTGGAAGATTGCCTATACTAGATAATTTTTTACCATTTATTTCTAAACTTTGCTATCCAAGATAGTAATTTCATTATTTTCTATGAGCACTTAATAAATGCTTTTAAAATGATTAACTTTTAATAACCTCACATAGATTCTATTTCTTCTGTAGACATCTTTTCATTCTAGTCCACTAGACTGACTTTTAATGTCATATTTTATTCTCTTCCTGAGCAATATGCGTGCATTTTTAAAAAATGGAAAATGCTGTTGAGTTGTGATGGTGCCTTGTCATACCACCTGCTCTTTTTACTTTCCTATTTTATACTTATTAATTGCTGCTAATTCACCAGCTTCCTTTTTTAGATTTATTGGCTTATCATCTTCCTCATACATTCTATTTGTGATTGTCCCCCAAGGCTCTGCCTTTGTTCTTCACTTCCCTTTCTTCTTGCTGGCTGATCTTATCCTTTCTATAAGGATCAATGATTATATTCACAGAAATTCCTACATTCCCAAATCTCTACATGCAGCCTGAACTCTCCACTGAGCCTCTGGTACTGTACTTACAATTGCCTGCTGGACAGCTCCACCTAGATTGTTTTTTTTTTCCCTTCTGGCCCTTCAGTTTTAATATGTCTAGTGTTAAATGCATCATCATCCCCTCTAACTCTTCTCCTTCAAACTTTTTTTTGTTTCTATTAATAACACTACCATCTTCTCTGTCACTAAGGTTTGAAAATTCAGTCACATATGACTCTTTGTTTTCCCTCACTCTTAATTTTTTAATTTTTTAGCTTTGGTTTATTCTACTTTCAAAGTTGTCTGTTACTTCCTATTCTCCATTCACATTTGCTAGTAACTTAAGTTACGTCCATCTCACCTTTATCTGGACTGTTGCAACAGTCTTCTAACTCCCTTTCCTATTGCCAATATCTCCCCTTTCTAATTCTCTTCCATAATTAATCTAAAGCAATAATTATGACGTCTATCTGATTAAAAACCTTCAATGTCTCCCTTCCTATTGCTCTAAGGTGAAATGATGTTAGGTTGTTAGCCTGGTATACAAGCTGACTCCCTATCTTTCTACACTTGATTCTTTTTCGTTTTATTCTGTCAAATCATATACATATTTATGTTGTTGTATAGTTATTTCATTTGTGTCCCATTTTTCATGACATTATTTGGGGTTTTCTTGACAAAGATACTAGAACAATTGGTCATTTCCTTTTTCAGATCATTAAAGATGAGGAAACTAAGGCAAACATGGTTAAGTAACTTGCCTAGATTTAGATAGCTAGTGAGTATCTGAGGCTAGGTTTGAACTCAGGAAGATGAATCTTCCTGATTCTAAGCAATGTTTAATCCACTTTGCTACCTAGCTGCCTGTATATGTATATATGCATAATATGCATCATATATATATATATATATTCATGTATATGTATACATCCATATGTATTTCAATTAGTTGTTTATCTTCCCATTTCCACCATTGGGAAAAAAGAAAAAACAAAATTCTTGTAACACATATGCATAGTCAATCAAGAGAAATTGCCATGTTAACCTTGTCCAAAGCTGTTGGTCTCATTGTGTGTCCTGAATCCATCATCTCTCTGTTAGGAGGCAGACAGCATTCCCATTGGTGGTCCTCTGGAATCATAGTTGGTTAATGAGATGATCAATATCCTTGTCTTTCAAAATTATTGATTTTTACAATTGTTTTAGTATAAATTGTTCTGTTCCAGCATTTATTCATATATCTCTAAGTTTTTTTTTTAATTGTCCCCTTCATCTTTTCTTATGGTACAATAGGGTTCTATTATATACATATACCATTCTAACTTTATTTTGTACTATTTTCACATTTGATTCTGTAGCAGTCCACCCCTAGCTATGGGCAAGGGAAACAGTTAGTATGTACAGATTGTCTTAGAAGAGAGCATGCTCAGTCTTGAGCATGCTCAGTATTGCAGGTGGCTGGGAAAGCCTCTGACCCTTGACCCCAGCTTCCCCCAGGTTAGGCGGGAACACAGATTTCTTTGTGCTCACCTAGTTAAGAGAAACCACACCTATACCTTGTCATTAACCAATGGTAATCATCCCTGTGTACTGTGTATATTTGCATAAAAATAGGGCCCAGCCAGCTCCGCCTTTCTCTCTTTTGCTCTTCTTCCCTTCCAGCTCGCACTGATGGCTGTCCTTGCTGGAGCCTGGCCCAAGGCCAGGCTCCATCTTTAATCTTTCTCTATCATCTCTCCAACCTGTGTGGTATTGAATCTGGATCTCTGGACCAGTAAAAGCCTTCGGAAGGGTCCTTTGATCAGAGTTTGGCTGTGGCTCATTGGTAATTAATAAAGACTCATTCCTGCCACCTCATATCTCTACTTCGACTCCGTCATCCCCCTTGTGGTTTCTAAAACTTCTATCCTTTCTCTATCTTCCTACCTTAAAGCTTCTCTCTCCCCTCTGAGGAAGCTTTAGATTCTAACCAAACTGAACTATTAGGCTTCTGCCTCCTTTCTAGAGCCCTTCCTCCCATTTAATTCCTCACTCTTTCATTTTTGTGTATTTCTATAGGTTGTTCTCTATGCCTGGAATCCATTCTTCCCTTCTTATCCAACACAAAATTCCTCTATGGAGATTGTCTGTAACCTCTTCCTGCCCTCACCTTTTCCTCTTCAGATTTTCTAAGAATACTTTTCTATTACCATCGTATGTTCTTACTTGTATCATCCTTACATCTTTATGCATATCTTTTCTTCTTCATATTAGAATATAAAATCTTTAAAGTAATGTGAAGGGTTAAATTTTGGGGTAGGAGTTTGAATAAAAGTCAGGAGAGCAGTTTGGTAAAGCTGCTCTTTTTTTGAGGAAAGTTTGGATAGGAAATAGAAAGGAGGAAAGTGAGAGAACTTTTATACCTATACCTAAGATCACAATCCTAACTAAAATGTCTAAAAAACCCTAAATCTATCTGCCTTCAAGGGCAGTGTCTTCTGCTAGACCAGGCCCAACCTACTCTCCTACTCTGACTATCTAAGAATTTATCCACTATTTAACTACCTACCTAAGCTGATCAATAATCAGTAATCAACAAGGCTGTTAAGGTCTTAAATCCATTTTCTCTATCCACAACTGTCAGTTAGAAAAACTGCCAGTCTCAAGGAGAGAGCCAGAAAAGGCTGCTCCTCTCTTCAGGGGACCCAGAGACAAAAAGCCTCTTTTAAATTGTTAGCAACTCATTTATCAACTGAACCACACCCTCCTAACTGTCATCAACTGACAGCCTGCACACCAGTGGGGCTCTTACTCAGAAATCTTTTTGCTCCCTCACCTCTTAAAGAGAAAAAGGGAGAAATTAAGAAAAAACTCTCTTAACATACCCACCCCCAAGATCTATTGGGAGACCAGTCTCCCCAATGGATCTTTCAAACAAAACTATCCTATACTCTATATTAGAAACAGGAAGAAGTGAAGAGAGAAAGAAAAAAAGCAAAAAAAAATTTACAACATACAAGTCTCAAACAATATGCAATTACAAATACTTATAGTTACAGAATCACAAAGTTCTTACTATACAGAAATAAAAACCTAAAGCTCTTAATCCAAATAAACCTTATAATTACTATTCAAAACAAAATTACAAGAACCGTATATACAAGGTGGATCTAATATCCTCCATGAGGTGGGTGTTGAGCAATACTTATACCAGTTTATAACACTTTACCATTTACATATCATTTAATTATAATAATCCTATAAAAGCATATAGTTACTTATATATAAAATAGTTATTATAATCCTATAAAAGTATATTAATAATAATTATTTTTAAATAGCAATCCTAAATACTATAACATAACATAAGTTACACACTTACCTATTTAGTATTACTCATTCTATTTTAAACCTTTACAAAAAATCAAACCTTTATTGAACAGCAAAATATAAGTTCAGGATTTCATTGAAATGTTTTTGAAAATGGTGTCCAGTTGTTTTTGTAGTCTTCTTGATGAGTTAAATGTCGTTAAAAATAAGGTCCAGTTAGTTGTATTAATAGTCTTATTCTTTATTATCATTTTCAATGGCAGATACTCTTTTCATTTTCAAAGAATCCATTGCCTGCAAAAAAACCTGTAGTTCCCAAAATTGTTCTTAATTGTCTTTTAGTATATGGAGCTCTTAATTTTTGGATATCTTCAATATGTTTAGGAGAAATGAAATGCACACCTTCAGATAAAACAAATACCAAATACTCCACTTTTGGGAGACACCACTGAACTTTTGATTGTGAGATTTTCTGTCCTCTTTTATATAACTCCAACAGATGTTTGTTATCCTCTTAGCATGCTTCAGCATTTGTCGAGGCCAAGAGCAAATCATTCACAAAATGTATTATTAAATAGCTCTCCTTATACTCAATATTTGACAAATCTTCTGTCACCACATATATTGAGACCCTTTCCATGTGAATGCAAATATGTTTTGGGAATCTTCATGGATGGGTACTAAAAAAAAAGGCAGAAGACAGATCTATTACTGTGAAATATTTTGCGGTGCTAGGAATAGAGGAAATAATAGTTGATGGACTTGGAACAACAGGATGTCTTTTGAAAATGTAATTATTAATAGCCCTTAAATCAGCGGTTCTCAACCTGTGGGTCGAGACCCCGGCAGGGTCAAATAACCAAAACACAGGGGTCACCTAAAGCCATCGGAAAATACATATTTCCGATGGCTTTAGCCACTGAGAAAATGCGCTACTTTATAGCAAGATCTCAGAAAGAACGTGGTCCCTGCTGCCCGCATTGTACTAATATTAGTTACCTATCAGCAGCCCTCCCCCATAAGGGACGATGGATTTATCCTGTTGCTTGGAGACTGGACTCAGAGACCCAGAAAGAGCACCCGGGTGCTGGCTACGGAGGGGTTAAGAATGAGTCCTGGAGTAGATAACTCCTGGAGCAGTTAACGAAGCTGAGTAACCCCAGCAAAGTGAAGCCTCAGCTCGAGCTGGAGGGAGACGACAGGAAGAAGAAGGCAGCGTCTGTGGACCCCCTCCCCAGGCAGGACTTACCTCCCGCCCCAGCGCTCAGGCTGCCTCCTGCTGGATTAATATTTCTCAACATATAATTAAATATTGTTTTTGTGATTAATCACTATGTTTAAATTATGTTTGATTTGTAGCAATGAGAATACATAATGCATATCAGGTATTTACATTCTGAATCATAACTGTAGCAAAATTACAGTTTTGAAGTAGCCACCAAAATAATTTTTTGGTTTGGGGTCACTGCAACACGAGGAACTGTATTACGGGGTCACAACATTAGAAAGGTTGAGAACCACTGCCTTAAATCATGGACAAATTGATACACAGGTTTTCCATTTTTGTCTAATTTCAGTTTTTTAATAGGCAAGAAAGGTGTATTATATTCTGATTTGTAGGGAATTATTATTTTCTGTTTGATTAAGGAATTTATCACTGGGGTAATTCCTTCAATTGTTTCTTTTGATAACAGATATTGTGGAATAGACAGAGGTGAACCACCTCTCATTCTAATTTGAACTGGAACTGTTGATTTAAGCAGGTTTATATTGGTAGAAAATGTAGCCCAGAGAGATTCAGGTACTTATAAACTAGTAAGGCTATAGAAATGCTTATAGGGAAAGTCAAATCAAATCAGCAAGCATGTCTTTCCCTTTTTTAAAAACCCTTACCTTCTGTCTTAGAATTGATACTAAGTATTTGGTAAAGGCTAGGCAACAGGGATTGAGTAATTTGCCCACAGTCATATAGCTAGAAAGTATCTGAGGTTAAATTTGAACCCAGGACTTCCTGACTCCAGACCTGGCTCTCTATCCACGGGGCCACCTTGCTGCCCCAGTAAGCATTCTTTAGCCTTCTAGGTTCAAGGCATTGCTCCAGGTGTTAGGGGTGCAAAAGCAAACAAACAAATCAGTCCTTGCATTCAAGGAATACACAAACATCAAGTTATTATTTCAGGAGATTTTCTACCTGTGGTATGGTGCTCCTCAAATGGATCAACAATCCCAGTATGGCTATAGGACTGATTGATAGAAATACAGAAAACTTCTTTTAAAAAATGAAAAAAAATAATCAGGAAATAACTGAATCTTTGGATTGTTGTTGGCCCTACCATGGTGATTATGTAATTTCAGGTTTCTAGGAATGACTATAATCACTTTCATTCCCACCTAAAAATTAATTCATGCCCACTGACATTACAGCTTTGAGACTGGTGCTGTAGATTTTTTCATTTAATTTCAATAGGGTCATTGGAAGAAACATCTTTTAACTATCTCCATGAAACTCAACCCACTATAGACTTCCCTGTGTGTGACTCTAGGGACTTGGATCAGAACCTCTATAAATAGCAGAGGCTAGGCAGAATACAATTAACAATGGTGGAAGAAGCTGGGTACCAAATATCCTCAGTCAATTGTGTTTAAAGAAACACTAACATTGTTTGTCATGATTCCATGTGTTTCTTTGTTCTTCAGGAAAATTAATGCTGTTCATCACTCATCGATGCACATTTGGTTTTCTCCCATAATTGAGAGTAGCAATGAGTAAACACAGAAAGTAACATGTTTTCCTGTTGAGCTCAGGATTTTATATAGGCAATTTCACAAGGGATTTATCCTTTTTTTTCTTGGCTCTGTTCTGATCAAGACCTTATAAAGTAACAAACAGTGGATGTGTTGCAAACATTTTTATTAAAGTTTAAAATAAACACGTACAAAATAGCAAAGGGTAATGATAAGAAGGAAGCATTATCAAGAGAATAAATCACTCTTTCTCTGAGGACATTGTGGATCGTTTTATTTGCTCTCAGTGTATCAGGGGAGGGCATATCACTTGATGCTAGGTTAAACACCTTCTCTGGTAAAAGACCATCTTGGCAACATGCCAAACATTCATAATTGGCTTTAATTTGCCCAAGTGCAACCAAACAAGCCCCTTTGACCCTAGCCCTAAGAGACCACCACGGCCAAAGTGTGGATGCTCCAGGATGCTCAGCTATAGGTGCCCTAATATACATCTAGGACCCTTAGATTGAGAAGGTACAATTAGTGGCTGATGGTATGCAAGTTTCCATTTTTTTCCCATTGCCTGGGTCACTTTTAATGCAAGAGATTTATGACTTCTTAGCTATCATAGTTCAGATGATCCTGATGTCTAATCAAGATGAGTCACTATGCAGGAAGAACCATCATCTGTGCTGTGGCCCTGATGTTCCTAGTTCTGGTCCTGTTCATTGTCACTGGTTGATCCACTGTAAACTGCCCCTAACTGATGGAAGATCTGAAATCTGATCATTTCAAAGCAAGTGAGGCAAAGCCTAGATTTCTGGTCTTTGCTCTCCTTTATATTTAGTCACTTGGGCACTTGGGCAAATTAAATCCAAGGTGGTCTTTTGCCAGAAAAAGTGTTTTGGTCACTTTAGTATTTATCCTTCAGAGGACCAGTGCCTTGGGAGCTTACTTTTACTGTTTTTCTTTTACCTGTGTTGTGTTCCTCTGTCAATATTTCCTATGACAGACCTCTAACATCTCCAAAGTCAAGTTTGTCTATTAATAGCCCCAAGCCATTGAAGTATGGGAAGGTAATCTTAAGACCTTTGTTACTTCTGGATGCTTTGTGGTAATCATAATGACTGGTCAAGGAATTTGTTTCTGAGGCTTGAGTGGTCCAGAGGAAAATAGGGTTCCAGGAATTGATTCTTCCTGATTACCTAGGGCTGTGATAGGAAATCTATGACATTTATACCACCGATGGCATGCAGAGTCCTTTCTGTGGGCATCAGTACCATTGCCCATCAGAGTTTGTTAGAGAGGCAGAGTGACTCCTGTGGAGCTATTCTCTGTCCCTTCTCCACTGTGTCTGAGGATATTTTTTTCACTTTATTCACCCCTCTGCCCAACAGCCCAGTGGGAGCACTTCCTCCCTTCCCTGTCTGGGGTAAGGTAGTGGTGGGGGGGTTGGGAAGGTTGGGTGGCACTCAGGGTACAGGGTACTTCCTTCCTTCCTTCTTCCTTCCTTCCTTCCTTCCTTCCTTCCTTCCTTCCTTCCTTCCTTCCTTCCTTCCTTCCTTCCTTCCTTCCTTCCTTCCTTCCTTCCTCCCTCTCTCGAGTCAGCTAGGAAAGCTGAATTAGAGGAGGCAACTGGTGTCTTTCTGAACACTAGAATCTTTGCTTGGACAAATCTTGTGGTGAGTGGATAAAAGACTGACTGATCTTTCTCTTAGGGCTTGGGCCTGGGTTGGCGAGGGCTGGCCTGGGCCAGCCTATCTTTTTCTCATTATTTCCTTTTTCTCTCTCTCTCTCCTTTTCTTTAATTCCTCATGTGTATTAATTAAAATCTCTATAAAACCCAGCTGACTTGGGTATATTTAATAATTGGGAATTTTTCCCTGGCGACTACTTTATATTTGATTTAAAACAAGACACTGTCTTGAAACCATATTTTCTGCAGTCACAATGTTAACCAAACACTTTTATGTCTTCCACTATTTTAATTACTACAATAATTACATCACAGAGGTTATTGACACACTTGTGTGTTTAGCTTAGTTGCTTTTCTGTTTTGGCTTTGACCTCATGGTATAGAACATTCTCTGGCTGATTGCTTGGGTAGTACTTGCTTAGCAGGTTTGGGGGTAGATACAGTAGGGACCTCCTCTCACTTCTACTGGTTTATCCTTCAGTGTGCAAACAGTTTTTGCAGGGGATTTGAAGAGTATTGGTATCATTGAAGATGAGACAGCTACAAGTTTGGTGTACCAAGAGGACCGAGGGTTCTTCCATCAGCACCCCTAATTAGGAATAACCCCTTGAGAGTAGGAATGTTCTCCTTTTTCTATATTTGAATCTCTACCACTTAGAATGATATTTTGCACATAGTAAGCACTTAATAATTTTTTTTCATTAATTAATTAAGTCATTTATTCAAAGCAACGAAAACCAGTAAGGCTGAGACAAATAGAAAAACTAGTTACTGGATAAGACTTTTAGAGCTTAAGGTCACTGCTGTATTAAGAAGTAAATAAAATACAGTTTCTGTATGTTATTTAATAAATAAATAAGTAAATAATAAATAAATAAAATTTAAATAAATAAATAGATAAATAAATAAATGAAATAGAATTTCTGATGAATTGACTGGCTCATCCTGACCTCACCAGCCATGTCCAAATATCAGTATTTTTATGTTAAGTGCTTGTATTTCTGACTAATGTGCCTGCATGACCAAGAATGACTGCCACTGTTCCTTCTCCAGCTAAGCTGTGATCAGCAGGCTGTGAGCATGAACACTGCAGTTAAAAAAATGCTTTTCAAATTTTTTCAAAAGTTGTTTTGAGTTGTCTCATATTCCCAACATCTCTGTGATATAATAGTTATCATTATTAGCCTTGTTTAGTCAATGAAGAAATTGAGCATTATGGAAATTAATGATTTAACTAGGAAGTTAGTGGTTGAGGTGAGCTTAGAATTTGAATTTCCCAGGAACCTAATCTAGTACTATTGGAAAGAAGCTGCTAGATATAAAGTTTTCTCATTTTTAACTATTTGATGAATCAGTGGCAAAAATAGAGTTCCATCTTTCTGCCATATTTTTTCTAATTTTTAAATATAAGCTTGACTGAATTGATACATATATATATATATATTAAGATGACTAATTCATGAGCTTTTAAAGACTGGGCTTACTAAGTGGCACTTCACTCTACTTGGTAAATCATTGAACAAAGTACCTACAATAGGACCTAGTGGCTTTCAAAGCTATCATCTATTAGACCAAGCTGCATTTAAAAATATCTTTGAGTATTATATTTGCCTTATATAGTCAGTGGGTAATGATCTCCATGTTAATTATTTTATGCTATTATAAGAAATAATTTTTCCTCATCCCATTTCCTCCTCTTCATCTTCCCTTTTCTTTCTCCTTTTCCCTCTTTCTTTCCTGTCCTCCCTCCAAGGCAGCCTATCTGATCATCTCAATCTTGTACATAAAAATTTTCAGTTGCCTCCCTTTCCCTACAGAATAAAGTCCAAACTTAGTTTGGCCATCAGTCATTCACAGTTACACTTAACCCATCTTGCTAGCTTAATATTTAATCTAGTTAGATGGCTCATTGTCCTTGAAAATGTTTTATTCCTTCCCACTTCCCCTCCTTTGTCCACATTATTAAAAGTACTTACTTCTCAAAATAAATGTCCAACAATGTGGAAATAATGTAATGAAATTGTGATATAGTCATGAAATTAAAGATAACAAATGTACAGACTACAAAGAGATCTGAATTTCTGAAATGATATGAAACAAAAAGAAGCTGAATCAGAGAATGGTATACACACTAATTATTGTTCATCCATTATTTTTAAGAGGATCAATACCATCTCCAGGTGATGTCTTGACTAGAAGAGAATTGTAATTAAGTAAAGCAGAGTTGCACAAATTCATCAGTCTCACTCTCTCTTCCAGAGTCATTGAAGTCCAGTGGCAAGACAAAAGTCAGGATAACTGGTCATGCCCAGATGCAGTGGATGACCTTGGCATCTTTGATGGCTGACCAAGTCTAAGAATGCCACCTTGATATCCATTGAAACAAATTGTTTTCATCCATCCATTTTGCTAGGGAAGCCTTTACATGCTTGGGGTAGAAATCCCCCTTACTCACCAACAGGTTTGAGACCTATTGGTTATTCTCCACCTGGCTTATCTGTTTGTGGAGACAGTTTTAACAGGGTATGACCGCTACTCATGCTATAGAGCTTCTTGGAGCCACTGGTGAGAGCTAGGCAAAAGTCAGACACCAAAGGTGGATGCACATCCCTGAAAAGGGCATGGCAAGCCTTAACACCAGAGGTGCTTGATCTCCATGAACACCTCATCCACCCTCCACTAATTATAACCACAAGACAAAAAGTGAATGTGAGTGAATACATAGAGAATCATAATGGGATGCAGTGGGAGAAACTGAAAAAGTGGTGTGACAATTCAGACATTGAAAATGAATAGTTTAAATGCCAACAATTATTAAGCAACTGTGATCATTTTAATTTGTGTTTCATATAAAGTTTCTACTAAACATTGTAGAGAGGAGTTAATCCAGTTTGTGCAAGGAGCAATCTCTGACAGAAATCAACTGCAGAGAAAGAGCAGGGAAAGTACAAGAAGGAAAAAACTGAAAGTTCCTGGAGGGAACCAGAAGCTTGGAGAACTCCAACTGGTTGATGACTTCACTCACTTCCAGCTGGGAGCCAGGGAGAAGAGGCAAGTCTCTCGGGCTAGAAAGAAGTTTAGGTCTCTCTGGAGAACAATTATTTCCCTGTGAACCCCTGGATACCTCTCACTCAGCTCTCAACAACAGCTCAGAGCCATCAGTGAATATTGTGGACTGCAACTTGCAGAAAGCCTTCCACTGAGATCCCTCTTTCAAAGATCTCATTCTCCATCTCTCTCCCTAACTTGTATTCAAACTAGTTAGCTTAGGAGTAAGGACCAACCAGCAACTGACCAGAAGAGATATCAAGGCTGAAAGCCTTGAACCCTGAGACCTTGAGGGGGTAGTCTGCCAGAGGAGACAAGTCAATAGGGCTTTCTGTTCACTCCTTCTTCCTGCCTGATAATTTTACCTCTCCTTCCCTGTTTAAACCCAAATAAATTATCTACTACTTTAGAGTTAGGTCTGGCTAGTTTCTGGTACTAGGAGAGGGGACTAAAGATTGGGGAGGGTCACACCTCTCCCCCAAAAGGGGAGTTAGCCCAGGATCCCAGTGATTCAAACTACCAGACCCAAGGAGCAACCATCTCTCCTGGGCTGTGAAGTAGCCCAAGGTGGGGTGCAGGGGGGGTTTTGGGGGGGAAGGAGTGGCAGTTAGTGTTCCTGAGCGATCCAGAGGAAGAAGAGTTCATCCTGCCCCTCAAGAATAGCTGGGACCAAAAGGGGGACAATATGTCATCTTACCAAAGCTTTTCCCTCTAGTTCTTGTCCTCCATCTCCCAGAACCATTCTCTGAGGAGACATACTCCCTCTTTCAAGGAGACAAGACTTGGTTATCACCCCCCCAAAAGAAAGAGAGGGGAAGAACAATCTCTCAACCCTCTTAACTCATCCCTCTCTCTCCCTCCATCTTCCCTGTTCCTTTTTATTTCTTATATTACAACATATATCTTTAAAAAAAAAAAAACTTGCTTCTTCCTCAGGTGCGATTCTGATGGAAAAATCTGCCTGATAGCTTCCTAGTTCTTTCTATTCCTCTGCCCTGCCCCCATAAACTGTTTTGGTGTTAAACTAGATATCTCAGGTTCCTTGACATTTTACAAACAAACAGGGCCTCCACCATGAATCTCTGCCTTCCCAAGAAGTACTGTTCCATGGATCCTTACCCAAGTAGACTGGATGTCAAGGAGCTAGACTGACTCACATGAATGGATCATGGGATTTTAGAACTGGAAAGATCATAGATTTAGAACTGAAAGGGACGTTAATAGACTAGTCTAAAACCAAAACTTACAAATTTAGAAACTGAAGTCCAGAGAGGTCCTATAGAAGTCCTATAGAGGTCATTTAGACCAGAGGTATCAAACTCATATTACAAAACTCTCCATTGTAGCTAGAACTAGACTAAAATGCAATTGGGAGGGGCAGCTCAGTAGTTCAGTGGTTAGAGAGCCAGGCCTTGAGACTAGAGGTCCTACAATTAAATGTGACCTCAGACATTTCCTATCTGGGTGACCCTGAGCAAGTCACTTGACTCCAATTGCCTAGACCTTATTGTTTCTCTGTCTTGGAATCAATACATAGTATTGATTCTAAGAAAGAAAGTAAAGGTTTTGTTTTTCCATCCTTATTTATTTATTTTAAAGTTTTTATTCAGACCTTCCTTACCTTTCCCATGCCATCGAAAGCATCATCTGGCAAAATATATAGATTCTATCTTTTGTGTTTCCATTTCTCAGTTCATTCTCTGAAGGGGAAGTTTCATGTTATTCTTCAAATATTAAATATGTAGCTGTGTATAATGTTCTATTGGTTCTACTCATTTCACTCTTCATTATCTCATGCAGTTCTTTCCAAAATAAAAAAAAATTAATCTCATCATTTCTTACTATGAGTAGTATTCTATCACAGTCATATTCCACAATTTGTTTAGCCATTTCCCACCTGATGGACATCCTCTCAATTTCCAGTTCCCTGCTACCACAAAGAGAGCTACTATAAATATTTTGGAGCATATAGATTCTTTCCTTTATTTCCTTTATAGACTTAACAATGGTATTTCTAGGCTTAAAGATACATACAGTTTTATGGCTCTCCAAATTGCTCTCCAAAATGGCTGGATCAGTTCACAGTTTACATAGTTCCACCAACAAGGTAAGAGGTTTAAAAAATGCATTTGAGAAATGTTTAATAAAATTATATAAAAAGAAAGAACATGTGGACTTCCGGTTAAGATGGCGGCTTAGAGAAAGCTGAAGTTCAGATCTCCGGAAAACCCTTCCCGACCGATCTCAAACTAGAAGCTCCTAAGGTGCCGAAATTCAAAACGATCAACAGCACAGACCCTGGGAACCCTCCTCCTGGACCTGGACCCGGTTCAAAAGGTACGGCTCCCCTTAAAAGCCAGAACCCGAGATCCCTCGGACCTCAGGGGTAGGAGCACAGAGTCCAAGGCTCCCGGAAGCGGCAGCCGAGCTGGGCTCAGAGAGCAGGGTCTGAGGAACAACAACCCTCAGGGTCTTCTACCCGAGTCCCAGTCCGGGTGAAAGTTACTGCCTGGGGCCTCCGCTGCAGAGAGCTGGTCAAAACAACAGCAACCCTCAGGGCGGGCAAGACAGCATCACGGGCTGGATCCTGCTATCCAAGTCTCAGTGAAAGTCTGTGCTCTCGGAGCTTGGGGAAGCGGCAGCCCATCCCCCCGCAGGCTGACGAAACAGCCTCATGGCCAGGGATTCTGAAGGCAACTTCCGGAAATCGAGCCAGGGGAAGAGTGTGGCCTCGTGGTCCGACCCTTCCATTCCAGTTCCAGTGAGGCATATTCAGTTTAACCCAGGGAACGCTCATAGAACCAACATCTGCCCAGGACTAAAGCCTCTGATCACCAGACAAAGACAAGAAAAGCCAATCCTCCACGTTCAGAGATGACAAACTCCACAGAAGCACAGAAGCCCCAAAATACCAAGAAAAATAAGAAGAAAGGGGCGACTCTGGACACATTCTATGGAGCCAAAATACAAAATACAGAGCAGATAGAAGAAGATATACAAGAAAATTCTCCAAAATCTTCCAAAGGAAACAGAAACTCTCCACAAACCTATGAAGAATTTGAATCAGAAAGGACCAAAAAGATGGAAGCCCTCTGGGAGGAAAAGTGGGAAATGATGCAAAAGAAATTCACGCATCTACAAAACCAGTTTGACCAAACTGTAAAAGAAAACCAGGCTTTAAAGCAAGAACTAATAAAGCAAAGCCAAAACACCAAGAAATTAGAAGAGAACATAAAATATCTCACCGACAAGGTGATAGATCTGGAAAACAGGGGGAGAAGAGAAAATTTAAGAATAATTGGACTCCCAGAAAAGCCAGAAATAAACACCAAACTGGACATGGTGATACAAGATATAATCAAAGAAAATTGTCCAGAGATTCTAGAACAAGGGGGCAATACAGCCACTGACAGAGCTCACAGAACACCTTCTACACTAAACCCCCAAAAGACAACTCCCAGGAATGTAATTGCCAAATTCCAAAGCTATCAAACAAAAGAAAAAATCCTACAGGAAGCCAGAAAAAGACAATTTAGATATAAAGGAATGCCAGTCAGGGTCACACAAGACCTTGCAAGTTCTACGCTGAATGATCGTAAGGCATGGAACATGATCTTCAGAAAGGCAAGAGAGCTGGGTCTCCAACCAAGAATCAGCTACCCAGCAAAACTGACTATATACTTCCAAGGGAAAGTATGGGCATTCAACAAAATAGAAGACTTCCAACTTTTTGCAAAGAAAAGACCAGAGCTCTGTGGAAAGTTTGATACCGAAAATCAAAGAGCAAGGAATACCTGAAAAGGTAAATATTAAGGAAAGGGGAAAAATGTTATCTTCTTTTACTCAAACTCTCTTCTATAAGGACTACATTTATATCAATCTATGTATACTAATATGTGGGGAAAATGTAATGTATAAATAGGGGGTAAAGAAAGACCAAATAGAATAATGGTTCTCACACAAAGATTCACAGGGGAAGGGGAGGGGAAGAAAACTCCTATAAGAAGGAGAGGAAGAGAGGGGGGGGGGGTTACTTAAACCTCAATCTCAGGGAAATCAACTCTGAGAGGGAAAAACATCCAGATCCATTGGGATCTTGAATTCTATCTTACCCAACAAGGGTAAGGAGAAGGGAAAACCAAGGGGGGGAGGGGGAGAGGGAGAACAAAAAGGGAGGGAAAGAGAGGGGGGAGGGGGAGGGAACAAAAAGGAGGGACTAAAAAGGGAAACATCAAGGGAGGGGACAAGGGGGACTGATTCAAAGTAAATCACTGGACTAAAAGGTAGAGCCGAAGAAGAAAAGGTTAGAATTAGGGAAGGCAATCAAAATGCCAGGGAGTCCACAAATGACAATCATAACTTTGAACGTGAATGGGATGAACTCACCCATAAAACGTAGACGAATAGCTGAATGGATTAGAATCCAAAACCCTACCATATGTTGTCTTCAAGAAACACACATGAGGCGGGTTGACACCCACAAGGTCAGAATTAAAGGATGGAGTAAGACCTTCTGGGCCTCAACTGATAGAAAGAAGGCAGGAGTGGCAATCATGATATCTGATAAAGCCAATGCAAAAATAGACCTGATCAAAAGGGATAGGGAAGGTAATTATATTTTGTTAAAAGGGACTCTAGACAATGAGGAAATATCATTAATCAACATGTATGCACCAAATAATATAGCACCCAAATTTCTAATGGAGAAACTAGGAGAATTGAAGGAAGAAATAGACAATAAAACCATACTAGTGGGAGACTTAAACCAACCATTATCAAATTTAGACAAATCAAATCAAAAAATAAATAAGAAAGAGGTAAAAGAAGTGAATGAAATCTTAGAAAAATTAGAATTAATAGACATATGGAGAAAAATAAATAGGGATAAAAAGGAATACACCTTCTTCTCAGCACCACATGGCACATTCACAAAAATTGACCATACATTAGGTCACAGAAACATAGCACACAAATGCAAAAAAGCAGAAATAATGAATGCAGCCTTCTCAGATCACAAGGCAATAAAAATAATGATTAGTAATGGTACATGGAAAACCAAATCTAAAACCAATTGGAAATTAAACAATATGATACTCCAAAACCGTTTAGCTAAAGAAGAAATCATAGAAACAATTAATAATTTCATCAAGGAAAATGACAATGGCGAAACATCCTTTCAAACCTTTTGGGATGCAGCCAAAGCGGTAATCAGAGGCAAATTCATATCCCTGAAAGCTCATATTAACAAACAAGGGAGAGCAGAGATCAATCAATTGGAAATGCAATTGAAAAAACTCGAAAGCGATCAAATTAAAAACCCCCAGCAGAAAACCAAATTAGAAATCCTAAAAATTAAGGGAGAAATTAATAAAATCGAAAGTGATAGAACTATTGATTTAATAAATAAGACAAGAAGCTGGTACTTTGAAAAAACAAACAAAATAGACAAAGTACTGGTCAATCTAATTAAAAAAAGGAAGGAAGAAAAGCAAATTCACAGCATTAAAGATGAAAAGGGGGACAGCACCTCCAATGAGGAGGAAATTAAGGCAATCATTAGAAATTACTTTGCCCAATTATATGGCAATAAATACACCAATTTAGGAGAAATGGATGAATATATACAAAAATACAAACTGCCTAGACTAACAGAAGAGGAAATAGAATTCTTAAATAATCCCATATCAGAAATTGAAATCCATCAAGCCATCAAAGAACTTCCTAAGAAAAAATCCCCAGGGCCTGATGGATTCACCTGTGAATTCTATCAAACATTCAGAGAACAGTTAACCCCAATACTATACAAACTATTTGACATAATAAGCAAAGAGGGAGTTCTACCAAACTCCTTTTACGACACAAACATGGTACTGATTCCAAAACCAGGCAGGTCAAAAACAGAGAAAGAAAACTATAGACCAATCTCCCTAATGAATATAGATGCAAAAATTTTAAATAGGATACTAGCAAAAAGACTCCAGCAAGTGATCAGAAGGATCATTCACCATGATCAAGTAGGATTCATACCAGGGATGCAGGGCTGGTTCAACATTAGGAAAACCATCCACATAATTGACCACATCAACAAGCAAACTAGCAAGAACCACATGATTATCTCAATAGATGCAGAAAAAGCCTTTGATAAAATACAACACCCATTCCTATTAAAAACACTAGAAAGCATAGGAATAGAAGGGTCATTCCTAAAAATAATAAACAGTATATATCTAAAACCAACAGCTAATATCATCTGCAATGGGGATAAACTAGATGCATTCCCAATAAGATCAGGAGTGAAACAAGGATGCCCATTATCACCTCTACTATTTGACATTGTACTAGAAACACTAGCAGTAGCAATTAGAGAAGATAAAGAAATTGAAGGCATCAGAATAGGCAAGGAGGAGACCAAGTTATCACTCTTTGCGGATGACATGATGGTCTACTTAAAGAATCCTAGAGATTCAACCAAAAAGCTAATTGAAATAATCAACAACTTTAGCAAAGTTGCAGGATACAAAATAAACCCACATAAATCATCAGCTTTTCTATATATCTCCAACACAGCTCAGCAGCAAGAACTAGAAAGAGAAATCCCATTCAAAATCACCTTAGACAAAATAAAATACCTAGGAATCTATCTCCCAAGACAAACACAGGAACTATATGAACACAACTACAAAACACTCGCCACACAACTAAAACTAGACTTGAACAATTGGAAAAACATTAACTGCTCATGGATAGGACGAGCCAATATAATAAAAATGACCATCCTACCCAAACTTATTTATCTATTTAGTGCCATACCCATTGAACTACCAAAATACTTCTTCACTGATTTAGAAAAAACCATAACAAAGTTCATTTGGAAGAACAAAAGATCAAGGATATCCAGGGAAATAATGAAAAAAAACACATATGATGGGGGCCTTGCAGTCCCAGACCTCAAGCTATATTACAAAGCAGCAGTCATCAAAACAATTTGGTACTGGCTAAGAAACAGAAAGGAAGATCAGTGGAATAGACTGGGGGAAAACGACCTCAGCAAGACAGTATACGATAAACCCAAAGATCCCAGCTTTTGGGACAAAAATCCACTATTCGATAAAAACTGCTGGGAAAATTGGAAGACAGTGTGGGAGAGACTAGGAATAGATCAACACCTCACACCCTACACCAAGATAAATTCAAAATGGGTGAGTGACTTAAACATAAAGAAGGAAACCATAAGTAAATTGGGTAAACACAGAATAGTATACATGTCAGACCTTTGGGAGGGGAAAGGCTTTAAAACCAAGCAAGATATAGAAAGAATCACAAAATGTAAAATAAATAATTTTGACTACATCAAACTAAAAAGCTTTTGTACAAACAAAACCAATATAACTAAAATCAGAAGGAAAACAACAAATTGGGAAAAAATCTTCATAGAAACCTCTGACAAAGGTTTAATTACTCATATTTATAATGAGCTAAATCAATTGTACAAAATATCAAGCCATTCTCCAATTGATAAATGGGCAAGGGAAATGGATAGGCAGTTCTCAGATAAAGAAATCAAAACTATTAACAAGCACATGAAGAAGTGTTCTACATCTCTTATAATCAGAGAGATGCAAATCAAAACAACTCTGAGGTATCACCTCACACCTAGCAGATTGGCTAACATAACAGCAAAGGAAAGTAATGAATGCTGGAGGGGATGTGGCAAAGTAGGGACATTAATTCATTGCTGGTGGAGCTGTGAACTGATCCAACCATTCTGGAGGGCAATTTGGAACTATGCCCAAAGGGCGACAAAAGAATATCTACCCTTTGACCCAGCCATAGCACTGCTGGGTCTGTACCCCAAAGAGATAATGGACACAAAGACTTGTACAAAAATATTCATAGCTGCGCTCTTTGTGGTGGCCCAAAACTGGAAAACGAGGGGATGCCCATCAATTGGGGAATGGCTGAACAAACTGTGGTATATGTTGGTGATGGAATACTATTGTGCTCAAAGGAATAATAAAGTGGAGAAGTTCCATGGAGACTGGAACAACCTCCAGGAAGTGATGCAGAGCGAGAGGAGCAGAACCAGGAGAACATTGTACACAGAGACTAATACACTGTGGTATAATCGAACGTAATGGACTTCTCCATTAGTGGCGGTGTAATGTCCCTGAACAACTTTCAGGGATCCAGGAGAAAAAAAAACACCATTCATAAGCAAAGGATAAACTATGGGAGTGGAAACACCGAGAAAAAGCAACTGCCTGAATACAGAGGTTGAGGGGACATGACAGAGGATAGACTTTAAATGAACACTCTAATGCAAATACTAACAACAAAGCAATGGGTTCAAATCAAGAAAACATCTAATGCCCAGTGGACTTACGCGTCGGCTATGGGGGGTGGGGGGAGGAAAAGAAAATGATCTATGTCTTTAACGAATAATGCTTGGAAATGATCAAATAAAATATATTAAAAAAAAAAAATAAAATTATATAAAAATAAAATACAAAAGTGATAATGTTAACTTGTGGTTTTCTAAGTCAATATGCCACCTGCAGGGATGTTTCTATTTGAGTTTGATACCATTGATATAGATAGGTTTAAAAAAACACAACAAAACTTTTTTTTTTGCATCATAGGCCTATTTAGCAGTCTAAAGAAGTCATTTTCAGAATAATATTTTTAAATGCATAAAATAAAATACATACGATTGTAAAGGAAACCAACAATATTGAAATAGTTACCAAAACATAAACAAAATAGACCACACTTTAGCAACCTCTGATTCCTTTAAGTCCCAATTAAAATCCTGACTTCTATAAGAATCCTTCCCTAATCCTTCTTAATCTAGGGATTTTTCTCTTTTAATGATGACCTATTTATCCTGTATATAGCTTGCTTTACATATCTATATCTGTATCTATATCTATATATTTGTTTGCATATTATCTCCCCTATTAGATTATAAGCTCTTTGAGGGCAGGGTCTGAGTTTTTTAAACCTCTTTTTGTATTCCTATTGCTGATATGTGTATGATATTCTCCCAGTTCTGAGGCACCATTATTTTCAATCCCCTTCTTCCTAAAAACTTGCCTTAAATGAGTAGAGGCAAATAGTTTGGCTAGTAGAGCTCCTGTTGAATGTTATAGACCCAAAGAAACTTGGGGAAGGTCAAAGAGTAGATCAGTTTGACTTGAGTGTAGTAGTAGTAGTAGTAGTATGCTAAAATTATTTGTGGTTGGACTCTGAAATATATTAATTAGGTGTTCACCAGGGATTTAATTACTAAAGTAAATGGAATTTATGGTAGTTTATTTATAATATTGACAATAGAAGGAAGATATTGAGAGAGAGAGAGAGAGACAGAGAGAGAGAGAGACAGAGAGAGAGAGAGAGAACGAGAACTCTGGCTTCTTCTTGAGTCAGTTAGAATTTCTAAGTCCCAGCCAGGGGAAGAGAGTCTCAAGAAGTTCGGCCTTTCTTGGAGACTTCATGCCTCTAGAAAGGCAGGGTCACTAAGTCAGCTTTTCATTCACCAATGGAGACAGTTTTAAAGAAGTCTGAGAGTATGTATTCCTGTTGCTTCTCTGAGTCAGTGCCCAAATGTCTGAATGAATCTCCAAATCTCTGAATGTCCCTCTTCCCTTCAGCTCCAAGTGACTGATCCTTCACTCCAAGCTGGGGTGACTGTCTGTCCTTTACTCCAAGTCCAGGTGACTGACTGCATTCTTCTGGCTTTTATGTCCTCTTTTTAAAGATTCTTTTCTCTTGTGGCACCTCCCCTAAATTTTCTTATCTACCAATCACAGCAGTCTCTTTTCTCCAGGACTGCCTATTCTTTAGTTCTCACCTTCTTTAGTTAGATTTTCTCCAGGACTTCCCATTCTTTAGTTCTCACCTTCTCTGGTTAGATTATATCTTTTTGGGTTACTTAACACCTCTTTGTGGTTAATTTACCTTTTGTAGTTACTTAACACCTTTTTGTAGTTAAAAATCTAAAAATAGATTGTAGCTTACAATTCTAGCTTCACTAATAGGAAGAGCTAAGTACCTTCATTGTTACAATCAGGAGATTACAATTTTATCTTCACAATAAAGAAAGAGTTAAGTATCTTCATTGTTACTGTGGAAAGGAAATTAGACTGACAGTTTGTGGGGGAAGGGGCCAACTGGGAGTGGCAGTGGGGTCTTGTGACTAGCACTTCCTTCCTGCTGGGTGGGACTTGGCTGCCTGGTGTTGGAGGAGGAAGGAGCTTGTCAGCCCAGTCTGGTGTGGTATGCCTCTTCTTGGTTCAGCCTGAAGACACAGGCTTCTGAAGGTTAGAATTGTTCTTGTTTGCTTTCTGTCTACTTTTAAGGTTCTAAAAAAACAAAAGAGGACTGATATACAGTAGGCAGGAGTGGGAGAACCCTCCGCCAGCCTCTGGGGCCTGGCCTCAGGTATGAAACTGAGAAAAAACTCCAATCCCAACTGGCTATTAAACTTTATATTATTTGAATTCGCAGTCAGATAAGTGGACTATCTTTCTGATCATAGAGGGAGCTGAACTTCAGTTAAGTCATCAAGGAAAAACAGACCTTATTGGACCCCTGCTGTTTCCTCTCAGCAGGGGGCATCTTCCTCCTTTGCTTTATCGAGCAATATACCCTCTCTCCCCTCTCTCCTCCATACCTCATACAAACCTCCAATTATTCCCTTGTTTTCCAAATCCCATTTCCTTTCCCAACAAATATTACATTACAATCAGGAGATAGTGGTAGTCTCTCGGTGATCGAGAATGACTATTGTCTTTGTGCAGTTTCATCTACGGTGTACCCTCATGTGGCTTTGGAGTCCAAAGGCTGAGGCGCACAGTTTGTGGCACATGGGGCCTGGGACGCCAGTTGTTACGGGAGGTGTGGGTGTGGCCTGGTGTCGGCGTTCACGCGCAGCGGCAAGATGTCGACGGCGCTCATCTTCAAAGGTGGTGGCGGCATGGTTAATGTGGGTTCGCCAGCTGCTTCTGTCAGAGGCATCGAGTTCTAGTTGCTTTGGTATAATGCCAGCCCACTTCAAGTTGGACTTTAGCTGATCCTTGAATCTTTTCTTTGGTTGGCCTTGTTTCCTGAGTCCAGCTGACAGTTCACCATAGAATACCTGTCTTGGTATTCGCTGTGGGTCCATGTGGATGACGTGTCCAGACCATCATAGCTCGGTTTTGAGGACCAGGACTTCGATGCTGGTGGAGTTGGCTCTGTCGAGGACTTCCTGATTGGTGATTCAGTCCTACCATCGGATCCTTATGATTGACCACAGGGAGCATTGGTGGATTTGCTCCAGCTGTTTCATGTGCTTCTGGTACAGTGTCCGTATCTTGCAACCATTGGAACAGCACCTCTGTTTTTCTGAGGCTGATAGTCAGGCCAAACAGTTTTGTTGCTGTAGAGAACCTGACCACAATGGTTTGAAGATGATTTTCTTGGTGGGCCATGAGAGCACAGTCATCTGCGAAGAGAGCTTGCAGGATGAGTCTCTCTGTTGTCTTTGTTTTTGCAGTCAGGTGATGAAGGTCGAATAGTGAGCCATCCAGTTGATATTTGATGTAGAAGCCCAGGTCTAGATCCATCACAGCATGTTGTAATACTTAGGTGAAGAATAGGTTGAACAGTATCGGAGCGAGGACACAGCCTTGTTTCATGCCATTGGAGATGTTGAAGCGATCGGAAGTCTCTCCTCCAGATAGGACTTCCCCTGTCATGTCGACATGAAAGAGCTGGATCAGTTTGACAAATTTTGCTGGGCAACTGAGCTTGCTAAGGATCACCCACAATGCGTCCCTGTTCACTGTGTCAAATGCCTTTGTCAGGTCTATGAAGACAATGTAGAGACTCAGGTTCTGCTCAAGGCATTTTTCCTGCATTTGCCTCACTGTGAACCATGTTGATGGTGCTGTGATCTGGTCGGAAGCCACATTGCGATTCAGTAGTAGTAGTAGTAGTAGTGGTAGTAGTAGTAGTAGTAGTAGTAGTAGTAGTAGTAGTAGTAGTAGTAGTAGTAGTAGTGTATGTGTGTGTGTGTGTGTGTGTGTAGGGTAATTTTTCATGAGATGAGATCGAAAAGGGAAGATGACCCTCCATTGAGAAGAACTTTGAATGGCAGATATAGCTTTTTTGAACTTTACTTAGGAGACAGTAGAGTCATTAAAAATTCTTGAACAGAGAGCTGACATGACCAGATTTATGCATGAGAGAAGTTATCTGGGCAGTGAGATGAAGAATGGATTAAAAATTGGGAGAGAAAAGATTGGGAGCTACATAAACAATAGATGGAAATGGTGATGAAATCCTAGCCTAAGGAGGCAACAGTAGGGATAGAGAGGAAAGAATTGTAAGGAGAAAGCAGAAGTTGTGAAGGTGACATATCCAGGGATTTAGTTCCTGGATTTGAATCCCAGTTCTGCTAATTAACTGGTTGACCTTAAACAGCTCACCTAACCTCTCTGTGTCTTAGTTTGTTCATTTAAATAATGAGATAATCTGTTCTCTTCTTCACAAGCTAGTCTTAATGATCAAACGAGATAAAACATATAAAGCATTTTGCATCCATAATTAATAGAAATGGGAATTCTTTCTCTCTTCCTCCTCTTAACACTCTTAACATTCTCTTCTCCTTGATACTCATTTGTCACTAGGTTTTCAGGACATCATTATCTTCTAGTTCTTTTCTTACCTATTTCAGCACCCCATCTGTCTCTTTCTGTATTCTCTTCTAGATCATACTCTCTAAGTATGAATGTCCCTTAGGGTTCTATCCTGGGCTCTTTTCTCTTCTCTTTATATACTGCTTCGTTTGATGAGCTTATCAGTTTCCATGGATTTAATTTGCTACCTTCATTCTTGTGATTCTCAAATCTACCCTTCCTGCACCTTTCTGCTGATTTCCAATCTCAAATCTCCAATTGCCTTTAAGACATCTTGAACTAGATGTCTGGTAGACATCTTTAAACTAAATATGTCCAAAACAGAACTCATCGTTCCCACTAAATTCTTCCCCACCCTTACCTTTCTTGTTATTGTAGAGTGAAACACCATCCCACATCTGAGTCCCTCAGACTTTCAACCTAGATGTCATCCTGGATTTCTCACTACTTCTTTCCTCCCTCCCTTTCCCCTATATGCAATCTTTTGCCAAAATTTTTTTTTCATTTCATGTTTGTTACTCTTTCTCTTCTCTGACATTGCCACCACTCTAGTCTAAGCCATCATCATTTCATGCCTGGACATTTTCTTTGGCTGTCCCCCATACATGGAATGATCTCCCTCTTCTGCTCTAACTACCCAAGTTTCCTTTAAGTTCTAGCTAAATTCCTACCTTCTATAGGAAGTCTTCCTCACTTAATTATAATGCATTCGTGATTATTATTTCCTATTAATTAATTCCTATTAATTAATTATTTCCTATAATTAATTTATAGCTTTCTTTGTATCTATTGGGTTTACATGTTGTCTCTCCCAATTAATAGTAAGCTCCTTGAGGGCAGGGACTTTTTCTTCCTTTTGCATCCCCAGCTCCTAGCATAGTACCTGACACATAGGAAGCACTTAATCCATGTTTATTGATTGATTAATTAATTCTATTCTCCTCTCCACTCACTCACTAGACTTTTAACTCTTTATTTGTCTCCCTAAATTCAATCTCTTCTCTTTTTACTTTGTTCTCCCTAAAGGTAGCTGCCAAAAATATTTTAAAAGTATAAGTTCCCTACTCAATACTACTCTTCTTAAAACAAAAACAAAAACAAAAACAAAAAACTTTTATTGGCTCTTGGTTGCCTTGGAAATAAAATAATAACTTTTTACTTAAACTGGCATTCAGAACTTTCCACAGGCTGACTCTACCTTTCCAGGATTATTTCATACTACTTTGCATTCTTCATGCTATATTAGAATCAAATTGAATTGCTAGCTGTTTTCCCAACCCAATTTTACTTTTGCATTCCTACTTTCACATAAGTGACTTCCCATTCTGGATATGTACTCTTTCCTCATTCCCACTTAAGGAGTACTTAATATTATAGCTCCTTCTAGAAGAGTCCATGATTCTACTCATATGGTACCAGACTAGGCTCTTAGTGTAACCTTTGAGCAGTGGCACATCCTTCATCTCAGAAAATCTTTTCTTTGCCTGTTCAACTTGGAAGTCCCTAATGGAGAATTCCTCCACTGTCATCCCAGATTCCTCCTTAGTTTATCATGTATTTCACATAATTGTAATCTTCTCCTCAAGTAGAATGCAAACTCCTTGAAGCCAAAGATTGTGTAGTTTTTCTTTATAGCCCCAGTATTTCCTATTGTGACATGAACATAATGGGCATGCAATAAACACTTGTTGAATTGAATTGAAGTCTCAATAGGAATTAAATGAGGTGCTTTGTCAGCCTCTGGACAAGTAAGGAATTTTCTCTTGGGTGTGGGATAATTTACTAATGGTCTTAGAGGTAGAAAAGGCATTAAGATTTTTGAGCCACTCTGCTCCAGACTGTCTAAACTATGGGCTTTCTGTTTTTATTTCCATTTGTTCTTTTTTCCATTTGTTTCTTTGTTTCCATTTGTTCTTTAATTTTTTTAATCAATATTTCTTTTTTGCATCATCTACTTTTTGCATGAGTCCTCTCCACAGGACTTTCAAGAGACTGGATAGGAGACAACCTTCAGGGATAAGTTATGCTACCATTCAAAGGTGATCCTGGTCTGGTACTATGTTGCTTGAGCCATGGGTTCTTCCAGAAGGAACTGTAATAATGAGAGGCACTCTATAGGCTCATTCTGTTGTGTTCAGAGGGAAAGCCCCCTTACCTCCATCTTGTTGTTGGTTTTTGACTCCTGTTGCTTTGAGGCACTTTTTAAAGATTGATTTGGAAGGATTGTCAGAGGGGTTTCAGCTTTCTCTGCTACTAAGCTGCCATCTTGGCTCCACTTTCCCTCTCCCCCAAGAATCTCCATAGGTTCCTTTAGAAAAGAGGGATGAGAACCTGGAATATTACAGAGATGAGGTCTAAGAGCATGGCTGCTAGGAATATCCTATGAGAGATAGGTTTGAAGAGGAGCTGAGATATTGCAACTGCTAATTTCAATCTCTTCTTCTATGAAGGGAGTACATGGTGGCATACATATTCATGTATCGCTTATCCAAGTAATAATGATAATATTAATAGCCAGCATTTATATCACATTACATAAGTGATAAAAGGTTTACAAATTGCTTTATATACATTATGTCATTTGATCCTCATGATAACCCTGCTAGTACACTCCCTCCCCAAATATTTCCTATTTAATGACGCTGTATTTATTTACTTTATAATCATCCTTCAGATGTTTATATATGTATTTGCTCCTTTCCCCTTTGAATGTAAATGCTTTGGCCACCAGATCAGTGGTCTATCCACTACACTACCCTTTCTCCCATTATTTCTATTCACCCAATTAACATTTATCAGGCACTCACTTCATGCTAGGCACTATGCCTGGGAATATATATATATATATATATATATATATATATATATATATATGTAATATATACATATATATGTGTATATGTGTGTATGTGCTATGTATTTGTTTCATCCTTTGTCCTTGTATCTCCAGCATCTAGCACTTAGTAGGTGCTCAGTAAGTACTTCTTGATTGACTAATGTACCTACTTGGGTCAGTTAGGTAGTTTAGTGGTTAGATGTCCAGGTCTAGAGATGGGAGGTCCTGGGTTAAAATTTGGCCTCAGAAACTTTTTAGCAATGTGACCTTGAGCAACTCACTTAACCCCCATTGCCTAGCCCTTACCACTCTTCTTAGAACTGATACTTAGTGTTAATTCTAAGATAGAAGGAAAGATTTAAAAGAAATAATAACAATCACGTACCTACTGCCTCACTACTCTCTCTTCAGATCCTTGCCATCCAACTCCTACAGGCCAACCTTTTATTGAAGATTCACTACTGGAGATTCTCCTAGCTGCCAGATTGGCATATCTAACTGCATTTAATACTGATTGCCATCTCCCTTTATATTTGCTCTCCTTTTTTTTCTTCAGAGATGTTAACTGCTCCCAATTCTCCTACCTTTTCTAACTAGTCTTTCTCTCTTTCTTTCACTTGATTCTCTTCCTGCCTCATTGGGTTGAGTGTTTACTGAGTTTTTCTCGATGGCTTTAATATTCTCCTAAACTCTTTCCCTTAGCAACTTTATTCAACTGAATGATGCCAACTATTACATCAGTGCAGATGACTCCCAAATCTTTATTTCTAGCCTTGATTTCTCTCCTTAGCTCCAGAGCCACATCTATAATTGCCTAATTACATCTCCACTTGGATGACCTATTGTTACCTTACACTCAAGGTCCAAAACTGAGCTAATGATTCCCCTACCCCCACTCCAAACCTTTTGCTTCTAGGATTACACTGTTTGTATCTGTGACACCACTATTTGCCAGTTGTTTCCAGCCATGTTGGATTCTTTGTGCCTCCATTTGCTGTTTTTCTTGGGAAAGATAATGAAGCAATTTGCTTTTCCATCTTCAGCTCATTTTACAGATTAGGAAATGGAGGCAAAAGGGTAAAGTGCTTTGCTCAAGGTCACACAGCTAGTAAGTATCTGAGGTTAGATTTGAACTCAGGAATATGAGTCTTTGTAATTCCAGGCTCAGCACTATCCACTGTGCCACCTAGCTGTCTGCTATGTTTAATACCTTAGTATTATTTTTGAATCTTACTTCATCTTCATTCTTTAATATTTAATCATTTACTAAATTCCATCAACTTTATTTCATACATATTTTCTAGATTGCTTTCACAGGCATAGGGAACTCCCAGAGAAAAAATGCCCTTTAACCAGTGCTGATCTCCAAAGATTCTGCAATTAATAGCTTTAGAGAACTGCTTGAAGACATTGCCAAGTTAAACAACTTGTCTAGAATCACATAGCTAGTATGTTTCAGAGTCGGAATTTGAACCCAGGTCTTTTGGCCTCAAAATTCAGTTCTACAATGGACTGCCTCTCCATATGAATTCTCCATCAGTGAAACTTCCATTTGGCATTCTATGGCCACCATGTTTGTAAGTGTGGAATTGGTGCCAGTATACTGGGCTGTTCACTTAAGATATTTTCTTAGATTTCCAGTTGAAGACTTAAGATGAGAGCAGTGTGATATGATCTGCAATTAACACAGGTCCATGGTTCCATGGGTACAACTGGCACAAATTTTTAACAAAATGGTCTTTTTAAAATCAGTTATTCTAATGGAAGCATATTTAATGTTTATCAAGGTAATCTGTTGTGACTAAGATCTCAACAAATGGGAATGCTTTGTTTTTTTTTTTTAATTTTCAGCTGAAGAAATTAAAACAGAGAAGTTACTGGTGAATATGTGAGCTACTTATAGAATCAATGATTCATGTCTCTTGTGGGCTTTTGCTTTAACTTCATGTTAGAAATTTAAGGAAAAAGAAAACTAAAATATCCCAGAGAGAACAGTTCTAATAATTTTGTACAATATGAGCTAATGTTTGTTGTTGTTGTTGTTTTCCAAGCTGACAGAAGCAATTCAGGAACTATTATGCATTTTTTTCAGTCTGATAGTTAGGAGCATGGTAATTTTGATAGAGGCAAATTTGCTAGTCTTGGGCTTACTTAAATTTAAATTGTGTATTTTTACTTCTGCTAATAAGCATCCCAGATGTAACACCAAAGGATGAAATAAACATGTTTTTTGGAATCTCTGGCAGAAGGAAAAAATGAGTCACATGGAAGAGATAGACACAGGGATAATTTCACACAGCAGATAGGGGAAACCATACTTTGATTTTCCTTTTTTAAAGCAAGTATGTTTATCAGTTTGGGAACACTTTAGTATCAGTGGAAGTATTTGTTATTCACTAATTTTCAGGCATATCCAACTCTTCATGACCTCATTTGGGGTTTTCTTGCCAGAGATATTGGAGTGGTTTTCCATTTCCTTCTCTAGTTCATTTTACATATGAGGAAACTGAGGCAAACAGGATTAAGTGACTTGCCCAGAATTATACTGCTAGTAAGTGTTAGAGACCAGATTTTATTTTTCCAAGAAGATGAGTCTTCTTGACTCCAGGCCTGGTACTCTAAACCCTGTGCCACCCAGCTGCCCCTACCAGGAAGTGGTAACCAAATGTAAATGAGGAAAGAATTTTACTTTAATACTAGTAAGGTAGATCAGAGTTTCTATAGATATGCAGTGAGTATGTAATTAAGTAAGATATGGGTCTGGAGACTCAACAAAATTCCTTGAGTCACTGTGAGTATACTTGACCCTCTTTATCAAATTTTGTCAATACTGGTAAAGTGTGTGTGTGTGTGTGTGTGTGTGTGTGTGTGTGTGTGTGTGTGTGTGTGATGGAAGTGGGTCAAAAGTTTTTAAAGCTTTTCATTTGGCTTTGTAACTTCTTTAGCACTTAGCACAGTGTTGCACATAGTAGATAGCTGATAAATGTTTGTTGAATGAGTTATTTATGAACCTCTTTCACAATCTTTTGACAAGTTTGGAAAACCATCTTCTGCTTGAATTTTTCCATAATTGAAGAACTCACTACCTTATAAACCAACACAATCCCTTTTTCATAGAAATGAATTCTAGAAGGAAGAGTCCCAGAAAGGCTTCTGACCATACCCAGAAATTTATTTTCTTTTTAAAAATCTTAGAATTAATACTAAACATTGGTTCCAAGGCAGGAGTGGTAAGGGCTAGGCAATTGGGGTTAAGTAATTTGCTCAGGGATTGACAGCTAGAAAGTGTCTGAGATCAGATTTGAATCCAGGACTTTTCATCGCCAAGTCTGACTCTATCTACTGAGCCACCTAGCTGCCTCCACAATACTTTATAAAGTTGTAAAGAAAAGAGGTCAACTCCTAATTTGCAAATAATTTGATCAACTTTAGTTACTCAAAGTAATTATGTGTCTTCCTCATGATAACACAAATTATTAATTTGACTTTAATTAGTGAGATGGCAAAACAACAGTGTCAAAATAGCTGCTAAAATTAAAGTAACAGATGTCCATATGCTTTTGAAGAAGTGAAATGGGTTGTGTTGGAGAGTAGCTTTCTGTAAGATCTTTTCAGATTGTAAAGTTATTAGATATATCTCAAATGGAAGATGCCTTAAGCAAATAGTCATTTGCTTTCAGAAAGATTTGATAGTCTTATTGAATGCGTCTCTAAGTGCTTTTTATGGATATAAAACAGTAGCAGCTAAGAAACAGAAATGTATGAAAGGAAATGGACTTCACTAAAGAAATGATCCCATTGTTGGTACATGGACCATCAGTTGTGTAAGCTATTCTTTGACTTAGTCATGTGTCAAATGGCAACATCTACTTTGTTGTGTGAATAATAATAATAATAATAATAGTTAACATTTATATAGTGATTACCATGACTATGTACTGTGCCATCAGATCTTTACAATTATTATCTCATTTGATCATTAAAACAACCCTGGGAGGTAGGTGCTATTACTGTCCCCATTTTACAGTCAAGGAAACTGAATCACACATAGGTCAAGTAATTTGTCCAAGGTCACTTAACTAGTTAATGTCTGAGATCATATGTGAGTTCATGTCTACCTGATTCCAGGTTCAATGTTCTATTTACTAGCCCACTTGGCTGCCCTCTTGTCTAGGTGATCAACATAGATTCTCTGTACCAAGAATGTATTCTTTTCAACCTCCCTAAAACTTTTGAGCTTCTGCCCACCCTTTAATGTTCAACTGAGATGCCACTATTTCTAGTTAAATAAAAAAATTTCTAGTTAAATTAAAAAAAATATTTCTAGGAAGACTTCCCTAATCATTCTGCAGTAAGTAAAATAGTCCTTCCTTTGAGATCTCATGTAGAACTTTCCTTCCAATTTTCTGTCTGCAATGCATGGTGAAAAGTGTAGCCTATGTTGATTGGCTGACTGACATATTTTTGAGGAGCTATAGTTGCTGGTATTTATATCATATCCCTTTACTTGACTATAGATCCCATGTGGGCAGGGACTAGATTTTATTTATCCAAGCTTTCTATCTCATCTAGTACTTAGCATGAATCTCTGAGCTTAGTAAGTATTTAACAAATATTTGTTGACTTGAATTAAATCTGCAATGTTGATCCCAGGGCCTTGGTTCTATAGCTGGAAGGGACTTTAGATGTTATCTAGCCTGCCCTCCTCATTTGACAGATTAGAACACTGAGGCCCAGAAAGGATACCCAACATACCCAGCATCATAGCTTGTGTTAGAGAAGGAATGTGAACACAGCCTTCCTGACTCCAAATATAGCACTACCACTCTACTATGTTGCCTCTCCCTTTAAAAGGGCTATGGGACATTCAACAACTATTTAGTGATGTATGACAATGGATGATATTTAGATATGTAGATTTGGGAGTCATATTTCTAGAAATTTTGATTGAAGTCATGGGAGTTTATGTGGGTACTAAGATTATAGAGGAGAAAGAGAAGAGGGACCAAGACAGAACCTTTAGGAGTGCCCATATAAAGGGGGGGGGGGTGATGCAACCAGCCAAAATGCTTTTGTCAAGGGTCTATTATGTGCTTTACAACAAAGGAGATAAATAGCAATCAAACAGATGGGTGGAGAAGCAAGAGAAAGCATATATTCAAAATGGCAGTGAAGAGAGAAAATATTTAGAAGGAAAGGATGGCCAGACACATCAAATAAAATTGAGAAGTAAAGCAGGATGAAGATAAAGAAAAACAAATAGATTTATGAAGTAAGAGAGCTTTGGTAGTCTTATAGATTGCAATTTCTGTCAAGTGGTGGGGTTGTAAGTGAGTTACAGGATGTAAGAGTGGGAGGTGGGGAAGTGGAGCAAAGGAATGTTATTTAATATTATTTAACTGTCTGATTGAAATGATGGCTAATTGGCATAGTGAATAGAGTGCTGAGCCTGGAGTCAAGAAGACATCTTCCTGAGTTCAAATCCGGTCTCAGATATTTCTTATCTGTGTGACCCTGGGCAAGGCACTTAACCCATCTGCCTCAGTTCCCTCATCTGTAAAATGATCTGGAGAAGGAAATGGCCAACCACTCCAGTATCCTTGCCAAGAAAACCTCAAATGGAGTCACAAAGAGTCATACTCAACTACAAATCTCTGAACAATAGTCTAAATGAAATGGAGAAGAAAAAGGATGAACACGTGAAACATTGGCAGAAAATTGTTTGTTTTTTTAAGGATGAGGAGAGCTGGCAATGTTTGTAGGCATCAGAGAAAGAACAAATAGAAATATTAAAGGAAAAAGGAAGATGATCAAAACGGTAAGCACATGGAGTAGTTGAGAGGAACAAAGGCAAAAACAGAGGGATTGATCTTGACATCTCTTCCTCATAGCAAGAGAAAAAAGACAGAGAGCAAAGAGACTATATTGAGGCTATTTGAAGTATACAGAATTGCAGAGAAGAGGGAGTTTGCCATTGATGGATTCAATTTTATCATTAAATATGAGGGCATGTGACATAAGAGATCCAAGTTTAGGGAGAAAAGTGAAGAATTGGGATAGGTGGCTTGAGGATAAAAGAGAATTTTTGGAAAGATAAAACTGATTCAAAGGAGAAACACATACATTTTCTCCTTTAGCATCCTATGCAAGAATGACAAAAAACCCACCATATTGAACTGCTTATCATTATAATATTCCCATTTTGACATGGAATGTAGTGATTCATTAGTACATATTAGAACAGGAGACTGCAAAATTGGTCAAATCAGGGTATAGTGGAAAACATTCTGGATTTGGAGGTTCAAGTCTCAGGTTTTCTATATATAAGCATCCCTTCCACAATGCGACTTTCCCCTCATGGTTTTAATATATCATAGGTCAGCATAAGAATTCAAATGGAATTTTGGGGGAGTTTTGCAGAAGTCACAGATGACATGTGAAGTCTAGCAGATGACACAGAAATGGTTTAGAAACTCAGAAGTACATAAAATATGTGTTGAATTTCATTATATCAATACATTTTATCTTTTAATACCATGAATATACACAATTTCTTTTTAAAAGTTAAGATAAGAACAGGAAAGCAAAAGATGATACACAGAGGCTAGAAATGTAGAGATATCTTTAAAAGTTTAATAACTCATAAAAATAAAACATGTACTATTATGTATGCTATTGCTTGTACAGTATGTATTTTGCTATTTAATAAAATAAATGAATAGCCATACAATTTTTTTCTTAAAAGTAAATTTGTAGTAAAAGAACTATAGTTCTATGCACTGGTTTAGAGATGTCAAGTGTGTTTATAGCAATTTTACACAGATTTTCTAGATTATAGGGATATACCCCAACACCCATGATGTGGGAGGGATACCTGTATTACCTGTATGATCTTGGACAGGTCACCTAAACATTTTGGGTCTCATTTACCTCATTCGTAATGAAACTAGTTTGGTCTTAGTGACCTTTAAAGTCCCTTTCAACTCTAAATCTATATTCCTAGGATTGTGTGCTGAAATCAGTGATATATTTCACAGGCTAGAATAAATACAAAAAAGAAATCATTAGCATATTTGAACTGATGATTAAAAAGAAAGTTGAGTTATTCAAGAAACTGTTCTAATGCCAGTCAGTGGCATAACTTAAAATTCCACTCTGAGTGTAAAGATAAGAGCTGAAGAATGTCTCACTATGTTTTGTCATCCATACTCTTTCTGTCTCTGTTTCTGTCTCTATCTCTGTCTCTCTCTGTGTCTCTCTGTGTCTCTGTCTCTGTGTCTCTCTGTGTCTCTGTCTCTCTGCTCTGTCTCTATGTGTGTGTGTGTGTGTGTGTGTGTGTGTGTGTGTGTGTGTGTGTGAGGAAGGGTAGATGGCTGACAGCCAATCATCAATGAATCTTTATCCTCTTTCTGTACTCTGGGGCTTCCTTGTCTCATCCTCCAGCCTCTAATTTTGGACCCACTGCACACTGGAAATTCATAGGGGACATCAATTATGCATAATGATTCAGAGATGCTTTAAAATCTCCATCTGTTCACTTGGGTTTGTACAGAAATGAATTGAGATTCCTTTGGACGGGGGTCACTGCTATCTTTTTTCCAGGTGACGTGATATTGCTATGGTATAAAAATCATCAGGAGCTTGCTTTGTATTCATGTGACTCACTATGTGATAATTTTAGGGACCAAACTGACTTATTACCCTTTAAACTCCCCTCAATAACATCTCCCTCCATTCCCACTTGATATCAGATATGTTACCAAGATCTTTGTTTAACATTCATATACATTGCTTGGGAGAAGCCAGAACATGACTTTTTACTAAACTGACCAGGATGCAACAGCTATTTATATAGATAAGCTAATCCTGGGTCATTTGGGACTCAGTGAAATAACTAACAAAGAAGGAAGATTTAATAGAGGTCCTTCAGTCTTCTCTTACCGGTTTACTTTTGGGCCATGAACAGTAGGAAAATCTCCCAGTGGCAAATATGGCCTATCTTTTCATTTCAAGCAGGGAAGCAACCATGTGTGTTTATGTTATTCCTAAATTAAATCACAAGAATGTATTGTTTTCCCTTTTGGAAGAGAGTCGATAATTAATCTCATTGCAAACGTTCAATGAAGAGGAAAAAAGGGATGCATTGATACATGGATGAGAGACTATAAATTGCTCACCTGCAGTACTTCATTCAGTCTAGAAGAAAAAAGGTATATTTTTTTTTTGAAAAAAGCTCTTTCTAACCAATATATAAGGATGCCTGCATGTAGAAATAAATATTGGATAAAAAATGAAGAATGTTATCACTTATTCCCCACCCTAACCTTCCTCTGACTTTACCATAAGAATTGAATTGAGTGGTTGTTTTGACCTCATTTAGAAAGTTATAAACTAGCAAATTGTTACAAAACTTAAATTATTAGCACTTCCTTGAAACTGAACCCAACCAAATACTCAAGTTAGAGACTATCTTGTTTAAAGGTTATGGTTTTCTATAAATTATCTTTCAAAGGCCCTTTCAGAGCTACAATTCTTCTACAAGAAAGAGAGAATTCCCCTTATAATCCAATGAGTCTTTCCTGTTTTATTTAGCTTTGTGTTTTTTTCCCAAACTGTGGTAGAAATAGCTTTTGGGGGGTATTTTTGCCATATGGTAGAAGGGATGAATGCCGTTAACTGGGCTGGTGACTTTGGGGTAGGCTTTAGTTTCCTCATCTTCAAAATGAAAGAATGATGAACTCTAACTTCTAGTTCTAACCTTTTATGTTCTGACATTTTATGAATATGATTCTAAGTGTTCTTTCTTGAATAGTGTTCTCTTTTTCTGCTTCACATCATTTTGGAGACATTTGTTTCTTTTCTACATAAAAATATTAACTAGATACACAAAAGGTCCTTCTAGAACAAATAGTCATCATCTTCAAGGACAGAAAAACATACTCTGTAAGAGAAAGATGGGCACTAGGTGAAGCATTCTTTAGATTGGGTTCTTCCAGATTGGACTGCAAAGTTCATACTGACTTTGCATTGTTTAACTGCACCTTTTTATCTTTGGTTCTCTTTTAATTTGTGAATATAATTTCATGTGGTATGTCATGTTTACAATAAGTCTAATTTTCTTCACTGTGTTCTTTGATTAAAAATGATTGACCATTTCCTAAATACATGGAACTACAAAATTTAGTAACATTTCTCCATATTTACACTAAAAATTAATTTCTGCATATACACCCATAGTACCTCATTAATTTTACTCTTTATATTATTTCTCATTCTATTTGTTCATTTAACTCTGGTTTTGTTTATGTATTTTTCTTTTCATATCTCAAAAGTTTGTATAATGCTCATGTGGTTTTATTTTCTTTGTCTTTTATGTGTATTTCCAAATTTCTTTATATTCCTCATTTATAATTTTTAGTGGTATTGTAGTATTCTATTAAATTGATGCTCCATACTTTATGCAGGCATTCATCAACTGCTGGACACGTAGTTTGTTTTCAGTACTTTGCAATTATAAATAATACTGCACTGCCGTATATTTTTGAAGGGATATCTTTTATCTGCTTTATGATGACACTCAGAGGGAATATTTGTTTCTAATAATGGCACAATTGGACCAAATGATATAATTAATTTTATGAGTCTTACTGAGTATTTCCAGCTTGCCTTCCAAAATAATTCTGTGAATTTTTAATTGTACCATTATGGACAAATGTACCTGTTTCTCCATAGCCAAAACAACATTTACTTTTGTTACCTTTTTTGTCAGTTGGATGGGTATGAATTGATACCTCATTTTTTATCTTGGGAATTTGTATTTGTCTGATTATTAGTGGGGCCAAACTTTAAAAAGGTAATTATTTATAAAATATGTAGCTTCTTAACAAATGGTAAGTGGGTGTTATCCATGAATATTTAGGCTAGTTACTTACCAATTTGGGGGCAGCAAGGTGGCTCATTTGATAGAGTACCTGGTTTGGAATCAGGAAGACTTGAGTTTCCTGAGTTTACATAAGACCTTAGATACTTCCTGCCTATGTGTTCCTGGGCAAATCAATTAACTCTGTTTATCTCAGTTTCCTCATCTGTAAAATGAGCTGGAGAAGGAAATGGCCAGCCAAGAAAACTCCAAATGATGTTATGGAGAGTCAGACACAATTAAAACAACCAAACAAATTTACCAATTTTCGATATTGAGCTTTTGTTTGATACTTTCACTGGAAATATTTTCCCCCAATTTTATGATTTTCTTTTCATTGTGATTGGTGGACAAGGTAGAAAAATATGACTGCAATGAACAGAAAAGATTCCTTCCAAAGCAGAAAGATATAGCAGCCAAAGGAAAACTAGTTTATAATATATATGTTTGTAAAGTGTTGCAGAAGGGCCAGATATGTGGCTTAGGGGATAAGGAGTCAGACCTGGAGATCCTGGAGGTCCTGGGTTCAAATTTGGCCTCAAATACTTCCTAGTTGTGTAATTCTGGGCAACTGTTTAGCCCTTACTTCTCTTCTGCATTGGAACCAATATACGATATTGATTTTGAGACAGAAGGTGAGGGATTTTAAAAAACATTTTGTAGAGGAAGATGAAAGATTATGGGCAGCGTCAGTTCAAAAAACTATTAAAAGCAGCAGAAGAAAAAAACAGGTATAAAGAAAAATTTGGTAAGAGAGCCACATAATTAGTTATTTCACAACGTATATAAGGATGAAAATGGAACACGAAAAACATGAAAAATGGAAAGGAATTGTAAAACATTTTGTAACAAACTCATTTCAATGTTATGGATAATGGAACTATCCCATTTAGATTCTAATATCATAGTCCCAGATGTGGTATCTGAGCAACTGAAAATGGCTATGAAAAAAAACCAAGTTGGGGAAAACAGCTGGACTAGACCAGGAATACATAGAGCAGGTCCATATTGGAAATGACACAATTTAAGGGCATTATGTAATGATTTCTTCAGATATTTGAAGGAAGGTGGGGCATGGTATTACCACAAATAAAGCAATAGCAAAACTATCAGTAACTGCCAACCCATGATAGACTTTCCCATTTACACAAACCTTTTATGAGAACAAACCTTGTGGATGGACTTGAATCAAAAACATACTTCATGTTCCCTATTAGAAGGGAATAATCATGCTTTTGCAAACATTACATAGTAGAGCTTATCTTTATGATTACACAATTGTCTGAAAATTGAAGAGAATATGAGATTACACTGTGCTTACTTTTTTGTTGACTGTAATAAATGACTTGACTGGGTAGAGAAAAACACTGACCTTTTCTCCTACAGTGTCTTCTTAGCATATGCCAAAATTAAGGTACGATTTCTCAAAAAACATAACATAGATAACTTGCTTTATTATCATTAATATAATTGTCTTTGTCATCAATTGTCATTGTCAATGTCATTAATATCAAACAAGGTGTGTGTGTGTGTGTGTGTGTGTGTGTGTGTGTGTGTGTGTGTGTGTGGCACTGTGATAATCTCTGGGCATGTATACACAAGAGAACAAAACAATTCCTTATATGAATAAATGCAGAAATGCCCTAAATCACTACTCATTAGAGAAATGAAAACCAAAACCACTCTGAGATATTACTTCATACCCATTGGACTGGCTAAAATGACAAAAGGGCAAAATGACAGCTCCTGAAAAACAGAGACACGAATACACTGTTGGGGAAGCTATGGATTGATCCAATCATTTTGGAGAGCTATTTGAAATTACAAGCACAGAGTTATAACACTGTGTATACCCTTAGACTATCATTGCTGGGTCTGTTTCCCCAGGGAGATCAGGAAAAAATGAAAATAATCCATATGTTCCAAAATATTTATAGCAGCTCACTTTGTGATGGCAAAGAATTGAGGAGATGCTCATCACTTGGGAAATGGCTAAACAAATTGTGGTATATGATTGTGATGGAATACTACTGCACCATAAGAAACAATGGGAAGACTGATTTTAAAAAGGACTTGGCACTTATGGGACAGTATAATTTCCACAGAACTGAAACTGAGGATCACCCAAATGGAATGAGTGGTGCAAGACAAGCATGCATGAGCTACAGTGCAATATAAAGAGTGAATTATTACAGAGATCTAATGAGAAGGATATCATCAAATAAATGCATGGCCAGAAAAACAACAAAGCAAGTAATATGATGAGAGAAAAAGACAATTACCTCTTGGACAGCCAGTGTGCTCCATTAGTATTCAAACAATGTTAAGAGAATATGAAAAAAGATTACTCTTGCTCAAATCCAGAACTTGTGATGCATCCCCTATGGTGAATTTATGGGAAAGCCTATATAAAAGTCAAAAGGAGCAGATTATAGATTCATCAGAGAATTTGAATATTAATTTCTACTATATAGAACATTTTTATTTTTATTTCATTGAATTCACCTCTCATTAAGGTACATGGATACTACCAACACATCCTTCGGTTTAAAAAAATAACAAAATATATTAATCATCTGGGGTAAGACAAATTTATGATTTATCCTAAAATATCATTTATACTAGATCTTATTGGTACATTTTTTCTAACCTTTTATAATTCACATTCCTGTATTTAATCCAACTGGAGTTTTTATATTATTTTTTCACATTATTAGCCACATTCTTACAGTGATGATTCAATAATGAATCTTTCCTCCAGTTTTTACAGGCTGCTAGTGTCTCCAACTAGTAATCTTTTTTGTGTATTTGTTTCTGGTTTTGGAGTTTTAATTCTTTTTCACTAGTTTATTTTTTAATTCTTTGCTCTGTACCATCTAACTTCAAGATATTCTTAGTATATTTTAAAGTTTGAAAGGGCAAATCCACCTTTATTTGCTAGTTTCCTTATAAATTAACCTTTTAAATTCTGGAGCATTTATTTTACTATATACTTCATGATGACTTTATCCATTTCTTTAAAGAAATCAATTGATGTTTTTATTGATACTGAATTAAATCTACTAATTAATTTAAGTAGATTATAAATTTACTAATTTGCCATTCTGTGAACTTTGAATTTCCCTCTAAATATTTAGCTTTTCTTTTATTTCTGACCATATTTATATAGGTCATATTTATTTTCAGATAAATTAATTACTAGATATTTAATGTTCCAATTGTTATGAATAAGTATATTTTAAAATAATATTTCTCTGGTAATTTTTGGTAATACAATGAAAATAAAAATTATTTTTATAGGTTGATATTGCAACCTTGCTGAATCCATCTATATCTAAGTTTTTTTTTGGGGGGGAGTGACAATTATGAATTTTTCTAGATAAGCAATTATGTCATCTGTATGTAACCAGCTATTTATGTATGTCAATTCCTCTAATTTATTTTTCCCAATTATTATAATTGGTGACATTTTCAATACTATGTTGAAGAGAAGTCCTAAAAATAACACTGGATTTGGAATCAGAAAACTTGGCATTTGAAATATTATTCCACTGCATTTGTGACCCTAAACAAGTTCCTTTCCTTCTCTGGAACTGAAATTCATCATATCTGATGCTAATAGTAACAGGTATAGCACTTTAAGATTTGCAAAGTACATTGCATATAGTGCTTCATTTACTCCTTATAATAACCACGAAAGGTAGATACTATTATTATCTCTGTTTTAAATATGAGGAAACTGAAAATGAGAAAAATTATATAACTTGCCTAAGGTTACAAAGCTAGGAAGTATCTGACGCAGGATTTGAATTCAGGTCTTCTTGGCTTTACATTTTATACTCTACCCAGTGCTGTACCAGGCTGCCCATTATATATGAAACAAGTAAGTTAAGCAAGAGGATTTCTAAGTTTCTTTCCTATACTAAAAACTAGCAATCCTATGGTGAGAATGAACGCTCTTGTTTTTTACCTGTTTTTAGTGGTATTGTTTTTAATCTTTCTCTATTGTATATAATACTGGCTTAGGGTTTTAGGTATCTATTTTTATTGTTTTGAGGAGAAAATTTTATATTAATATATTTTTTGATGATTTAAGAATTGATGAAGAGAAACTTATATGATGAATTTAAGGCCTTTTCTGTAATCACATAACTTTACATTTGTTCTTGCTAGCAAAATGTACTATATTGGTTATTTTCTTTAATGAATCATTTTTATATTTATGGTGTAAATTTCAGTTGCTCATGAAGAATGCTTTTAAAAATATGCTGCTATACTCTGCTAATATTTTGTTTTTGCATCTATATTCATTACTGAGATGAGCTTGTATTTTAAATATTTTTATTCAGTATTTAAAACCAAGACAAAATTTGGCCTCCTGAAATAATTGACCTGTAAACCTATTATTAACCTGAAAAATAATCAGAACTTCTAGAGTAGTTATAATAACACATCTTTATCAGAGCAAGGGAGACCATAATAAATAATACCACAGAGAGCCATTGTCCTAGGAGAACTACATCTTGGGAACGACACATAACAATGTAATATTGGGAATTTTCACTTGTCTACAAAAAGTGGGACACATGTAATTTTTAGGGAGAAAAGGGGAAGAGCAAACATCTGAATGATTAATTCATTGAAGCTTGGGAAAGAAGGGATAGCCATAATCCCAGATGCTGGATCACTGAGATGTGCTTAAGGTTCTTGATGATCTTTTTTTGAACTCAGTCCTTGGGGAAAAAGACAAACCCAATTTATAGTTAATTCAATCTTTGTCTGTCCTTAGGAGTGACTAAAAGTAGATTTCTGGTTCTTCAGATTTGACTGCCCTCTTTCAATTTCAGTTCTCTGGTTTCTGAGAATTAGAAAAGATGGATTCAGTCAATTCAGTCATTTGAGTTCTTTGTTTCGACCTCTGGGAGAGTCAGTAATGACATTAATTAAAATAACTCTCAAGGTCTATTTTTTTTCCTCTGGCAACCAAGAGGCTTTAGAGTCAGCACTATAGATAATCATATCAAGGGAGAAAATCAACATGTCTTAGCAAAGTTCTAATCCTACATTCCCCAAACTATTGAAATATTTTTCTCTGTTCTTAGGTTTTCATCTGGCACCAGATAGCAATTGTTTGAATGTCACAGTTCCATTATGTGGTGTGCTTTCTGTAAACAAACAGCCAAAATGGAGGAAATAAAAAAAGTTTCTTTTTGCAAGAGTTTCTAGAACTCACTATATATAAAACATATTTGACCCGGCTAGGGCTTGTGTAGTAGTTGCCAATAATAATTTCGGTGACATATCTGTGCCCTCTAAGAAACATGGTGCAGGAGAGTTTGGATGAAGAACTTCAGGGATAGCAGTTAACAGAAACTATATCAATACTCTCAAAGGAAAGAGAAAAATAGGTGTTAACTGGGAGCAGTCTTAGTATATGGCCCCATTATACCAAGTCTCCAGCTGAGAGCAGCACACAGTGGAGTAGCTTCCAGATATGGAGCTAGCACAGCTTTCTTAGTCTTGTAGAAGATCCAGTGCTTCACAAGGCTCAAGCTTTAGTTTTAGACAAAAAGCCAGCTGGCATCAGTAGGAGACTATCCTGTCATCCATAGGAGAAGATAGAAATTATGCTGGGACCACTGAAATGAGGACATTCTTGAGAATTCCTAATAAGGAATATTGAGTAACAATGGGCAGGGAGCTGAACTCTAGCTGCATCAATCCATCAAGGGGCTGAGGTCAGTGATGTCCAGTTTCTGGGTTGTTAACCTTGGCATTCATGTATCCTGGAAGGGTCAAGTTTTATTAAGGCAGTTTTCACTGGCTTACAAAACAGTAAATGAGTCTTAGATTTAGAATAGAAGAGGCAGTAGAAGGTAAAGAGGAAACATCATAAATAATTCAATTTTATAAAATATTTGCTTTAAAAAGCCAGTTCATATGCACATTCCTATTCCAAGTAATCTATCATTTGATCGCTATAGAGCAGTAACTTCATTTTCTCAGTGAAACTATTTAGGTAATCAAATGATAGCCTATAAAATATAATCCTTTTAGTGCCACCTTAAAAACATGAACTCTTGGTCTTTTCCATCTCATCCAATCACAAAACTTTGAAGGAGAGGGAGTTTTCTTTCTGAAGGAAAGTTCAAAGCTTTTATTTAAATGCCAAATATGACCTACAAGCTGTGATAAGTAATTAAAACCTGTAGATTTGATTGTTCTATTTGTAGCTAACTTTAGGGCCAACTAAGACTGCAAATAATCTTTTATGAAATGATAAAGGATTGTGTTACAAAATTGCTTCATATTTTTGTGTAACTGGCCATCTCTGTTCAGAAATACTTGGAATGAAGAAATTCTACAAATTGTGGGAGGAAGTACAATTTGACAAACAGATAACCATGTTTTGATGCTACTAGTATAATGTAGTATTTGAACATTGGGATTCTTTGTGCTATTTAGTTAGTTGATCTACCATCTAACATTTATTAAGTATTTATGTGCTAGGAACTGTGGTAAGTTCTGGAATTCACATACAAGTAGAAAGAAAGACAATCATTGCCTTCAAGAATCTTATGCTCTAATGGGGAAGACAATAAATAAAAGGAAGCAGAAAAGATTGGGGTGTGGTGGAGGAGATGAAAGTGCCCTGCTGGGATATGGTAGAAAGTCCTGAATGAAGCCTGGAGAGGAATGAGTCATGGCTGGACACTTTCCTTAAATGGAGGTTCTAGAGAACTCTTCCAATCAGAGAGAAAGGGCTCACAGGAGGGAGGGATTTCCCAATATGTGAATTCTAGGACTGGAATAAGCTTCAGGATGAAGACCTGGGACCTGGTAGAAGACATCCAAACTGGATCCTGGTAAATGTTGGCTATTTGTTTGGTCTTTTACAAATTACTAAACATCTCTGGGCTTTTTTCTCATCTGAAAATGAAAACCTCACTGAACAGGATTTCTTTGGTCCTTTTCAGCTCTAAATCTTATGATCCTATGATGTGTATGTATGTTGCAGCAATTGTCATTTGGAATATAAGCTCCCTGAGGGACCAAATTGGTTTTAGTCCTTCACATTTCTGGATTCTAAACAAATACATATTAGTTTAATAACAACATGATGAGTTGCTGCCCATCCTGGCTGGCCCACCTCTGACTTGTTGTAAGCACTATATTAAATGTCCTAATTGTATTGTTGGAATCATCATGAACTTTGAGAAGATTCTTTTCTTCTTCTCTTTGTCTGCTAACCAGTCTTAATGTAGGTCAATGATTAATGTTTAAAAAGATGGACTCCCAGTTCTGTGGATGAAAATGACTGTCAAAAGGTGGATATAAACACTGTCTTGAGATTGCATTAGTCACCACTGGAAGGAAATAGTATGAATAATTTATTGAAGGAAAACGTTGGATTGACCTGATGACAACGAAGACCATACTTAAAGTTTCCCTAGGGTACAGAGGTTTTGGAGATTATGCGTTCCTTTACTAAGAATTTGCTGGGTTCTCAGTTAAGGAGAATAAACAAAGATACATTTTCATCTCCTTAAAAAAAGACCTAGGTGCAAAAATATACTTGTTAAATCATCACCTTATTGTTTTAGGTGAGCATTTACGATATATGGTAATATGGAAGCAATCTGAGGGCAGGGATTGTCTGTATCCTGTACCCCTTGCACATTATCCAGAACATAGTAGGTTCTTAGTCAGTATGTACTGAAAGATGAAAATGTGTTTTTGTTTTTAATCTTGTGATTTTGTATCTTAATTTAAAAAAATTATATAAACTGTCTTATATGGGTCAAGAAATTTTTAAAGTCGTATTTTTTAATTCATTTATTTTATTCATCTGAATTTTTATTAAATATAAAATTATTTTAAAATAATTTCAATTACTATAACATCCTCCTCTGAAGTCTCATTATAATGGGAAGAAGATCTTGGGTTCTCAGAAACTTTGCCAGTGGAATATATACTCTGCCATGTTCTAACAAGCTGGGAAAGTGTCCTCGATAGCCCTGGCAATGAATAAATGAATGATCTAATGATGGAATATATGAAAAAATATTTAAGTGCCTACTGAATGCAAAATACTGTGCTGTATTTTGAAAATACAAACAGAAAAACAAGACAGTTCCCTACTGTGATGGAGCTCACATTCGAAAAGATTAGATTTTAATCATATAGGGATGAGTCCATCTGAGTGTAGCTAGTCACCAAGCAATGAACAATTTGAACAAAGAAACTTGGGAAGATTGCTGTGGTTAAGTGCTGGAGTCATAGTCAGGAAAACCTGTCTTCATATCCTTCTTTAGATACTTACTAACTGGGTGACCCTGAGCAAATTACTTCTTTATCATCCTCACTTGACTCATCTAAAAAAAGAGGAGTAATTAACTACCTCCCAGGGCTGTTGTAAAAATCAAATGAAGTAACATTTGTAAGGATCTTTATAATCCTTACAGTGTTAAATAAATGATTGCTGTTATCTTGATTACTACTGTTATTATTAGCAATGTAGGTCTCAAAAAAGAGAACAGAAGAAAGTTTAGAAGGAAGTATAGATAAGTAGGACAGTTTTGAAAGTAACAGGTAGGATTTACTACATAAAATAGGACTTCTTTTTATGCAACCAAAACATTCCAAGATTCTTTGGGAATTTGAAAATCAAACATAATAGTAAATCCCAATATTTTATAAAATTTCATATTTCTTATACAATATAAATAGGTACTTTATGATTTAGGATTATTGAACGCTACCAGCATCATCACTACTCTTGTACTTTGGGACCATTATTAATAGTTAAAATAGTGTTAATGAAAAAAGAGAAGCACAGCTTTGGCAGGGACCCTGCTTGTTATAAATTAGAACTCTGGACAAAGATTGATGCCTAGTCAATCTAATATTTGGTGCAAAGCAACATAATGACTCACACTATCACTTCTCAGAGTGAGGATGAAAGTGATTGGGTAGACTGCTGAGATTGGGTGGATTAGGTAGAGAGCCCGATTTAGAGATAGGAGGTCCTGGGTTTAAATGTGACCTCAGACATTTCCTAGCTGTATGACCCTGGGCAAGTCACTTAACACCCCTCCCCCCCCACAGTGCCCATCCTTTATCACTCTTCTGTTTTGGAACTGATACTTAGTTTTATTCTAAGACAGAAGGTAAGAATTCTTCTTTTTTTAAATTATGCTGCTTGGGAAAATAGCTTGGATTTAGTGCATATTTAACATTTTTTTAAATGTTATGTATTTTCCTGCCTCTATTTTTTGATAGCCAATCACGTATACCTGAATTCATGTCTATTAAGTTCACATAAAACAAGGTCCTATTGTATTTTTTTTTCTTAAGCAAGCATTAGGAAATGGAGATTCATGGTTTCATACATAATATTCTTTATGTGTTTTTTATGTGTAAAGAGGCTCTTTTTTTGATGTTTAAGTTCAGGGGAAAATCACAAAATAAAGATGTAGAACTCAAAACAGAGGATTGTTTTGTAAGTGTACTGAGAATAGAAACCTTTCTTGGAGCTGGGGATTAGGAGCAAAAAGAATACTAAGTTGTCCTTTTCTTTGGGCTCTGGAATGAGGTTTGACAGGGGTGAACTTAAAGGTGATAAGAGGGCAGCTATACTGGCTTTCTCTCTCTGGCACATCTTGTACATATGGGAATACCTTCTCGCTGGCCTTTGTGAACTCACCTATTTGAAAAGTGCTTTTTTAAAAAACCCATTTCTTCTATCTTAGATTTGTTACTGCATGTTGGTTCAGTTCCAAGTTAGAAGAGTGGTAAGAGATAGGCAATTGAGACCTAGTGACTTCCCCAGGGTCACGCAGCTAGGAAGTGTCTGAGGATAGATTTGCACCCAGGACCTCTTGTCCCTAGACCTGATACTCTATCCACTGAGCTGCTTTGCTGCCCGGGAAGGGATTTTCAAGAGCACAGAGGATCTCAATTTGAGAGTAAAGAGCTTTATAAATCATCCCCTTGCTGTCTGAGTCTTCCTTTGGCTCATGGCACTCCATTCTGCCTGAGTTCATCCTATCCATTGACCTGTGAGCCTCTGAGCTCTCTTTCAGCCTTCTTCCTATGTTTCTTGGTGTTAAGTTCCTCTCCAGATGCTGTCCTAGCTATTCCCCCCCCCCCAAGTATTTTTCAAGACTCCATTCCCTGCTCTATCCTCTGCTCTCCACAGGGCAGCATGACATGGAAAAGAGCACCTGAGTCAAGAATGCAGAGCTCTTTTTACGAGTGTCACCTTCTTATTCTGGAAACTCTACCCCTTCACGTGCAATAGTACAATAATCTTTTCCTTAAATTTGTTTGTTGTTGTCATTGTTGATAGTAACACTCTTTGGTGACAAAGGAAACTTAAGGAAAAAAGTGCTATATAGAAATCATTTTAAACGACATTTTATTACTGTAAAGTATCACAGCTCCTCAGGTTAGTATTTCCCAGAAGAGGACCAAAAGCTTTGGTGATGTCTTTTGATTTGCACACAAATTGGATTTAAGTGAGGAGGATTTACACAAAGTCATTGCCTTTGCTCTTTCTTCCAATCCTTCGGTCCAGAGAGAGTAGCAGGAAAGTATATATACATATATATACGTAGGTGAAACATGTATCCGTATAAATATATACATATAGATATATAAAGTCTATATTTATAAAAAGCAGTTCACGGGAACAAAAAGAGTTCCATATGTTGAGGCTATTCCTTATACTGAAATATTAAAGTCTCATGGTTATGAGCAGGTAGGGAAGGGACCCTAAGAAGGAGCAGAGGAATATCTCCAGAGCAAACAGGCTCATCAGTAGACTAAACAGAAAACTTTCTCCAGCATTTGTGGCTTGGCTCAAAAGGAGAATTCTATCCAGCAGAGAGGAATATAGCCCTATGGTGCTTCCCAGACAGCATGCTTGTCTCCTCCCTTATAATCACTACAGAGAGGGACTTGGTCCAGTTTTTTGTTTTTTTATAAACTAACTTATGGATAAATCATCCTTTCTCTTCATTTTTTATATTAAATCTGTCAGAGAATCATAGATATTGTGGAATCTTGGGAAATATTTCTAGAAGTATAGACTCTAGATTTGGAACGTGATTTAATTTAACCCCTTAATTTTACTGAAAAGGAAACTAAGACTCAAAGAAAGAAGTAATTTGCTCAAGGTTTCAGAGCTAGTATATGGTGAAGGCAAGATTTGAACCTGAGGTTCTTGGATCCCAGACTATGTTAATCTGAACCCAGCTTCATCTACTCACAACACCCTGAATGAGAATCTATGGTATTTATAATGTGTGTCTCTTAATGAAAGCAGTAGTTCATGTAAGGGAGTAGAGTTAGTAGAGTAGTAGTAGTTTCCTAGTAGAGTATCTCCTCATCTTAGGAGGGCATGCATGGAGTGCCTGATCTCTATCTATTCTCAGCACTCCCATTGCTGACTACCTCCACAAACTATCAAGGAGAACTTGGACAAGGACTGTCATTGCAGATTTGATCTCTATTCCTTCAAGGAAAACAAATAGTTTTGTTTGTTAAAGATCTGGGAAACTAGTTGAGAGCGATAGAAATGATGGAACCATCCATATAACTTGTCATCTCACACACTGGAATATGCTATTTCATTTGGTCTTTCTAACAACTCTGATTGCATTCCAACTAGAGGGGACAAGCAGTTGTCCCATTTTAGAGATAAGAATACTAAGATTAAAAAAAATCATAACTGGAAAAACCCAGAAAAGAAAAAAATCTTTTCTCCTGCATAGGCAAGCAATGGAGTGTGTGTGGGGAAGGGGAGTGTAGAAGGGGGTTAGGGGAAGTAAAGTGGGAGTTTACATAGGGAGAAGGTCTTTGTTGTCTTAACCAGAGGTGTTAAAACTTAAGGGCCAGGACAGTTAAGAGCTACAAAATTCTCCAGTGCCTCTGGAACCAGATTAACTAGAATACGTTTAACAAAATAATAAAGATACAACATAGAATATGTTTGTTTATGGTTTTCTAAGTCAATATATGGCCTACAGAGATTCATTTCTATTTGGGTTTGACAGCCCTGTTACAGGCAAATATTCTTTTATAGACACATTCTTTCACTAACATTTTAAGGAATTCTTGGATTGAAAATTATAGGCAAAATGGGATTTTCCTCCTAACTCTCTTTAGTGCTTTTTACACACAGTGCATACTTATGTTCTCAATGTACTTCTATTAATAATCCTCAGATGGTAATTCAATCCTTTAGCATGAAGACCTTAGGTACCCCAGCCCCATGTAAAAAGCTCTAGTGCTCCAGCTAGCCAAATACTAACCTCAGGAGTATGTTACTTTATAGTAATAAAATACAGTTCCCAATGATTTCTATATAGCTCTTTGCTCCCCAAGTTTCCTTTGGCACCAGAGAGTGTTACTATCCACAATGATGAAAACAAATAAACTGAAGGGAAAGATTATTAGTAATATTCAATGCAGAGAGGTAACCCCTCCAGGAATAGGAAGGTGAACACTCCTAGAGAGAGAATCAGTCCAGAAAAGAGCTCCACCTTCTTGACTTCTATTCAGGTGCTTTCCCCCTATGTTGCACTGCTCTGTGGAGAGCAGAGGGTGGAGCAGGGAATGGAGCTTGGATGGATCCTCAAACCAAAACAATCCTCCCTGGCAACCACTCCCTTAAAAGACTGTCTTCCCTTAGTATAAGGTAAACCACTGGTAGGCAGAGATTTTCTTGCTTTTCTGCTTGTATCCCTCCTGTTAAGTAGTGTTTAGAACATAGTAAGTGCTTAGTACATGCTTTTGTTTCTTCACATTTAAATGAAATGGAAAATGAAAGTGTGATCACTCATAAGATAATCTTCCTGGGGCAGCTAGTTAGCACAGTAGAAAGAACATCAGGTCTGGAGTCAGGGGGACCTCAGCTACTTTCTAGCTGTGTAACCCTGGGCAAGTCACTTAAGCCCAGCTTCCTAGCCCTTAGGGCACTTCTGCCTTAGAATCCATATTGATTCTATGTAGAAGGTAAGGGTTTAAAAAAAATCGACTTGCATCTCAGTTATGTGGAAATTTCAAATGAAACTCCTTTTTTCTCAAATAAATCAATTGCTTTAATGCTCTCTTTACATGTTTAAACTCTGCTTATTGTCAAACTGGACTTAAGAAGTCTTGAATATATTTTGCTTTTATACCTCTTTCTTGTTCTCTCTGTCTCTCTCCTTTCCTTCCTCTCTCTCCTCCTCGCCCCCCCTCTCTCTTTCTCTCTGCTTCCCTCCTCCCTCTCTCTCCCTCTCTTTCTCCCTCTATTTTTTTTGTAAATGAGGGTAGCACAGTATATGTTACATAATATACTTTTGTTAAATGCCTATTGATTGATTGACTACGTTTATTCAAAACAAGGAAGCTTGTGTGAATTCCTTTTGATAACGGCATCATAGAGTGCAAAGAAAATTGGTTGGAGCAAGTCCTTGGGGTCTAGTCCTGTATAAATGGAGATTTTGAACCCCAGACTTCAACCCCCAGAAGTCCTTGGTGTTTCCCACAATCCCCTATAATCTCACCTGAGTCCCCAGGTTGGTGAGATCACAATTGGTATTTAACTGGCAGTAACACCTCTCTTGCTCTTTTCCATTCCATTGCAATGATGTAGTAAGTAAGCTAAGCGCAGGGATTCTGAATTTGCTAATCAGCCATGGGCATGTGGTTATTATTTTGTATCCTTGATTTCTAATAATCCTTAATAAACCTCATAAAAATAATATTTTTATTAGTATAAATATAATTTAATTTTTACATTTTATGGCAACCATGAAGGGATTGGACAAGAACTTCTCTCTCTCTTTTTTTTTTTTTAAAGACAGCCTAGATAATTTTTTTAAGCCAGGTTTCTCTGGCCAAGGCTTTTTGCCTACCCTCGGAAGACTGGAGCAAATATGGAGGATCTCCACAGCTCTGGCTAGGCTGCCAGCTCTATGTGCTCTCTCTAGCTCCTTCCCCACCATCTGTTTTTGAAGCTCTGAGCTTGACACAGCCCTGCCCGCAAGGTACATCCTCCAGACCAGCACCTTTGCCTGCTCAGAGGTTCCTGCTGCCACTGGAGGCTCAGCACTCTAGGTGGGCTGGGGGAGGGGTCCTAGGATCTTCCTTCTGCCTTCCCCTTAAACCCAAGTGTTCTTATATTCTGGCTTTTAGGGGGGGGGGTGTACCTTTTGATTTGAGTCCAGCAGGAGAAGAGCATTCAGTTTGTGATGGGTAAGGAAGGGTATTCAGAGGTCTGAATGTCTGCACCTTCTAGGCTTCCATCTTGACTCTACCTCCTCAACAATCTAGATTTCTTGATGATGTTCTAGACCCAAATAAGTTTTACTTTGTTTAAAAATGTATTTGCCAAGGTTGAAAGATTTGATACATCTGTAAAAATTGTGACAAATATCCATCAGTTTATAGGATTTTTTAAATGTCATACAGCAGACTCATGTTAAATATGATAGTGGGTTTGTTTGCTATTATAATCAACTGGGCTATTGTGAATTTTGGTACTTTTTGAATTTGCATTACCTGTTTTACTACTGTTCTTTATAAAAAAAAACTGCTACCTTGTAAAAATCATTTGCTTGTACTCACAGTGGATCATGGTCAGGTATGAAGAGGAAATGGATCTCATTTTTGGTGAGAAACCTTGTATTCTACATTTACTTAGCTGACACAGTGTGTCAATGATTATAAGCTATATATTTTTATTTTAAAAACTTTTATTATTATATTTTTCTTGCATGTGCAATATGCTATTTCAGTTTTTTATTTTTTTTCTTCTTTTGTATTTGAAGCACGTCACCAGTATTAAGATTTTCCTCAACCTTTTTGATTTTGCAGTAATATAAGTTTAAAATACATTTGCTGTAATGTCAATACATACCCAAAAAGCTTTAGACTATCAAAATGATGCCATTAATTGTTTTTAAAAAAGTTTATGGGACTTTGCTTAATGATTCTCTCTGATTCCAGGACAAGAGAATACAAAAAGAGCCATTGCACAGTGCCAAAGAAGCACAAAGCTAAATTGCATAGTGCCAATTGAGCACAAGGTCAAAGATACCAACCAATCCTGATGGGGTGGATGAAAATTTTGAGCCATGACAAGAGGACATGAACATGTTTGGAGTTCGAGGTTGCGGCTGTTCAACATGTGTTAAAGGCAAGTCTTCCTTGTTCCACATTCTACCAAGTATCTCAAATTTGGCTCCTACCTGGCTCCTAAAATCTAGTCCCTATTCTGTCTTTCATAGTGTGGCAACTTCTGTTGTCCTGGCTACTGATTGGGAAAATGCATAAATGCTTATATCATTTTAATTGGGCCCTGATTCAAAGACCTGTTATAGATATATTTTTCCTTTACTTGGAATTTTTACACATAAGACTTTGATAGTCTATATTTCATCTAAAAATTATCTTTTTTATTTGGATTTTTAAAATGTTTTTTATTTCTCTTGCCAATTGATTCATGTACCTCATAACTCAGCCAGGCATCCCTAAATGATCCCTGTGTTTTTCAATCACCCTCTTCAGGGGGGTATGTATAAAATATTATTATTTTAAAATTGCAAAGTTTAAATTTCTTTTGAGAGTAATTTTAGGTTAAGAAACATGCTCCCTCTCTGAATCCAGAAAGTGAACTGTTTGGAGAAGACACCATGAAGATGCCTCTACAGTGTAACAGTTAAAATTTAGGGAGACTGGGGAGACTGAGGCAGGTAGAAATTAGTTTCTCTCTGCAAGGAGTATTATATTTTTTAGAGGTTTATTAAGGATTAAAGAATATACAAGTAAGAAACATGTGCCTAGGCCAGAGGCCTAGACAAAATAACCTCACATCATGGAAGAGACGCCTCTGCTCCAAAACAGAAGTCCAGAAGAGAGACCCAAAAACCTTTGCCACCAGCTTAAATCCTTCCTCGATCTCAGCCCACCTCAGAATTCCCGTGAGATTACAAAGCATTTTGGGGAAGTGGAGCAAAGGCTTGTGGGGATTGTAGTCCTGTATTCGAGTCTGTTTTTTACAACAGACTACACACTGCACCTGAAGATCAAGAATGAACTTTGGGATGTGGTAATTTGAACTATGTGGGGTTGAATGCATTTGTTTTGTATGTATACTCTTATGCCAAAGGGGACTGCCCCCTAACTGGCTTTTTGTCAGTGCTCCTAGTAATCATTGTTTTTTTTCTCTTTTCCTTTTATTCACAGACTATTGCAATCTTTAAGTTGATTATGTTTCCATGATCCTTTTGGGGAAAATGGCTTCCCAATAGGATCACAGGGGGATATGTATAAATGGAGATTTTGAACCCCAGACTTCAACCCCCAAAAGTCCTTGGTGTTTCCCAGAATTCCCTATAATTTCTCTGAGTCCCCAGGTTGACGAGATCACAATTGGTATTTAACTGGCAGTAACACCTCTCTTTGCTCTCTTCCATTCCATTGCAATGATGTAGTAAGTAAGCTAAGTGTGGGGATTCTGAATTTGCTGATCAGCCATGGGCACGTGGTTATTATTTTGTATCCTTGATTTCTAATAATCCTTAATAAACCTCATAAAAATAATATTTTTATTAGTAGAAATATAATTTAATTTTTAAAGTCCCAAGACTGGTTGTGTTTAACTTCTGGAAGTCTCTAGTAAAATGGGAAAGAGGAGACTGAACTGAACTCTCATTCTCTCTCTCTCTCTCTCAACCCTTATCTTCTGGCTTAGTATCAATTCTAAGACCAAAGAAGGATAAAGGCTTGGCAATGGGGATTAAGTGACTTGTGCAGGGTCACACAGCTAGGAAGTGTCTGCGATCAGATTTGAACCCTGGTCCTCCTGACTCCAGGACTAGGTAGTGCTCTATCCATTGTGCTACTTAGCAACCCCATCTTTGAGGTTTCTTTTAGCCCTATGAGTCAATAGAAACAGGAAAATTTATCTTCCTATTGGGCTTTAGTTCTAGTCTTTGAGTCTGTGCTACTAGACACAGAGGGTTAGTTGTTCTAGTATCCTTTGAGTCTTCCTTGGAAAGAAAGGGATGTAATTTCCTCTGAGTCCCCTTCTCTCTATGAGCATACAGAAAGCTGCTATCAGCTCCTTTCAGTCTGTGTGGTTACATATACAACAACCCTGGGAGGTAGAAGATCTTATTATCCTCATTTTCCAGATAAGGAAACAGAGTAACTTGTCTAGAGTCAAACAATAAGTATCTGAGGCATGTTTCAAACTCAGGTCTTCTTGACTCTACAGCCAGTACTTTAGTCGATTTACCAGTTAATGAATATTCTTTCATTCAAATCTGGGTTGTTTTTTTTTTAATACTTATGTTTTCTGGTCCCTTCCAACTTCTCAGTTTTATCCAGTTATGCCCAATGGAGGTTAGCACAAAAAGTCTCTAGCTAAAAAACAATGAAGAAAAAATATGTTATTAGCTTACATATGCTCTGCCAAGTTTGATTATGAATCATACTTATTTGGCATGTTGGATGGTTGATCTTAGACCAAAAACAATTATATGATTATGAATTAAGAGCTGGAAAAGACCATATTCACTATCTAGTCTAACCCAATGCATTTGACATTTGAAAAAGTCTTGGTCCAGGGAAGTAAAAATGACTTGTCCAATGTCCCACGAGTCATAAGTTGCAGAGCTAGGATTCGATTCCTGGTCCTCTAACTATGATTCTTGCTCTAAAATCATGCTGTCTACCAACTCCAGGATTCCATATAACAAAATGGAAAAATACTGCCTTAAACTCCAGGGAGATAAAGCTTTAACGGTGCAATTTCAGGTCTTAACTAAATTTAATAGGAACAAAGTTTGAATTCTAAAATTAGGTTTAAAAAATCACCCATACAAGTTGAGGCTACAGGGAAAGCCTGGCTAGACTAATTTTTATGGGTTTCTGATCATAATGAGTCAGTGGTTTGACACAGAAACACTGTACCCCTCTTCCCCTCCATAGTTAATGTAATTTCAGGCTTCACTTAAAGATTCATGTGCAGAATGGAGAGGAGGGAGATAATGGTCTTATTGTACTCTGGTTAGACTATATCTGGAGTCCTGTATTCAGTATTCTAGGTGCCATATTATAGGAAAGACAAGCAGAAGAGCATCTGGAGGAATCAATATAGAATAGTGAAAGAACTAAAGATCAGGATTTGCAAGGATTTGCAAGGTTCTTCACCTCTAGTGAATGAGGAGATTATTGAAAAGCAGAAGTAATTCTAACAATTTGAGATGTCCAGAAATGGAACATCTGCCTCAAGAGAGAGTAGTTTTACCTTCGCTGGAGTTCTGTGGGCATAACCTGGATGATTGTGTGACTGGGGAAGGTTTCATGATTTGGTTCTATCTGGACTACTTAACCTCAAGCAATGGTATTTGAGTCAGAGGACCCAGTTCAAATTCTAGCTCCATTATTTCCTATCTACTGTAAAGATTAAAATTTAGGGGAAACTGGGGAGACTGAGGCAGGTAGAAATTAGTTTCTCTCTGCAAGGAGTATTATATTTTTTTAGAGGTTTATTGAAGATTAAGGATTAAAGAAAATACAGGATAAGAGACACGTGTCCAGGCCATCGAGAGGCCTAGACACAACCTCACCTACATTATGAAAAAAAAGCCACATCTGCCCCAAAGGGAAGTCCAAGTGCCAAGAGAGAGAGCTCAAAAGCCTTTGAATCAGCTTAAATACCTTCTCGATCTCGGCCCAGGTGAGATTACAAGGCATTCTGGGGAAGTGGAGCAAAGGCTCGTGGGGATTGTAGTCCTGTATTCGAGTCTATTTTTTACACTATGTGACCTCAAGGAAATCATTTGAGCTCTCTATGCCTAAGTTTTCTCATCTTTAAAATAATGAGCCCCAACTGGACAATCTCTGAGGTTCCCCCACCCTCTAAATGCTCTGCTCCTCTGTCTTCTGAGCCACCTTCCAACTCTGAGATTGATTCTGTGTTTTTTGGACGTAGTGATTTTCTTTTTTTTATTGTCTTTTAAAAAATTTTATTTAGCCAATTTAGAACATTATTCCTTGGTTACAAAAATCATATTCTTTCCCTCCTTCTCCTCTCCCCACCCTTCCCATAGCTGATGCACAATTCCACTGGGTATTACATGTGCCCTTGATCAGAACCTATTTCCATGTTGTTGACATTTGTGCTAGGATGTTCATTTAGAATCTACATCCCCAGTCGTATCCCTTTGATCCATGTATTCAAGCAGTTGTTTTTCTTCTGTGTTTCTACTCCCACAGGTTTTCCTCTGAACGTGGATAGTGTTTTTTCTCATATCCCTCCAAGTTGTTCAGGATCACTACATTGCCACTAATGGAGAAGTCCGTTACATTCAATTGTACCACAGTGTATCAGTCTCTGTTTACAGTGTTCTCCTGGTTCTGCTCCTTTTGCTCTGCATCACTTCCTGGAGGTTGTTCCAGTCTCCATAGAATTCCTCTACTTTATTATTCCTTTTAGCACAATAGTATTCCATCACCAACATATACCACAATTTGTTCAGCCATTCCCCAATTGATGGGCGTCCCCTCGTTTTCCAATTTTTGGCCACCACAAAGAGCGCAGCTATGAATATTCTTGTACAAGTCTTTTTCCTTATTATCTCTTTGGGGTACAAGCCCAGCAGTGCTATGGCTGGATCAAAGGGCAGACAGTCTTTTATCACCTTTTGGGCATAGTTCCAAATTGCCCTCCAGAATGGTTGGATCAATTCACAACTCCACCAGCAATGCATTAATGACATAGTGATTTTCTGATTAAGCCATGAAGAAGGTGGATCTTATTTATAGGCCGGTCTTAGAGGTTCGCTGTCGTCAGTTAACTTTACGGTCTCCTTTCTATAGGGCACAGCTTTCTCCTTCCCTCCTCTGACCCCATGATGATGTGGCAGCTCAGAGTATGCAGTTTCAGTGATTCCATATAATGTCCTGTCCCTGTACTGTGGTAGAAATGTTATTTTCTCCTCTGGACATCCTTTTGTGCCTTTACATTATGTTTGTATCCAAAAGAATGATTTATGTTTTATTGATGTAGGAATCACACTTATTCTTACTTCTAGGAATTTTCTCTTAGAACACTACCCATTTACCTTTTTAGGCAGTAAACATAGTCCACCAAAGACTGGTTAAGTCATGTCAATCTTAAATTAAATCAGGTCATATCATTCTTCCTCCCCTGACACTCCCATTAATTAACTTTTATGTATCCCTGTTGTTTCTGGGACCAAATGGAAACCCCTATCTGACATTTAAACCTCTTTACAATCTGGTCCCTTCCTATTTTTTTTTTTTAGTCTCAACATGTTTTGTCTCTTTTAATACTTTTAAAAACCCTTACTTTTCTGTCCTACTAACTCTAAGACAGAAGAGCAAGGGCTAGGTAAGTGACTGATCTAGGATCACACAGCAACGGAAGTGTCTGAGGTCTGATTTTAACCCTGCCCCTTCTGACTTTAAGCCAAGCATTCTAGCCACTATGCAGTCTAGCTGCCCTTCTTTGAATAATTTTTAGTTGTGCAATATTGAATGACTTTGTGCATTCAGGAAGACCTAAGTTCAAATATGGCCTCAGTTGTTCACTAGCTGTGCGGAAAGTCACTTAATTTCTGTTTGTCTCAATTTCCTCAACTGCAAAATGGAGATAATAATAGGACCTACTCTCTGAGGGTTTTTGTAAGGATCAAATGAGGTAATATTCATAAAGCTTTTGGCATAGTGACTGGCACCCAGCAGGCATTTATGGAGTCCTTCCTTCCTTCCTCCTTCCTTCCTCCTTCCTTCCTCCTTCCTTCCTTCCTTCCTTCCTCACACACAATACTCCATCTACCATCTTCATGCCTTTGTACTAGCTATTTTCCAAATTTGGAATTTATTCCCTCCATACCTTTTAAGATTTAGGTCATGCATTACTTTCTCTGTTATGCCTTTCCTGATTCCTGCCTCCCCAGCTTCTAATTCCTCTGTCCCCAAATTATCTCAGACCTTGTACTCATTAAGTAAATACTTACATATGTTCATGTTGTCTTCTCCATTAGAATGTAAACTCCTTAAAGGCAGACACTGTTTTCTCTTTGTCTTTATGTTTCCACTGCTTAGAGGCATAGAGCCTAGCCCATAGCAATTGTTTAATAATCTTAATGGACTATTTTTTATATTTAAGAAATATAACATCCCAGGGGAATATATGTATTGATTCTGCATCATTCCTATCAAATAAGATGTAGAAAACAGAATTTAGCTTGTTTTAAAATAATTGAAGTAGGAAGATAGGGAGGCAGCATGGCTCAAGGGAGGCCATATGATCCAGAGGAAAGAATTCTGGATTTGGTATTGTATTCAAATCCTAGCCTTGCTACTTAGGAACTGTATTATCTTGGGTGTGTCATTTAGCTGCTCTGGGATGTTCGTCCTTGACTGTAAAATGAAAGGCTGTAGATGACATTGATGGCCCTTTTCATCTCTAAGTCTAAGATCCTATTACCATCTTGGTATAAGAAAGAGGAGGTTTAGGGACTGATTGTATGACTTTAAGTTGCTCATTTTAGATGCTTAGCTTCAGCTCCCTCCTTGGAAAATGAGAGTTAGAATGGGTGATCTCAAGATCCTTGTTTGTTCAAACTTCTATTAAGATTAGATTTTTTTATTTTAAAGGAAAAACTATTCCTTAAACATCCTTGATAAAGACACATGGCCATAATATTTCTTCAAGGAATGAACACAGAGCAGGGACAATAGAGTCACCCAGGTAAATAGTTTCACATGGACTTGCCTTGGGAATTGTTTAAAATGGCAGGAAACTCCCAGAACTGTGGAACCTTTGTGGAGTAAGGTGTAGGAAGACTAGAAAGGTGGGAAGGGACTAGGTTGTAATGAGTCTTGAACGCCAGACATAGCATTTTATATTCAATCCAGGAAGCTATTGGAGCTTATTGAGTTTGGGGGTGACATGGTGCTTTAGGAAAACCACTTTGGGGGCTGAATGGAAGAAGGATTGGAGTGGGGAGAGGTTTGAGGCAGGCTGACTCATCACCAGGGTATTTCAATGGTCCAAGCATTAAGTGATAAGGCTAGGTGTAGGGATGGAGATGTATTCTAGAGATATTACAGAGGTAAAACAGAAAGAACTTGGAAACAGATTGAATGTGGGAGGTGAGAGATAGTGAGGCTTTGAGGATAATCATTAGGTTATGTGCCTGAGGACCTGGGAGATTGTTATTGCTCACTACAGTAATATAGATTGAGAGAAAAAGATAATCAGTTCTGTTTTAGGCATGTTGAGTTCAAGATATCTACTGGATATCCAGTTAGAGATGGGAGATTAGATATTAATAGTGGAATTGGGTCAGAATAGATAGATTTGAGAATCATCAGCATAGGAATAGTAATTAAATCCGTGAGAACTGATGAAATCATCAACGAATTAGTGGAGGGAGAAGAGAGAGAACCCTAAGAGACATTTACAGTTATGGGGTGTGATTTGGATAAGATCCAGCAAAGAGGACAGAAGAAATGGTCCAAGAAGAAAACCAGGAGAGAGTGTTATCCCAAAAACCTAGAGAAGAAAATATCAAGGAGAGAGTGATGAATAGTGTCAAAGGCTGCAAAGAGATCAAGGAGAATGAAGATTGAGAAAAGGCCACTTGACTTGACAACTAAGAAGTCACCAGAAACTATGGAGAGAGCAGTTTCAATGGAACAATAAAGTTAGAAGCTGGATAATAAAGGTTAAGAAGAGAATGGGAGGAGAGAAAATGTAGATTTTTGTGGAGGTGTTTAGCTACAAAGTGGAGAAGAGATATTTAGCAGTGATGATTAAATGTGGAATTTTTTTTCAGGATTGTGGACACATGGGCATGTGTGTAGGCAGTAGAGAATGAGCCAGGTCACAGGGAGAGATAGACAATAAGTGAGAAAGTACAGATGATTCAGTGATTCAGTCATGCCCGACTCTTGCTGACTCTATGGACCCTAGCATGCCAGAATCTTTTAAACCCCACTATCAGAGGGGGAAATCTATTAGAAGAGATGTGATGGAATGGGATCACTAGAATAGGTAGAGAGGCAAGCTTTGGAAAAATTAAGGATATAGGGGTAAAAGAGGAGATAGTGGTAGAGGGCAACTGAGTCAACATAAGTGAAAAAGAGGAGAAAAAGGGGAGTTAAAGGTGAATGGCTTGGATTTTTTTCTGGCAAGGAGCTCAGTTTTCTCGACTGTCAATTTGGAGTAATAGCACTTCCCTCACAGGATTGTTATTAGGATCTAATGAGATAATATTGGTAAAAACCATTTATTACAATTCTTGGTACATAGTAAATACTATATAAAAAATAATCACTCCCTTCCCTAAGTTGGGACTAAATGTAACTATTTTTTTTTTTTGCAAAAACAAGATGCACAAGATGTGAGAACAAGATATTCTCCTGATTTTCATAGATCAACCCTTTGTGCCAGTTTATCATTTAGCTACATGGGCATAAAAAAGCATTGAGCATGAAAAGGGCATGCTGTCTTATCTGGGGAGGGATTCCTTATCCTCAGTGTAACATTCGGGGTGTTTGATTCTTTCATTATTTTGGTGTGGGTGAATATTTACTTGATTCATAAGAATTAGCATGCATAATGTTCAGAACAAATCTCTGTAGTCCCTCATAAGGTGCACCTAGTAAACTTTTAATGGATGTTGATTAATTTTCATTCCTTTTTTGCTTCTTTTTGGACTAGCCCTGATTTCACTGGTGTAGGGAATAATGAATGGAATTAATGAAGGTAATGAAATATTGTAATAATAAAGAATGAGAAACTGCCTGGAATGCTAGTCTTAGAGAGTTTAAGTGACTTGCCCAGAGTTACATAGCTATTAAGTCTTAGAGGTGGGAATTAAAGCCAGGTGTCCTTGCCTCTACTGCCAGCTCTCTAGCAATTACTTAATACTGCGTCTTTATTATTCTTTCTAACAAAACATGGCATCAACCCATATCTTATCACTGGTAAAGATAAATAAGTTTTTTTAAGCTTTAAAAATAATATTATATTACTTAAAAGTAAACCAGCTAATATCCAAAATAACCCAAGAAAACTAAACAAAAGTTTGGAGAAATGTTCATGTATTTGAGTATATATGTGTGTATTTTTAATTTCCTAGCTCTCTCTGAAGGTACTCAGTTTCACTTATGAAGAACTATCTCTCATCGTATGGAAAGGATTTATGGAAGTTTCTAATTTAGAAGCTCTTCACTCCCAGTTTGGATGCTATTCCTATCATTACTGGACACTTTTAACTAAGGCTAATAATCTTCCTTATAAGCAGAGTTGTTGGAAATCTTTCAAGCAACTAACCTTAGAATTAAGGATTATGGCAAAGGTTAACACTATAAACTCACTTGTGAAGGTTTATAGCCATTCTAAAAATATTCACGCTGGATGAAATCTCAGCTTGGAAGTGTTCTATATTTCAACTCAAATAAATTTTACGTTGGTTTATCTGTCTTTCATTTATGGGAATTGAAAGACTTAAGTAGTTTCAGATGCTTTGAGGCTCTTTTAACCTTCAACTGGCTTTTATTTAAACACTGCCTATAGACGACTCATTTGTAATCTGAGTCAGTGTGCCTTAGGATAGTTTTAAATTGCCTGGCCAAGTGAGGTTTAAAAATGGTTACTTCACACACTGACTCATTTTCATGGAGATTTTCATGTGGAGTTAACATTAGTGAGATGTGGGTGGGAGCCAGAGACATCCATATGTTGGAGGCTAAATTCACCCACTTCTCAGACCAGGGATGGACCAAAGACTGGATCATTGTAAATCTGTGGGTAACAGTCCTTTAAATATAGGTTCCTAAATCCATTTAGTAGGAGGGCCTTCAAATGTTGGCACAAGGCACCTTTATTATATGTCTTCTTATGAGAGTATAATATTGGTTTGTGGAAAACCAGCGTTAATGTTATTTTGCTCAGATGATGAACCCTTTGGATATGGGATCCTTAGAGTATCTCCCACTGAATCTGATCTGCACCAGAAACCTAGTGTTTCCCTTCTTATGATTTGCAGGTATTCATGCCCACAGTTTTGCAGTGCCTTAATGGGTGCTCAATAAAGATGTTTTGTTTTATTTTTAAGTGGTTAAAACCTAGGATATCATTGATTTCTTGAAGCAATTCAGCCAGTGATTCAAATGTAAATATCCCTTGTCCTTTCCTTTGTATTTTCAGAAATGGGTGGAAGCTGTTTGGAATAAGAATATAGAATTGAATTGAATTGAATTGTTTGCTGGCTGAGTGTTGGATTGCCTGAGTTAGTGGGGATGGAGGGATATGCTAGCAAAAGAAATGCATTAAGTCTAGGAAATTGTTCATTCTAAAAGGAGAGGAAAACAGCCAACTAATTAACTGGTTTCTGGATGAGAATTGTTGAGGGGCTGAACTTGGAAACTTTCTTCAGCAGAATTACAGCCAACATCAGAATCTGACTAGTTTTCAAGAAGGATGCAAAAGGAAATGAGATTAAAAGGCAGTAATGATGGATTCAATTCAATTCAATCAATTAATCAATTAACAGGCATTTCTTCCTGCTTCCTACATGCCAGATACTGTCTCAGTGCTAGTGATAAAGACAAAATAAAGAAACAATTTTTGCCCTTAGAGAGCTTGCAGTCAAGGGGAGGAAGAGACCATATGTATACAGATAGCAAAAGATCTAACATCTATTGAGCAAAGCTTTGTGGATTGTCTGTTGGACTCCTGGCATTGGGGACCTCCTAGGCAGCATGAGTTGCAAAGCTGTTGCCTTGGTTGGGGGAAGTGGCATTTGTAAGACCTGAATTAATTTCCATCGTCTGATTTTATTGGACTGAGCTTTTCAGCAAGAAGCACCATTTGATTACCACTCCAAGAGGGATGTTTTTAGGGACATTTTGAAATCAATATATCTATTTGGATAAAGACTTTACATCATTTGTTATTTTTATGGAGGCTGCTATGACTCATCTGGGAATGTAACTTGATGAATTATGGATTAGAAGGAAGGTTAGGCTTTACCCCAAATAGGGTCTCTCAGGATCTCAGAGTGGATATGAGGTCTTAGGCTATGGTGAGCAAACTTGAAGATTTATGTCCTTTCATGCAACGGAAATGTTATATATGTGTAGATGTTATACAAGTGAGGATGTTATAGATGCAGGTATATGCAGATGTAATACTCTAATCAGGGAGGCCTTTCTAGAAGGAGGGTAAAGAAAATTATAAAAAAATAAAATAAAAACAGGATGACAGGGAAAATGGAAATATGGAGAAGGTAAAATATTTTAAATTTCTCTAGAATGGGAGGAAATGTGAATCTCTTAAAAAGAGAATCACAATACAGTATTAAAAAGTTTGAATAAAGAGAATGGATTAATAATTTTTTCTAAAAATTAGTTGAAAATTGGCTATATGATTTAAAGAACTTTATGATTTGGTGTCAACCTATTTCTAGACTTATTTCACATTCCTTCTTATCTCATCTACTTTACTTTCAGACAAAATGGCCTGCTTTAAGTTTCCTATTCTCAGCATATCTCCTGCTACCCCTGTTGCCCAAGCTGTGTGAAATTCTTCCCTCTTAGAATATGTAGCTCGTTTCAAGGCTTAGTTTATACTACCTCCTGCACAAGGTCTTTCTTGGTCCCTCATGTTGTTAGATCTTTTCTTCCTCAAAGAACTTTGCATTTATTTTATATTATATTTGTATATTGTTTTATCATGATGGAATGAAGATTCTTGAAGGGACAAATTATTTTGCTTCTTTCTTTGTAACCTATTTAGCATAATGGTTGGTACACAGTAGATGCTTAAAAATGTTTGCTGAATTGAATGATAATCTTAAATTTTAATTACTGTGACATAAAGTAGAGAAGGAAAGGGAAATGAGCATTTTTATAGTACCTACTATGTGTTAGGAACTGTGCTAAGTGCTTTTACAAATATTATTTCATTCTAGAGACTGTGGGCTGTTGAGGGATAATTTGGGTGAGATTTTGATCTCTTTTAGGAAATAGTTCTAGATCAAGAGAAATTCTAGTCAATGAGAGAAACATATATGTATTAAGGCATTTACTGATTCAAGAGTCTAAGGAAAATATGGTTAGTCATATGAGTTGACTATGCGATGCAGAAATTTATTGGATTATTTCAACCCAGGGAATAATAAGAAGGGAATGCTGTGGAGGAGTAGTTTTCATACTTTAAAGTGCAGATTTATTGTGAGGCATTTGTGAATCTATATGATGATCCATATGTAAGTAAACATAACTTCTGCAGAGTGAATAATTAATGTCTCACACATTTATGGTTTGTCATTTTAGATGATGAGCAACCATTGTTGATTGATCAAATATAATAATATAATATAATAATATTAACTTAAAAGAATCACTTATTTCTTTGTCATTAGTTAGACTGTCAATAGACATTTTATTATATTCCAGGCACTGTACTAAGCACTGGGGATACAAAGACAGACAAAAGATTGTCCTTGTCCTCAGAGAGCTCACAATCTAATGGAGGAAGAGAAAACATATAAAGAAGCTAAAAAGTGGAGTGTGGGTAGGGGAGAGAAAGTATATGAATGACATCGGAGCAGGATGATGTCTTGCAGTCGCTAGGAAAAGATGAAATGGCTATCCTGGATGCCCTCCTTAAATAGAAGATTTGGATGGAGTGTTTTGATCTCCAGTCAGAGACAGGGAGATTCACCAGTGGAAGGGAATACTGAGAAGGTATGAGTTTTAGAGAAGATGTGAGCTTGGTCTTGTAGGTAGATGAATTCTAGAGATAATCAAGTCTAGGAGTACAACCAGGTGGAAAATGACATGTTTATTCAATTACATATTTACTTGGTCAATCAATATTAAGAATAAATCAGAACTAATAATATTCAAAGGATGTGAAATTATAATAACCAATTTAGTCCCCTAAAAGGAGTGAGTAGATACCTACCACACTTTTTGTGGCTGGTGTGAGGGTAGGCTAAGATTATGGAACATGATTTATAATGTCAAATTCTTTTGATACATTTAGTTTTTCTGCAATGTATTTCTTCCTCCTTTTTTGTTCTTTGTTACAAGGGATGACATTTGGGTTGTGGGGCGGATGTAGAGAGATATATTGGGAAATGTAGAGGATTAAAATTATTCAATAAAAACTATTTTTTAAAAGTATATACTCATAGAGTTAGAAAGTACTATCATGACGGCTACCACTTTTTAGTAACCATTAACTTATGAAATCCAAGAAGGAAGGAAGGAACTGATTATCTTTTAAATTATCTGGATAGATAGAAATTAGAAAAAGACATGTTCCTTTTGGTGAATTCACTTATTACAGCTGTGGAAATCTATTCCAGAAAAGCTTATGAAACCAAGAATATTTTCAATTATCCAATTTAATTAAAATACATGTATCAGGCAACTTTCATCTGCAAAACACAAGAGATAGGGATATAAAGGTATAATGCCCAGCTAGGTGGTACAGTGATAGAGTGTCAGATCTGAGGTCTCATCTTCAGTTATTTTTCAGTCATTTCTCTTTGTGACCTTATTTGGAATTTTTTTTTTGGGCAAAGATAAAGGAGCAATTTGTTATTTCCTTTCCCAGATCCTTTTCCAGATGAGCAAATTAAGGCCAACAGGGTTAAGGGACTTGCCAAAAGTCACACTGTAAGTGTCTGAGGCCAGATTTGAATTCAGGTTGATGAGTCTTCCTGACTCTAGGCCCAGTTTTCATACCACCCAGTTGTCCTGCGACATGGTTTGATTTATATTTTAGGAAAATCACTTTGTTAATAATAAGGAAATTCAAGAGAGGGTTTGGTTTGGGGAGAAAGATAATTAGTACCATGTTTAATGTGTTGCATTTGAAATACCTATAAAAATCCAGTTTGGTGATTGCTGGCTTGGTCCTTAGAAGAGAGATTTGGACAAGATATATAAATCTGGGAGTCATCTAAATTATGAAGATCATTAAATCTATGGGCATTGGTGAAATTACCAAGCTAGAGAATATAGAGAAAAAAAAGAGGGCTTAGGATAGAACTTTGAGGGACATCCACACTTAGTAGGTGTGACAAAATGAAGATCCAACAAAAGAGACTAAAGAGTGGTCAGACAGATAGGAAAATAACCAAGAGAGATCAGAATCATAGAGATGAGGGAATGGATTATAAAGTCTTCAACAGTTTCAATGCTCTAGGGAGAAGGATGACAAATAACAAACTGTCACTGAATTTGGCAATTAAAAGGTCATTAGAGATTTCCAGCTAGATTAACTACCTAAAAAAGAGGCAAAGCTCCCCTATATTTACTCAAGCAAAAATGTGAAATTCACAGTATATTGAATAATGATTATCAACTCCAATGATAAACTTCAATAAGTGAATTTCCATCTCAAAACTTCACAAAAAATATTCACTGAGTAGCCTGCCAGGATAAAGAAAGGGGATCATTCACAAAGCCAGAACAAACAAAATAAAATAAAATAAAAGACCAGAGACATTATGTAGCTTGAATAACTCTCTCTCTCTCTCTGGAGGAAGTAAGAGTAGATGCTCCCCTCCTTCATTACCACTGCCATAGTAAGTCCTAGATGTCTTGTTGACTCAACTGGGCCCTTGGGGAAAAGAAGTGATTAGAGAGTCAGATCTTAGACCAGGAGACTATAGGCTCCTAGGCCTCCCAAGGACCCTAGCATTCTGTTGTATGGGGACACAGAGGACCTGTAAAATCCAGGGCTTTGAATCTTTTAAGGATTTAATGTAGAGGGTGATCTATGGACTCTTTCAATGTCTATTTTTCTCCTCTTGTTTAAGACTATCAGGGCAGTTTTCTTGGATAATTTCTTGTAGTGTTATGTCAAGGTTTCTGTTTATTTCTAGGTTTTAACGTAGGCCTATGATTCTCAAATTGTCTCTCCTGGACCTGTTTTCCAAACCAGTCATCTTCTCAATGAGATATTTCATGTTTCCTTCTAATTTGTCATTCTTTTGACTTTGATTTATTAACTCTTGCCATCTTGTGAGATCATTAGTTTTTACTTGCCCAATTCTTTAAAGACTGATTTTCAGCTATGATCTTTTGAGTTTCCTTTTCAGTTCAGTCTATCCTGTTTTTCATGGCTTCCAGCAGGTCAATTCTGGTCTCCAATTTATTTATCATTTTATTTGATTTCTGGGCTTCTTTTTCTGAGTGGGAGAGTCTGTCTTTTAAACTACTATTTTCTTTTTGAACTATTTCCCACTTCTCTTGCCAAGTTTGTTCTATCTTTCTTACTTGGTTCTCCATCTCCATTCTGATTTCCTGGAGGGCTTGTGACCAATTGTCATTTTTTTGGGAAAGTTTGGATGTGTTTGCTTATTTGTTACCCTCTGCTGCCTCCTCTGTAGATTCTTGTTTCTCAATGTAGAATTTATCCAGGGTCAAAGTTTTTTCTTTTTTCTTTTTCTTTTTGGTGGTATAGATAATCATTCTTAGGTATTGGTGGCCATTGCTTTGTTAGTTTTTTCTTCCTTTCCTAGTTAGAAATCTGAGTGAGGAAGGGAGGGAGGTCTTGGTGTATTGAGCTACAGATCAGTTTTTGCCTTAAGGCTATTTTCCAGTCTCCTCCATGTCTACTATGGGCAGTCCCTCTCTGCCCTATCTCTGAGCCCAAGCTTTACATTTCTCAGTCTCCTGGGGTCCCAAGTCTCACTGCTCTCAGGGGTAAGTCTGTGGTGTCCTTAACCAGCGCCCCAAGAACCTAGAGATTGCCTCATGCTCTGACTCAGGCTTAGTAGGTGGAGTGGGGGAGGGGTGATCAGCTCGTGCTTTGGTAAGAGAAATTTTACTCCCTTATAGTGTGGAAATGCCCAAACCCTGCCTACCTTCAAGGCGTGTCCTACAGCAGAGCCCCTTCACTCATCTGATTTTGGTTTTTGTCCTTTTGAGGCGTTTTTATATCCATCAGTGGTGAGGAGAAGAAGACCCTTGCTTCTACTCTGTGGCCATCTTAGCCTGGAAGTCCAGGGCTTTGAATCTTAAAGGTTTAGGGTGACCTAATCTTTTGAGGCGGAGGGCAGCACTTGGTGAGATAAGACCCATGATGAGACAAGAAGAGTTGGTCATCTTACTCAAAAAAATCAGAAGTCTTTTTCAGGGCCTTTTAAAACTAGACAGATGAGTAAATTAAAGAAAATAAAATATGTATCAAAAACTATCACAACTCTAGAGATCCCCCCCAAAAGAAGCAAGTAATTTTTTTAACAACTATGATCAGACATTCAAAGGAAAATATTATTTTCTACAAGGACTACATGGATGCCTAGAAAAAAATGAATCAAAAGACTAAAAATGAAATAAAAGCTCTAAAGAAATGAATTGGAATAACCAATCACTTTAAAGAAAAATGAACTACTTGAACACCAGAACAGACTAAAAAAAATCTATTAATGACTCCATTAGATTACAAGAATGATTAGACCAAAATCAAAATATTGAAAAATAATATAACATATAGGATATTTGGTATAAAAACAACTGACTTGAAAAAGATATCAAAAGAAGATAATTTAAGAATTAGTGGACTCCCTTAGAAGTATGATTTTAAAAGATTCTTGGTAATTACTACTTTATAATACAGTTTTAAACCTGGTACTTCTAGACTTCCTTCTTTTTAATTTGTTTTATTGATTCCTTTGGTATTCTTTAAAAAAATTCATTTTACATATTTCATTTTCTTTCCTTCCCCTCCTGCCTCCCAGATCCAATAAGCATTTCCACTGGGTTATATAAATGTTATCACTTATACCTATTGTAAAAATGGAGATTTGAACCCCAGACTTCAATCCCCAGAAGCCCTTGGTACTTCCCAGAATTCCCTATAATCTCACCTGAGGTACCCACCTGGGTGAGATCACAATTTGTATTTAAACTGGCTGCAATGCCTACTTCCTCTCTTCCTCTACTCAGAAATTGCAACAAGATGTAAGTGAATTGTGAATGGGCTAATCAGCCCTAGGACCGTGCTTTTCTTATTTTGTATTTTCTTATTTCCTTGATTTCTAATAATCTTAATAAACCTCATAAAAATATAATACTTTTATTAAAAGAGACTAAATTTAACTGTTACACTATTTCCATATTATTCATTTTTGCAATCTTTTAAACCATAACCATATATCCATATAAACAGATAATGTCATTTGTTTTTCTTCTGTGTTTCTACTCCCCCAGTTTTTTCTCTTTATTTGGATAGCATTCTTTCTCATAAGTCCCTTAGGATTGTCTTGTCATAGCAAAGTCCATTACCTTGTATTGTTTCACAATGTTTCACTTTCTGTGTATAATGTTCTCTTTGCTCTGCTCATATCACTCTGCATTGGTTCTTGGACGTCTTTCCAGTTCATATAGAAATCTTCTAGTTCATTGTTCCTTACAGCACAATAGTATTCCATCACCATCATATATCAAAATTTGTTCAGCCATTCCCTAATTGAGGGATACCCCCTCTACCCAATTTTCCAATTTTTTGCCACTACAAAGAGCATGGTTACGAATATTTTTGTACAGACATTTTCCCTTATTATCTCTTTAGGGTACAAACCTAGTAGTGGTATTGCTGGATCAAAGGGTTTGGATTCTTTTAAAGTCCTTTGGGCATAGTTTCAAATTACCTTCCAGAATAGTTGGATCAATTCACAACTCCACCAGCAATGCATTAGTACCTCAATTTTGCCATAAGCCCTCCAATATTTATTACTATCCTTTGCTGCCATATCGGCTGATCTGCTAGGTGTAAGATGGTACCTCAGCATTGTTTTGTTTTGCATTTCTCTAATTATGAGAGATTTAGAGCAGTTTTTCATATGTTTAATGATAGTTTTGATTTCTTTATCTGAAAACTGCCTTTTTATGTCCCTTGACCATTGTCAATTAGGGAATAATCCTTTGGTATTCTTCATCTTTTGTTTTTCAAAATGAATTTTCTTATTATTTCTAGTTCAATAAAATGATTAGTAGGGTAGTTTAATTGGAATGGTGTTGAATAAATAGATAAGTTTAGGCATGATTGTCATTTTAATTATATTGGCTTTGCTCACCCATGAACAATTAATATTTCTCCAATTATTTAAATCTGACTTTATTTGTATAAAAAGTGTTTTATAATTATATTCATGTAGATTTTGGATTTGTTTTGGTAGGAATATTTCTAAGTTTTTTTTATTACTTATATTGTTATTTTAAATGGGCTATTTCTTACTATCTCTTCATGGAGAACTTTGTTGGCAAAATGGAGAAATGCTGATATTCCTATTAGATTTATTTCCTAAGGGAAATATGAAGGAAAATAATCTATGTGTTCTTATGTTCATAGCATCTCTCTTTGTGGTGGCAAAGAACTAGAAATTGAAGGTAGGCCCATTAATTGGGAAATGGAATGGTTAAACATTATATATATATGTATAATATATATATTATATATATATATATGTATATATATATATACACAGAAACCAAATTCTTGATTGAAGAACAATTTGTATATGCTCACTTCCAGAGAAAGAACTGATAAAAATAAATAAGCAAGACATAGCTTTATGTATAAATTTTTCTTTTGCTTTTTTCCCTTTTGTCAAATAATGCCTTCTTTAATGGGGGTAGGGTAAAGAGGATGGGAGTTACCGGGATATTTTAATGTAACAAACAAATAAATAAATTTAAGTAAAAGAAGCCCTAGCTATGATATTTCAGGATTGCCCAAGTCTGTTAGAATCAGAGCAGTGGTGACATACAAATTTGGTTGTAGAAATATGTCACTATCAGCAGGGAAAAGGGATTAAAAGGATAACCCTGAGGAGAGACAAATCACAAGCAAAAAAAATTCTTGATCTTGAAGAGGGTATTAAAAAAGGGAAAAAGAAAAATAACTCAAATCATAGTTTAGAGCATGAAGTGATAAAGAGATAGTTTTAGTTAGTAGGGTTGTATGAAATGAGATAGAGTGAAGAGTCATTTATCCAAGGACAATAACATTGTAAAGAAAAACAAGTTTGAAAGATTTAAGAATTGATCAGTGCTATGACCAACAATATCTCCAGAGGATGACGACACAAAGAAGACACGTGCCAGTTGAAAGAGAGGTGATGGACACAATATTCAGGATTGCACATTTTTCACTATGTTCCTATATGGATTCAATTTGCTTGGTCATGCTTATTTGTTACAAAACAAGATGCTTGTTTGTTTATTTTTTTCTCTCTCAGACTTTTAATTGTTCAGGGTTGGATAGGAGTGCAATTTAAGGGGAATAGAGTTTGTATATTTAATCCTCTCCAAAGGAATTTATAGTCTAGAATACAGGAAAAATATTGTCATTTAAAAAAATCACAAGGTATACCATAAAGTAGTCAGTCAAGGGAATGTAAATGTTAATCTTAATTTTTTTTTCTTTCTAGTTTGTTCAGAAAAGAGTAGAAAATGGACATTGAAAATGTGCTTTTATTCAATTACATAAAAATAAATCTCATTTAAAACGTATTGATGGATTTGAATGATACCATGCTTGCCTTGACTCTCATAATTCATGTAGAACGAGAAAATGTATCGCCAATTCAGACTCTTCTCTATCATTATACTAAGTGAGCTTCATGCCTTTAGATAGCCCTTTAGGATTTGCAAAGTACTTTATATATTCATTATGAGGTTTAATTCTCACAACTGATAACACAGGTTTTACTATTCCATTTTAGAGAAGAGAAAAATGAGGTCGAAAGCTTTGGCTCTGTCCATAGCCACATGGCTATATCAAAGGGAAGATTTCAATCTATTTCTTTGCGGACTTGATGCCCAGAACTCTTCTGCCACACTATGTTCTTCTCCTGTTTAGGTGGTAGGTTTATCTTCAAACTAGGCAATTTCCACACACGACAAAAGGAGACTCAAATGAAATTACTGAAGTGAAATCACAGATCTTCTATCTTCTATGGTTGAGATAAAAGATAAATGAAGAAGTGAAGAGTCAGAGTACGTGATGTCCAATTTGAATATTTTTGATTACTTTAATGGCCGAAACATGGAGTGATCAATTAATGGTCAATTGGGTTACATCTTTACTGTAAGGAATTGCCTTAATAAACAACTCATGGCCATGACAGTATTGGTCTATGCATGACTGTTTCTTGACCTCAGATCTTTGCTCTTTCTTGAACTACCTCATTAGACTTATTTGTGTAAATATATTCTCTCAGTAGAATATTAGCTTTTGGAGTGCAGAAGCTATTTTGGATTTATATCTCTAGTCCAAGCACAGTGCTTTGCAATCAATTACTCAAGAAGCATTTACAATGTCCAGACACTCTGCTCAGTGGTGGGAACTGTTGTCTGCAGAGTAAATGAGTGGCTCAGCCGAAACGGATTCCCTAGGTGGGAAAGGCTATTGCTGCTGCTGCTGCTGCTGTTGGCTTGAGCTGGATATAATAAAGGAACAACTGCGGCAGATTCAGGAAAGCTTCTAAGGTGAAGTTGGAGATACAGAGTAAAGATGGGACTAAAGCATTATGGTTATCAGGGAGCAGCACAAGAACAGCAGAATGGGAGGCTGTTAGGTGGCTCAATAGATAGAGAGCCAGGCTTGGAGAGGGGAAGGTCTGTATTCAAATTTGGCCTCAGACACTTCTTAGCTGTGTGACCTTGGAGAAGACACTTGACCCTCCCAGTTGCCTAGCTCTTACCATTCTTCTGCCTTGGAACTGATACTATCAGGTCCAAAGCAGAAGGAAGTTTTTTTTTTTTAATTAAATTAAATTGAAAAAATAACAATAGGATGAGATGAAGCAAAAAGATGGTGGACCCTATTAGTGTTGCCATAAAGACCAATATTTCTGGAGATATTTTAGTTACTATGAATAAGCTTCCCTTATTTTTTCTTCTGTCTACTTGCCATGAGAAGGGAGAGTGGGAATTAGGTTAAGATAAGAAGCTTCCTTGCAATTCTGCTATACCATAAATCATGTGGCCACTGAAAAGTTATCTGTTTACTAGGTCTTATGAATGTTACCCGATTAAGCGGAAGAGATTTCCCAAATGTGAGATGGATGTTTGAGAGCAGAGATGGCAAATTAAACTATTTTTGTCATTGGGAACATATTCCACATGTCAGTGAATTTGGGGACCCCAGTGCCCAGGGTCCATGAGGTATGTGAGCTTCTAGTTTTTAGAGGGGGAACATGCGTTTATATCTTGAGCATTCTTTGGTAAGCAGGTGGGGAAGGATAATGTGGTCTTTGGCATAGCCTGCACATGTGCACTTAATCCCTTCTCCAGAAAACACTTGGCTTGTGGCTTGAGGATAGTGCCACCTAGTGACTCAATTATTTACCATTCTCTTTAGCTGATCAATTAATGGACAGCCTGCTTTTAAGGTCCACCTTCCTTTAAACAGATTTCAGCAAGTATGTTCTTGGTAACCATTATCACAATAGCACCTACCATGTGTATAGCTAGCTTTTAACATCTGTTGAAATTGAAGAACACCTAACTCTATCACCAGAGCAGGTGCTGACTGGACATGGCCATTATGTTCTGGAGAATATTATGAAGAAAAAAACAAAAAACATTTGAAATTCCTGTTAGAACACGTGAGTCGTTTTATGTTTGGAAAATAGGAGAGATTTCAGCCACATGGATTTTACATGAGTTATGACAAAGGTGAGTTGACTGGGACTTTGAAAAGGATGCTAAATTTAGAGGATGCTTACAGTACTTGTATTCTTTCAGCAGAGCTTTGGAGTGAGAAAGCTAGGATAGGAAACTGTTGTTATCTATGCCCCCTATAAGGGCAGTTACCTCCAGAGAAATCTAGTGCTAGTGTGCTAGGATGTTTGCCTTGCCCCAGCTCTCAGCTGAAGTTGTTCTTGTACTAAGTGTGGTTTAAGCACTGAAAAAGATTCCTAGTTGCAGTTCTGTTCCTCTGATGCTAAGAGATGACAGTGGAAGAATCAAATCCTTTGAACTGTTTAAAGATAACACATGGGAAAAAAAAGCTTGTGGTCAGATGAATGGCAGTATCTATTCCTGATTATACCAAATTCTTCTGTAAATCATGAAAAAGGAAAGAAATTATGCCCCATTTGAAGACTGGATTTGTTGGCCAACACATCCCAGTATAAAATTTAGGTAAATGTCTGCTCTAGCTACATTGGGAGAATCAGTTGAATTTCTATTCTAGGAAGCTAAGCTCAGGCTATTGCTATCATTGGAACCTCTTAGACTAAGAATGATTGGTTAAGGAAGGCAATGGTCTCCACCATTTTCTTGCTGAGGTCCTTCATTGGACCTTTGGGGCTTTTCCTGTATGGCAGTGATTATAACAACAAACAACCCCTTAACCTGTGGGTTGTATGTGATATGCTAGTCCTAAGCCATTCAAATCCACTTATTCCCCATGGTTGTTTTGCACCAAAGCTGGAAGGATGGGGTGTTAACCACAGTCTTGAGCACTGTTTCTTAATTAGGGAAGTCAGATTCTTTCCCGGACCATCCCTCATATCTAGAAAAACTTTCATACCATCATCTTGTTTGTTGCAAGCCCAGGGAACACGTTCTTTTCCAGGGCTTCATTGTAATATCAAGTGAGAAAGCTAGGAGTGATTCCTTCTCAAGAATTTAGTTCTTCCTGGTGGCAGAGTCAAGATGGCGGCTTAGAAGCAGCAAAAGTTCAGACCTCTGAAAACCTTTCCTTACCAATCACAAACTGAATGCTCCTAGGGGACTGAAATTCAAACTTAACAACAGGACAGAGAGGCAGGGAACCCTCCTTCTGGATTCAATTCAAAAGGTACACCCCCCAAAAGCTAGAATCCAAGAACACTTGGGTCTAAGGGGAAGGCAAAAGGAAGGTCCCAGGACCCCTCCCCCCCCAACCCAGAGCGCTGATCCCCCAGCAGCAGCGGGAACCTCTGGGTGGGCAAAGGTGCTGGTCTGGAGGGTATACCTTGAGAGCAATCTAGGCCAGGCTCAGAGCGTCCAACACAGGTGGCAGGGAAGCAGCCAGAGAGAGACTGAAGAGCCTATAGCCCCGTGACTGGATCCTTCCATCTGGCTCCAGTCTCACCAGAGGTTTTTGCCTTGGGGCGCATCCAGAACAACCCAGTTGAACCTAATCTCATCAGGAGTCCTCAGAGCTCAGGGAGGCCTGGACCGCTCCCCCACCCCCCCCAGAGTGCAGGGCCTCCCACAAGGGCAGGAACCTCTGGGTGGGCAAAGGCACTGGTGTACCTTGCAGACAGTGCTGTGCCAGGCTCAGAGAGTGGAACGCAGGCAGCAGAGAAGCAGTTGGAGAGAACTGGAGAGAGCCTGGGTGGCTCTAGCCTTCCAGGAGTCTTTGGCCTCAGAGCACATACAGCACAACCCAGTTGAACTTAATCCGATCAAAAGCCTCCAGAGGACAGGGAAGCCAACATCCCTTCCCCAGAAACTGTACCAAGAGATCTGAAAAAGCTCCAAGAAAGGAGACTGACAGCCCCAAAGCCAAAAAAAAATGAGAGGAGTAAGAGCACAGACAAATACGGGGAACAAAGAAAGGGTAAACATGAGCAAACAACAGAAAAAGAAGAAAGAAATTACAATAGACAGCTTCTGTACAGGTAATGAGCAAAGAGCGAATGAAACAGAGGGGGAGGGATCAACAAAGGAAAAAAAATCAGAAATCCCAGCAAATTGGGTACAGGCTCTGGAAGAACTCAAAATGCAATTCAAAACACAATTAAGAGAGTCTGAAGACAATTGGGAAAAGAACTTAAAAACGAAGATAAATCATCTGGAAAAGGAAAATAGTGTCTTGAAAGCCAAAATCAACCAGCTGGAAAATGAGGCAAAGGAGATGAAAGATGAGAAAAAGGAGACGGAAGACAAGGTAAAGAGGATGAAAGATGACCTCCAAAGAAAATCAGATCAGAAGGAAAAGGATGACCAAAAAGCAAGGGGTGAAATCCAGTCTTTAAGAACTAGAATACAACAACTAGAATTAAGTGACCTCACAAGGCAGCAGGACACTATAAAACAAAACCAAAAGAATGAAAAAATTGATGAAAATATGATGCATCTCATTCACAAAACAGAGGATTTAGAAAATTGTTCAAGGAGAGACAATTTAAGAATCATTGGTCTACCAGAAGACCATGACAAAAGAAAAAGCCTGGACATCATACTACAGGAAATTATTGAAGAAAACTGCCCCAATATCCTAGAACAAGAGGGAAAAGTGGATATTGAAAGAATCCACAGATTACGTCCTGTACTTAATCCCCAAATAACAACAACCAGGAATGTTATAGCCAAATTCAAAAACTATCAGACCAAAGAAAAGATATTACAAGCTGCCAAGAAGAAGTCATCCAGATACCATGGAACCACAGTGAGGATAACGCAGGATCTGGCTGCATCCACACTAAAAAGTCGAAAGGCATGGAATATGATATTCCGGAAAGCAAGGGATCTAGGTCTACAACCAAGAATCAACTACCCAGCAAAACTGACTATACTCTTACAGGGGAAAGTATGGTCATTCAACAAAATAGAAGAATTCCAAGAATTTGTAAAGAAAAGACCAGGCCTGAACAGAAAATTTGATGTCCACACACAGAACTCAAGAGAATCATCAAAAGCAACAGTATTTTTCCAGTGAAACTATATGGCTGCAAACCAATACCACAACCTCAGAGGAATCAAAATTGGGAGAAATTCAAGAGCAATGAAGAGATCCATGAAGACAAAAATGAGCAGCAATGTATAGCAAACAAGGAATTGTATAACAAAATAACAAAAAAGACATCATTCATGAGACGCATGGCAATTTAGAATTATGTCCAGAGAGTTATAAAACTGAGTATAAAGTATTAAGTACAAAGAGATCAGAGAAAAAAGAAAAGAACCAATATGTTCCAAAATATTTATAGTAGCTCTCTTTGAGGTGGCACAGTACTGGAAATCAAGGAAATGTACATCAGTCGGGGAATGGCTAAACAAATTGTGCTTCATGATTGTGATGGAATACTACTGTGCCATAAGAAACGAAGCAGGTTAATTTTTTTAAAACTTGGAAAGATCTACATGAAATAATGAAGAGTGAATGAAGAATATTATATATAGCTCTAGAATTAATATTTGAAGAATAACTTGTGAATATCCACCTCCAAAGAATGAACTGATAAATAAAAACATGAAAGACATAATTTATATATGCATATCTTGTTGCTGGGATTGGGAAAGGGCTAAGATAACTGGGAATAAATTCTATTTAAAATAAATAAAGAAAATATAAAAGGAAAAAAAAGAATTTAGTTCTTCTTTAATGGCCAGCTTTCTTCGCTTGTCTCAACTATGTCTTCATAGCTGAAAACATTTTTTCTGTAAAGGTCACCCAAAGAATGGCTATTTTTTGGCTACTCAGTGGCGAGATGCTTTTTTTGTTTCCAAAAGGAAAACACCTTTATGCTTTGAAATGGATAAGAGGATATAAATATGTCTTTATACTTTGTTTAACATGTTACATAACATCAAAAGACAAGCTGATGTCTCTTTTACAGTGACCGTTCTGTGATTTCACAACAAAATTGATCAAGGGTATCCTAACCAAATCTTCTCAAACACCACCATTACATAAAGAATGCTTTATTTACAAGTGCAAGGACCTTGAGAAGTTATAGGGTCATAGATTTATAGCTGGAAACATTAGATGTGAAACTCCCCTCATTTTACAGATGAGAAAACTGAGGCCCAAATACATTAAGCAATTTCATAAAGGTGGTAAGTAGCAAAAACATGGTTTGAACCAAGGCTTCCTTTTCCCAAATACAGCTTTTATTTAGCAATACCTACTAAAATAATTAATCCTGCATACACGACTCAACTCTAGCTTCCCAGCTTTTAGTCAGGGAACTCATTAGCTCCGTAAGCAAGGAATGCGTTTTTAGACAGGTTTAACTGGAGAATTTTATCTTATGTTAATACAAATTCTACCCCTGGGTTTTATTAATGCCTTTCAGGGCCAAACACATCTCATAATTCTACCAAATAATCTCAGCCCATGTGTGCTCCCCTCAGATTTCTCTTCCAAGCTAAATATACACACTTCTTTTGACTACTTCCTCTTTGGCAGTCCAATCTGATCCAGCAAACATTTACAAATTTCTTACGTTGTGTAAGAGATTGTACAAAGTGCTTAAAGATATTAAAAACAAAACAAGACATTATCCTTATCCTCAAGGAACTTATATTCTTTTGATGCCAGTGAGAAACCCCTTACTATACTGATCTTTTTCCTTTGGTTATATTTTATATTATTAATGCCCCTTAAAAATGTGGTCCTGTGGCAGCTAGGTAGCACAGTGGACAGAGGGCCAGGCCTGGAGTTGAGAGGACCTGGGTTCAAATATGACCTCAGACACCTTCGAGCTATGTGGCCCTGGACATGTCATTTAACACTGATTGCCTAATCCTTGATGCTCTTCTGTTTTAGAACAATACTAATACAGAAGGTAAAGGTTTTGAAAAATATGTGGCCCAGAGAATTGGACTTAATTCTCCACATGTGGCCCAGCTAAATTAGAGAATGGTAGTGTTCTCCCTTCCCTATTTTGGAAATTGCACTCCTCTTTCTCTAGCTCAATAATTCACAGATTGGTGGCAGAGTAAAGATAAGGGCTTAAATCTCAATTTTTCTTTCTGCTTTCTGTGATCCTATCCTGGATGACATACTATGTGGTATGCCCTGGGCACTATTGGCAAGAGATGCTGCTCTAACAGACTTGAATATGCCAAACAATTATGTTTTGTTTTTTATGAAGAGATAAAACTCAGATGCTCCATGTGAACTTGTTGAAGTCTCTGTAGTCTACTGAACAAGAACTCTTGCTGGAGTGTGACGTATGCCCCCTTTCTGCTAATCCAAGAACTAAATATAGTCACCATGCTGCCCCTTCAGCAATGTGCAGAACATTTGATCCCACCTGGCTGTAACTCTTGCCAGTCCCACATGGAGACCAGCAGCTTCTCTGGGTGAATGCCCAGGGTTAATGATTATCCCACATAATAACATACTTACAATCTTCTCCGACAAGGCGGCTTCATTGTAAGAATTGCATATAAATTTCATGCAATTCGAAACTTTTCCAAGAAAATGCAGTCTTAAGAAAAATGTGATCATCTGTTCATTTTTTAGGGGGTGATGATGGCATTCAAGGAAAATAATCAAGATAGAGGGTTACTCTGCTTTCAATGACAACATATTATGTAGTTGTTTTGTGATAAAATATTGGTTTATAGGGCAAAAAATAACAATAAAACCTCTTAAAAACTTTTCCCATCACCTACTCTCTGATCTTACTCCTTATTTTCTGTTTCAAGCATTTCTGCCATGTAGCATGATGGAAATTCAAGGCTTCCTATACTATGATTTGCTGAACTTAAAAAAAAAAATCACTCAGTGTGGAATCCAAGGTAAATGTGATATTTTTCTAATGATAAAATGGATTGGCACACACAGTATGTACATATCCAGTGGAGCAAACACTCAGATACATGTATAAATAACACTATCTAAATCCAATACATAAATACATGCATTAAACATGGTGTCTCATTGGAGATATATTGGTTTTACTTGAAAGTTCTCTCCACTCTCAAAATTATTTACAAGATGAGATACTTGATGTGCCCCTTAATTATTTCTGAGGCTTTCAAAGTACAAAATACCTTCAAGTAGGTGTCCTCAAGCTCTGGAATGGCTTTTAGCAGAGCCACAACTAAGTTGGGGTAGCTGGTTCTTTGTCCTAGGGTACTGAAATTCCGAAGGTTCTTACAGCACTTACAGTCCTGAGCACCAAAGAAATAAATGAACTTAATGCCTCATTACCAGGAATGGTGATGGTGAACCTATTAGAGATGGAGTATCAGGCCCCAACCCCTCCGCCCAGACCAAGTGCTGTTCTCACCCTCTACCTTGTCCTCCAACCCCTCACTTACTCCAGACAAGGAGGGGAGGAAGTACTTTCATTGGGCTGCTGGGCAGAGGGGCGGGTAATGAGAGGTATGTGGAGAGGAGGAGGAGAGTGGTCCCACTGCTCTGCTCCCCTCCAACTATATGCCACACTGTGAGCTATGCTCCCCTTAAACCCAGCTCCTCTCCAACCCCACAGTGGGAATCAGCTTCACCACAGGCTGAACAGGCTACCATCTGTGCTGTATCTTCATATAGCATGTCAACACCCCCCCCCTTACCCCAGGCAGGAGAGGGAGGAAGTGCTCCCATTGGGCTACTGGGCAGAAGGGTGGGAGAAGTAAGGAATGGAATGTCTTTAGGTACATGGAGATGGGGAGAGGAACAGCTCTGCCCTGAGTCCCTCTATTGGGTATCTGCATGCATGCTTACAGAGAGACCTCTGCATTGCCTTTCTGGTGCCTGTGCCATAAGTTTGCCATCACAGACCAGGAACTTCAAAGATGTTAAGGGCATCTACTGCATCCTTGGCCATCACCAGTCTTTCTGACTTTTGTCTTGCCACACTGGACTTGGATGATTTTGGAAGAGAGAACAAGACTGACAGTTTCATGCAATTTTGATTCATTTAAATCCAATTCCCACAAAAGTCAAGATATCACCTGGGATGTCTTTGGTCTTCTTCACCCTATACCCAGTAAGTATAAAATAAGGTAAGGTGAAAGAAGTCCAGGAAAAGGGCTCTAAATTTTTTTAAGGGAAAATATCCCTTTTATCTGGAACACTAGAGAAGATTTCATGGAGAAAGTAGCATCTTATTTGGTCTTTGATGACATAGAACATTTTTTGATAGATCAGTGTCAACCTGAAGAAAAACACCAAAGCAATTACAAAGGAGCATATCTTTAATCAGGACAAGGGAAACAATGCTCTTATGGCCATCACACCCTACATAGAGTCACAGCTCTGGACTCTGGGAGCATTGTCTTTGGGAAAAACACTAATAATTGGCATTTCTATTGAACTAAAGAACTTGGGGTTATATTTATACCTTAGGGCGTATAACCCTAGAATATAACCACAGAGATTTAGGAAAGAGGATGTAGCCAGATGCTAGAATACCTGTAAGAGGCCTAGATACAATAAGAGAAACTAAGACACAAAGGAGACTTAGATTTGATTCTAGAGTGATCAAAGGATGCTTGAGGGTTTATGATCCAGTGGTCAGTAAGGGATTTTCTTGAAAGCAAGTTCCCATGGGACAAGGGTAAGTTTGGGGCTTCATAAAACCAGGTTGTCAGTAAATAGGAGGAAAAAGAGAAAGTTCTAGGCATAGGAAGCAGACTTTGCAAATGCATGAAGGTGGGAAAGGGCAGAAAGGTAGGGATGGAGTAAGATATATATATATATATATATATATATATATATATATATATATATAAATATTCAAATAGGTCTCTGATCTCATTACTTTGGGAATTGCTTCCAATGCTATGTGTTCCAAATTACTGGTTACTGGACAAAGATCTTAGATTCAAATGAAAGTTTGTTGGTTGTCTAAGGACTGTGATTTTTAGCACTCTTTGCCCTTTTCTACTACTCTATCATGATCAATGTAGAAGTGGGATGGGCTGCTCAGGACTGAAGAACATTTTAATTTTTCTTTGTCACATGGGTTTCTGTGACCAAAAAAATTGTTTTTATCACCATCTGGTCATCCTCCTGGTGATTTTACTTTCTGAAATTAGCTAAGCTGGTATTTAGAGAAAACAGATTCAATCTGTTTCTGGGGTCATACTTAGTGTCTCTCCAGCATGGTAGAACCTTGAAGAATTTGTACTCTGCTGGCATTGCCATTGAAAATCATGATTATATTTAAGCCACAGTGAGAAATCAAAATAAGACTCTTATGGAGGGTAAGATACATATATACATATATATATATATATATATATTTAGATGATATTCATTTTTCAGTTCTTTAAAGACTTCTCTTGTCTTATAGCCAAATAAAACCAATAAGATATTATTACTAACAAAATGTGTGTGCAGAAATGTGTTTGGATTTGTGTGTGTGTGTGTGTGTGTGTGTATGTGTGTATAAAACCCAGTTTTCAAACTGAGATAATTTACATAATACTCTCCTTATTGGTGGGGAGAATGATGACATGTCACTACATACCTACAAGAGGGATGGAATTGGCACAAGAATTTGGAAAGACATTTTGGGAGATATTTTTCATTGTTACTTTGAAGGAAAACACAAATGGTTCCAGAATCTTCTTAGGGAGAGAAGCATAGAGAGAAACCCCCCTCCCCCAAAACTCCTTTGGGAAGGGACAGATTTGTAGAACACATAGTGTTTCAATCTGTCTCTGATTTATAGCTTATGGCCCTAGAGATTTGGGGGAATTTCCTCTTGGATGGGATTTGGGCTTCCCTATTAGTTGAGGTGAGATAGTTCTTTACCAATGGGAAAATTAATTCTCTATGTATTTTCTGGTATATTCTAACCTATATAATTTCTCTTTGACTGCTTGAGGTTATAGCCTACTCATTATTTGTAGTAGTCTTTTGTGTGTTTAACAATTGGTGGGAAAGAGTTAATCTTATGGGTTTAAATTTAGGCTTAACCATTCCCCTTTAAATGATAGTGATCAGGAAAGTAGTTTGAATTTAAAGAAATCATTCTCCTAGTCTAACAATATGGGAACAAAAATATATAATTCTAGTCTGGTATTCCATCTCTCTGAACAGAACAGAATGGCCAGCTTTGTGATCCCTTTTCCTATTCCCATCCAGATAGGAATCAAAGATTCCCTTGGAGAAGAATGTACAAGACTCCAAAAATACCTATTAATACTTCTTCTCTTTTTAAAACCCTTACCTTCCATCTTAGAGTCAATGTTGTGTAATGGTTACAAGGCAGAAGAGTGGTAAGGGCTAGACAATGGGGGTTAAGTTACTTACCCAGGGTCACAAAGTGAGGAAGTGCCCAAGGTCAGACTTGAATCCAGGACTTCCCATCTCTAAGCCTGACTCTCAATCTACTGAGCCATCTAGTTGCCCCCTCCCTCAAAACTACTTTTTAAAGATACATGTATACGATACCAAATATACATGGGTAAGAAATACATTTTACGTATCTGTTAAATCTAAATATGTACGCAGTCTTTGAAGTTAGTTACTGTCTACACTGTCTTAGTACTACGTATTTGCTTTTTGTCTATAGCTATACATACACATTCCCTTCCATACTTCTTGATTCATTTGGTTATTACCCAAGTCTTTCCATAAATCTTTTGTACAGAATCTATTCAAAGTAATAAGGTCTCTGTGGAGGCATTGGTATATATTATATATGATCATTCTTTGAAGTTAGTGATTCTTTGTGTTAATAATAGCCAGCATTTATATGGTGCTTTTAGGTTTGTAGAATATTTTAAATATATTAACTCATTTTATCCTCATGACAACTCTGGGTGGTAAGTGCTAAATCTTATTTTACAGATGAGCAAACTGAGGCTGAGAGAGGGTAAATGATTTGCCTACGGTCACATGGCCACTAAACAGCTGAGGCAGTATTTTAATTGAGGTCTTTTTGACCCCAATTCCCATTCTCTGTTCACTTCATCACCTAGGTACATTAATAATATATTGTATTTGAGGCAGCAAGGTGGATTGAGAGCCAGGCCTGGGTTCAAATCTGGACTCACACATTTCCTAGCTATGTGACCCTGAGCAACTCACTAAATTCCCATTACCTAGCCCTTACTGTACTTCTGCCTTGGAACAAGTACCCAGTATTGATTTTAATATGGAGAGTAAAGGTTTAAAAAAAGGTTAAAAAAATACTATCTGTATTGTTTATTGTTGTTATTCAGTAATTTTTCTTTCTTGTCTGATTCTTCATAACCCCATTTGGAGTTTTCTTAGCAAAGATACTAGAATGGTTTGCCATTTCCTTCTCCAGTTCATTTTACAGATGAAGAAACTGAGACAAATAGAATTAAGTAACTTGCCCAAGGTCACACATCTAGTGTGTATATGAGGCCAGATTTGAACTCATAAAGAGGTATTTTTCTGACTTTAGGCTTAGCACTCTATCCACTATGCCACCTAATTGCCCTATACTGTATTGTATTATGGGACTAATAATAATAGCTAGTATTTCTATAGTACTTTAGGGTTTCCAAAATGATCTACAAATATCTCACTTAACTCCCACAATCACCCTATAACTGTGGTGGTGAACCTATGGCACACATGCCAGGGAGGCACTCAGAGCTGCCCATGCCTGCCCATCACCCCAGGACAGAGTTTGCCAGAGTTTGTTACTAGAAAGCCAGAGGGTTGTGAGGCCAGGCTGCTCTCCTCCCCTTCTCCACTGGAGCCTGAGAGCTCTACCCACCCCTCTAAAAGGTTCACCATCACTGCTCTATAAGGTAGATGCTTTTACATTCATTTTACAAATGAGGAAATTAAGAATGAGAGAAGTGAAATTACTTGCCTGGGGCTATACAGCAAATAAGTGTCCAATGAAGGATTTGAACACAGATCTTCCTGTTTCCAATTCTAAAAACACTTTCTATTAAACAGTAACCTGGATGACTACCATATTTGTAAGGATCTTACTAATGAGTTTCCCTTACAGAATTTATTGACATTTGCAAGATATTTTCTAGGTCCAAAAGGACATTCAGAAATCTTCAGACATTGTGAAAGGAAAGTTTAAGAAATCAAAACTATGATCTCAAAATTATTTACATATTTACCCCTTTTCTGACTGGAAGACCATACCTCTGACTTTTCCATTTTCACCTTTCATTAATATGCATTTCTTAGGCATGGAAGAAAAAAAAAGTCTACGCATTCCCATGGAAGGTATTGCTGGCTGCCCATTTTCAGGGAGACTGGTAATGATCTTTGATGGTGGTTATGGGTAAGAGGGTTCTGACTTCCATTCAGGTTGGTCTGTGCCTTTTTGGAGTGCCTCAGAATGAATGTCGATAACAGAATCTGCCCAGCATGAACTTTCTACTTCCTTCTCTCTATCAGCCTTCCTCTTATCTCTTGGCTACTCTGGCTGCTTTGGAGCAGTGGTGCCAGGACGAGCCCTGGTTGTTAGAGTCATGCCAAAAGTCTCAGATCCTGCTGCCACTACCCCCTGGGTAAACATGCACCCAGCATTATGTTCTGTTTTCATCCAACATGTGTGTCTGTAAGAGGGAAGAAGGGAAAGAGCTTTGGGGTGTGGTACAAATAAAGCATGGGCAAGTTAATCAAAACAACTAGTACAATACAGTAACTTTTAAGTGATTCAATTCTGAAAGCATTAAAAAAAACCCCAACAAAACCTTACCTTCTGTCTTAGAATCAATACTAAGTAACCATTCCAAAGCAGAAGAGCAGAAAGGGCTAGGCAATTAAGATTAAGTGACTTGCCTAGGGGCTCCTCAGCTAGGAAGGTTCTGAGGCCAAATTTGAATCCAGGACTTCCCATTTTTAGCCTGGCTCTTCATCCATTGAGCCATGTAGCTCTCTCTCATCCAGCATTTATTAAGCACCTACTATGTACCAAGTGTTGAAGATTTTAAAACAAAATTTTCTTGATTAATAAACATTTTTATTAATCACAAGTGCTAGGCACATAGAATAAAAGCAAAAAGAGCTTCCAGTTTTTCCCCCTAAGAAGTTCACTACATTCTAATAACATGTCTATAAACCTTTTACATAAGAGATAAATTCAGAGTAGGTGGAAACAGCCTTAGAAGGAAAGATACTACTTCCATGAAGTAACATTCTCTAGAGATACGAGTAGGAAGCACAATGTATACAATTATTTGTTGCTCATCAGGCATGTGGTAAGGGGATGGACGAAACACCAAAGAGAAGAGTATCTGTTGATACTCAGGAAATAGGAATTGATGATGAGTAGTTCCTGTTTCTACATGGGGCATCTACAGAGCTCATGGATACAATGCTAAGACAGTGACAGCTTAGAAGAGAGTTCTCTGGGCAGCTATGTGGTTCAGTGGATTGAAAACCAGGAGGTTCTACGTTCAAATCTGTTCTCGGACACTTCCTAGCTATTTGACTCTGGGTAAATCACTTAACTCCCATTGCCTCGCCCTTACCGCTTTTCTATCTTGGAAACAATATACAGTGTTATTCTAAGATGGAAGGGAAGGGTTTTTAATAAAAGAGACCACTCTAGGCATGGCCACACTTTACATCAAAAGTGGCTGGAGCAGCTGTAAAGTAAGGTTGGAAGTCATTTATGTGGCTGTTAGGCCAGGAATGATTTGTTCAAAGAAATACTTTCCCAACTGAAGGAGCTAGAGGAAGCTGAGGAAGCAAGCCCTCTGAAGCAGGGAGCCTCTTAGAAAGCAGTAAGTTTGGCAGCAGCAACAGAGATTAGAATCAGGGTGATTCCTTTAGTGGGAGTTGGGGAATGATTGTGTGTGTGTGTGTGTGTGTGTGTGTGTGTGTATGTGTGTGTTTATGCACACATCTGCACATTCGAGGGAGCAAAGAAAGCTGTTTGGCACTCCCATCCACTGTATGAGAATTCTGGGTTTGTTTGTTTGTTTTGGCCCAAAGAAGGGCTTTCAAGTACTAATAAACTCTGCAATGAAAATGTATTAGCCAAACAGGCCTGATATAGTAGACGTTAACCAAATGGTAGTGGATTTTGGATTTCAGAGTCATTTATACATATGAGTGTAGATATACAGTGTATTTAAATATATACTTATATTTATCTATATGTAAGTAAGAGGTCAAGGAGTATTGGGGATTTCTTAGGAGATAATTTATAAGAATGGGCAAAGAAATAAAATGATAGGAACCTGCCAGAAACAAGGAATTTAAGGGGTCAATGTTAAGCCCCCAGGAGGGGAATATTTTGAAGTCATGTCTATTCCCTTTTTTGAGAAATAAATGATTGGTGGTTTCTTTAACTCCATTTGTCAGCATTAAGATTAATATGGAAAAGACTAAATGCAGGATTACTAGAGTTTTTTTTTGTTATATTACTAGGATAATTAACCCCACCAAACAGCACAGGCTCACAAGAGTAGGTAGAGAATGGTGTAGCAGAGTGATAAAAAAATCTCTGGTGATCAAAGGATCTGGGTTTAAATCTTGCCTCTAATGTTTATTATCTGTGTGATCTTGAGCAAGTTATCTAATCTCTTTAGGTCTCAGTTTCCTCATCTGTAAATTGAGGGCAGTTATACAGAATTATCCCTTATTTCCCTTCTAATTCTGTTATTCTATGAAAGGAGAATGTGGATTAGGAATCTAATTCACATTTACAATGTGGGTGGATGGGTAGGACATGCTGACACATTTGAGTCCCTGAATGAACCTTTAAATGATACTGTGTTGTCTAAGAGAAAAATATGTTCTCTCAAAGGTTCTCCATAAACATGCTAAATTTGGGAAATGTGGATTCTTGGATCGGGAGGAGTCAGCCTGGAGCCCAAATCTTTTGTTGTACAGCACATTGGGTCTGTAAGAAAAACAGAAATTAAAAAAAAAATTGTCTGCCTACAGAGAAGACTGAATTACAAAGGGCAGGAGAGCAACATGGCCCATAATGAAGAGATCTACAACAACCTGGATCCAGATCACAGATGATTTTGAAGTCTATAGGAAATATGAGAGTTTGTAGGAACTAGATTCAAAGCCTTAGTCTTTGATATTTCTGTGAGACAGTGATCTCATTGATGCAAGTTCTTCCTCTACTCATGAAGATGACAGTCTATCTTATCCTTCTCCATTTTATCCCAGAATTCCTATGTACAGCATTCAGCAAACATGCTAAGGGCTTTCCTTGAGATCCCTTGATATTACACAAGTAGCAAAGTAGCATATGGACTATCCACTCTTGTTAAATGACCAACTACTTTCTTTTCCAGTTGCCCATCTCTTTGATGATATCTTTTATAGTTACACCCAAATTTATTGTTGGTAATATGCTGTAGCCTATTTTACACACTCTATATGTCTTTTTTTGCCCTTCAAGTGCCATTTTATTTCCTCAGAGATGGTGATAGTTCATGATTTGGAGGCAAATAGTATCCTTAGAAGAATACTGATGTTTAAAAAATGGAGTTTTTGTTTGAATGAGAAACTTGGGATCATTGAAAGTGTTACACAGCTTCCCAAATCCTAGCCAATCTTACCTTGTTCAGTTCTGAGTCCAGTTCTTTATATATAACCATTGTCTATCAAATGTGTGTGTGTATATATATATAAACCTCCTCTATGGGCTGTCCATTCAGCTGGAAAATGGGCCTTCTTCATATATGTGACAGAAACTGGAACATAAGAAAAGCATCAGGCTGAAGAGTATGTGTAACTGATCACCTTGACAGGGGGGGAACCTTGAGGAGTTTGGAATCTTGAGAAGGAGAAGACTCTGGCTGGTAGAGGAGTTGGTCTCTCAGTCTTGAGAAGCCCAAGACAGAAGGTGGGAAAAGACTTTCTCTTGAGGGTTACCCACTTTTCCTGCTGGTGACTGAAAATCCTTCCCTCCAACATTTCCCAATTGAAGAGACTTTCTGAAGAGAAACCTGAGCAGACTCTACTTTAGCTCCTGTTGTCAACAGATTCACATGAGGGAGAATAAACAAGAACCTGATCCAAAAGATATGGTAAAACCTGTGCACTCCAGTAACCTAAAAGCAGATCCGCAGGAAGCAGTCAACCCACAAAAATCAAATTTGTTACCACAGAACACAGAATTAGACCATTTTATTGGACAAAAGCTAGAAAAAGAATTGGGAAATATAGAAATCACTGAAATAGGGTCAGAACAAGACACAAAACCTGAGTTTACAACACCTGATACAGAATTACAGCAGGTCACTGAATGAAAGCTAATGAAAGACCTGGAGAGTATAGTAATCAGTGCCCAAGACTTAGACTCAGACCCAGATGATACAATATCAAATGGTACAATAATAGTTGACCAAAACAATGATGAAGAACAAGAACCCTATCAGTACCTCAAGCTCTATGATAAAGTTCACAAAGATTTAGATGAGTGGGACACAAATTGACATAGTGAACACCTGAATTCAGAACAAACAATCTTTTCCAAATCTGATTCTGATGAAGCAATTGAAAACATAGGAAACTCTTTATCAGTAGAGGAAATAATGTATTACAGGAGTCAGTAGTTATGAAGAATTTTGTAAGAAATATGACTTAGAGGACAGTTACACTGAATTGGATGTGATATAATTGAGAACAAACAAAAAGAGATAGACAATGAAATGATATTATCACATCTAATTTCTCCAACCTTGAGCATCCCATAACACAACTAATATCATCTATTGAGAAGACTTGGTACCAGGACTGGTTTGAGTTCTATAGGGTAGCAAACAACATGAAACCTTATAAGAACCCAGACTGGTACTAGGCATAAGATCTGACACATGATCCATGAAGAAACTTTAATCAAATCAGAAAACCCCCTAAACCCATAATGACATGCCTTGGCTGAAAACAAAACAAAACAACTGAGACAAGTCCATGAACCCCAGTAAATGTAGATGAGAAACATCCAAGATGATATTGCCATCACATTAACTTCACATATAGGGAAATACATTCACATGCACATTGGAATAAATATGCATCCACCCCAACATATCTAGAATACAAATTTCTCACCGACATTAAATAAGGACAGCCCACAAATTGTATATATTCAATTGGGAAATGTTGGGGGGAAAGATTTCCAGTTACAGACAGGAAAAAAGGGTAACCCTCAGAAGAAAGTCTTTTTTTTTTCAATCTTCTCTCTTCTGCTTCTCTCAACTGAGAGACCAACTCCTCTACCAGCCAGAATCTTCTTCTCAAGATTCCAAACTCCTTGGGCCCCCTCCCCCATCAAGGTGATCAGTTTCACACACTCTTCAGCCTGACACTTTTCTAATGTGCCAGCCTCTGTCAAAAATCCTCCATTTCCTGTTCTTCACATGGTGCTACCCTGACCCACGCCAGTAACTTACCTTCTATGTCTATTCTAATCTATCTATGTTACTTATTGTTCCCATCTAGCCTCCCCCCTCCCAAAATAATAAATTTTATCCTAATCTATCTATTTGCTAATCTAAAGTCCTATTTTATGCTAAGACTGAGCTGTGGGAAGAGGGTTAGGATTATGGGTCAACAAAATTTTACAATATAACAATTTCTTAATACAAAGGCCATTCCTATTGCAATCAATATAAAATTTAACTCAAGTAAAATTGAACTATTCTATGCCTTATGTAATGCTAATCCCAATGTAATAATTCGTGAATATGTATATATATTAACTTGTATCTAAATGAAATCTGATTTATTCTGTCCCTATGTTACCTCTCTAGTTATAACATTCCCTTTTCCACCCTTAACTACTCTGTCCCTGTCTGTTAATGGTTAGTATTTTGACTCTCTCCTTTCTATCTATATTAGTGGATTAGATAGTTACTATGCTACATATGTACATGTCTGTTATTTCTTTACATTTACATATGACACATGTTATTTATATACATATATATACACACACACATATATATATATCCTCTGATAGTAAAGATCTATTTACAGATATACAATTTGTGGGCTTCTTTTATCATAAAACTGAATAAGAATGTCCAAAATGAAACATAATTTTTTTCGCTTACCATATCATTTTCCCTAACTTGCCAATGTTAATCTAGGGCAATGCTGACGAACCTTTTAGAGCCTGAGTGCCCAAACTGCGACCTTCATGCTGTATGTCAGCCCCACCTGCCTTACCCCAGACAGAAGGGAGGAAGTGCTCCCTTTGGGCTTCTGGGCAGAGGGGTGGGTGGTGTGGGAAATGTCCTCAGGTGCATGCAGAGAGGGGGAAGATGGAATCTCCCTCTGGCACACATGCCATATGTTTGCCAACATGGGTTTAGGGTACCACTATTCTTTTTCTTTTTCTTTTTCTTTTTAAGAGGATATATTCTATTCTGAAACTCAAAGTCCACTATTAGTTAATCCTCCATATCTAATCAGTGGATGGATCTTATTGATTCTACTACCATAATGTCTCTCACATCCATCCCCTTCCCCTTTGAATTCACTTAGTCAATTCATTCTACCCAATCTTAATAATGTTGTACAGTGACTCTCAGATTATTTTCCTTTATCTCTCTAGAAGATTAACTCCTGATGCAATGTTTTCTTCCCCTCTCTAATTATTTCCATTATGGTAGGGGACTTTTAATATTTATGTAGATGTGGCCCCAATTGGCTAACCTCCAAATTCCTTAGACTCCTTAATTTAATGACCTACTCCTTCACTCCAATTTAGTTATACACAGGAATGGTCACAAATGGGCCTCAATTTTAACCTCTTTATTTAACTCTGACACTCTTCTATTTGTTCATAACTTCCTATCATTCCACTTCTTCCTATGCCAACCACTCTTAAACCTATTTTTTCTCCTGTATTGTGACCTCCAATCCACCCACACCTCAATATTCATGTCATTACCCCTACTCTCACTATACTTTAATTTTTTTCCTAATTTCTGCCCTATAGTTAAAACATTTTAGCTCTATGTTGCTCTCTGCTGTTCAGTCCATCACTTCCTTGTCCTATTTCTATTTATCACTTGCTGAACTTGGTCCTAGGTTACTCCCAACCATCTACCCCTTCCACTCCTACTCAGGAGTTACTGAATGAAGATTGAGAAAGTCTTGCAGCTTGTTCTGCCTAAACATATTATAAATTCATGTTATTCAACTTCAATTGTGTCTATATTGTATTAAAGCAATCCTTTCATTCCCTCCTAATTGATTACTCCTGTAATAGAGAGATACTTGAAGGTGTCTATTGATCAATACTGGATGACTAATGGATCAAGGTTTTTCCTACCCTCCACCCATCACCTCCCACTTCTTAAGCCTTTCAGCTTTCCCCTCCCCCTTTCCCTTCAAGTCACTTAGTGTGAACTATGAGATTTAGAGAAGATAATCTTTTCTCTTGTTTTCTCAAGTAAGGGGTTTATTTGGGGATGACAGATAAGGATGGAGGATATGGTAAGAGGGATGGGGTTTTCCCTAGTCTATACAAGGAGTCTTGGTTTTGAGGATATTGGGGAAATGACAGTTCTGTCACAACTGTGACACAAAGTCAGTCAGAAAGATAAGAGGACAACTGTCTGTCTTCTTTCTTCTTCTAATCAGCCAGGTAGGTCACAAGATACACCTAGGTTCTTCTTTTTCAGCCACCATCATCAGCCACACCAAAAGTTTATTTCACCTGCCTCTCAGCCTAGCTCAGAAGTAAATCCAGCCTTGGCTTGGCTCCAACTGCTTCTCCTGGGAACATTCCAATGGAATTGTCACCTTGATTGACAGCTCTTCTCTCCTTAGCTTTCTGTCTTGCATGCATGCCTCTTTGACACTCCTCATAGAAATGATTCCAAACTTTAGCTTCCATTTTCAATTCTCACATACCTCCTTTTCTCTATCTCTCATCTGAAGATCTTGCTTCTTTCTTGAGAAAACTGAGGTCATTCCACATGAGCTTCCTCTTCTCTTACTCTTTTGATCTTAAAATCCTATAACATTATTCCACCCCTCTTTCACCAGCTTTCCCCTAGTATCTGACAAAGCAATGGGTCTTATCTTTGACAAGACCAACCCTTGTACATATATTTTTTATCTCAACCTTGCCTTTCTAACAGATTGTGATCTTGGTTCCCTTTTACTATCTCCATTTCCATACTCTTCCTGCTTCCTTCTAACTGTCTACAAATATATCCATCCTTTAAAACTTTTCATTAGACACTATCATCCTATTAAATTATTATCCTATTGTATTTATTTGCAAAGCTTTTCTTTCCTTTTCCTCCTTACTATATATATATATATATATATATATATATATATATTCCCTCTCATAGTGAAACTCCAAAAAAAAAAAAAAACACCTATTCTCATTATCTCTACTTTCTCTCTTTTCACTTCTCAACCTTTTGTAATGTGGGTTCTAATTTTATCACATGAAACTGACCAGCAATCTTTTAATTGCCAGAATTTGTGGCCTCTATTCAGTCCTCATCCTTTTGTTAATTTTACTTTTTGAACACCTTGTTCTTCTGTATATTCTTTCCTCTGTTTTTTTATCCTACTTCCTTGTCTTGTTTCTCCTCCTGCCTGTCACTGTTTCTGTCCCCTTAACTGTCTAGTTATCCATATCATATCCACTTAATGTGTTGATTCACCAAGGTTCTGTCTTGGACCATCTTTTCTTCTCCCTCTATACTCTTTGTCTTGGTAACTTCATCAGGTCCCATGGGTTTAATTTTAATCTCTAGATAGATAATCTAGTCTCTCCTTGGAATTTCGGTCTTGCCTCAGCAGTTACCTATTGGATATTTTAAAATAGATATCCCAGACATATTTCATACTCATACAACAGGATGAAAACTGAACTCATTATCTTTCCTCCGCAAACACTTTCCTCTACCAAACTTCCCTGGCACTTACATCTGCCCAGTTTCTTGGGTTCTAAGCATTATCCTTGACTCTTTTTTTTTTAAACCCTTACCTTCCATCTTGGAGTCAATACTGTGTATTGGCTCCAAGGCAGAAGAGTGGTAAGGGCTAGGCAATGGGGGTCAAGTGACTTGCCCAGGGTCACACAACCGGGAAGTGTCTGAGGCCAGATTTGAACCTAGGACCTCCTGTCTCTAGGCCTAGCTCTCAACACACTGAGCTACCCAGCTGCCCCCTATCCTTGACTCTTTATTCTCCCTTACCTCACACATCTAATCCACTGAAAAATCTTGTAATTTTACTCCATAACATTGACATGTTATTGACATATAACATCTCACCCTTGACATCTTCTCTCTAATTACAGACCTACTGCCTTAGTGTAGCCCCTTATCACCTCTCCTAGATAATTAAAACCACTTCTTAATTATTCTTTGCCTTGTCTCTCACCACTCCAGCCTATCTTGTAGAATATGTATGTGATTTTACATGAATGCAGATCTCACCTGCCAAGTTAGCACTCAGTCAATCTCAATGGTTCCCTGTTGCTTCTAGAATAAAATGCAAACATTTTTATTTATCTTTTAAAGCTCTTTACAACTTGATCCCAGTGTATTTTCCAACCTTATTAACCTCCCCTCTGCACCCCACTTTCAATAAAACTTGCCTTCTTTGTGTTCTTCCTTCATACATGATACTCATTTTCCAACCTCCATTCCTTTGTATTTATTACCCTCTATGCTTGGAATGCACTCCTTCCTCATATCTACCCATTATAGAATCTTTTTCTTCTTTGAAGATGTAGCTCAAGCACTGTCTTCTTCATGGCCTTTCCTGATCTCTCCAGTTTCTAGTTCTTTCCCTCCTAAACAGCTTTTCTCTTTGTGTTTTTGACTCTTATCACAGTGTCTACTATATAATCAGCAGTCAAAAATACTTTTTGACAGATTAATTTTAAAAGTTAGAATCTGCTTTTGGTATTGTTTAGAGAATTTTATATTTTAAGGAAAGGTTTTTCCCTTATTGAGAGTCCCCAGTTCAAGTTTTAAGTGATAAAATGAGTGGAAAGTATTATTGGAGTTGGAAATTGATTAGTATGAAAAAGATAAACATATTCCCTTGAAATACTTAGCCAATCTGAAAGTTATTACCATTTAGTATTTCATGGTTGCTAAATGGTAAAATGGTTACTTCATCATGGCTTTTGCTTGGGTTATTAGCTCCCCCCCCCCATCCCCATTAAGCTCTGCATATATCCAGAGCTGATAAACACTAGAAAAATAAGAGAAGGGTCTACCTTAAGGTTCATTTAACAAAGATTGTTGCAGCTGGCCTGAGGTTCCTGTACTTCCTTTTTTTCTTAGTTCTGCCTTGGCATTGACAGTACCATGGACAGGGCTTGGAATGTAGACTGGGTGGTCCTCTGTTGTTTAGAGTTAGTTCTGGGTATTGCATTTACACATATATCTGCAGAAAAGAGAAAAGTGGAAGACTAGCCAAAGCAGGGCCAGGGACAACTTCGGAGGTAACCTCTTTGCCATCTTGGTCATCCACCTTTGGGCATGTTTCAGATTTCAAGTGTCCCTTCTAAAATGTAGCTCCCACAATTCAGCACATTACACCAGATGTTATCTGATCAGAATCAATTATAATGGGACTATCATGTCCCTTTCTCTAGACACAATATTTTTATTGCCATACTCTAAAATGGCATTAATTTTTTGGCTGCCATATCACCTCAGTGAAAATTCCTTTCTACAGGAAGCCTTCCCCAACTCCTATTTCCTATTTATCCCGTATATAACTTTCTTTGTGTATCTATTTGTTGGCTTGTTGTCTCCTTTATTAGTTCGTAAGCTCTTTGAAGGCAGGGATTGCCTTTTGCTTCTTTTTGTATCCCTAGAACTTAGCACAATGCCTGAACATAGTAGGCACTTAAAAATATTGATTGAACTAAAAATTTGATGAGAATATTTTCTAGGTTTTCATCTTAGCTACTGATTAGTATGTAGAACAAAATAATGCCAACAACAGAATCCTATACCACTGAACTAGATTTCTCAACAAGCTGACACTGATGCATGAATCACAAATCTTTATATTTGGTTGTTTAGCTAATTTTGAACACACTTCTATCATTTTGTCCACAAAGGTATATTGAGAGATTTTGTCAAATACATGACTGAAATCCTAGTATAGTATTTCCATAGAATTTCTTGAGAAGCAGTGATGGTTCAGTAGAAAAATCATACTATACTAGCATACTATAAGTTTATGCTCATTTTTTCCATTTCCATTGTGATTATTAGTGGGAGAATTTGTCCAAGATTTTTTGGGGAATGTTTTATAGCTACTGTTTTCAATATAGCATTTTTGTAAATGCCATTGCTTTTGTGTCTATTGGTGACTCTGAAGAGTAAACCCAGTGGAAGGTGATTATGAGCCATAACTGTAGGTCTACACTTACAGGATATTTTCTTAAACTGATGTGTCAGACACTATATTGGCCAATGATAAGTGTGAAACAAAGTTAGGAGCATAATCCACTGGGTGTGCTACAATTGCAATGTCTCACATTAATATATTGTTATTTGAGGAATCTGCAAGTCTTAATAGAATTGCACTGGCCATGGCTTGCCTTTTTGATATCTTTGGATTTCTGTGGCCCAAAACTCATCTCACTTTAGCTGAATAAAAAAGATATTGCTTTGATAGAGGAAATCTCCTTTCACTCCCTTATTTTCTGTTTCCTTCCATTTTCTGGAATTCAGTGAAACCTGACTACTTCATAATGATATAATTCTGACTCACTGGTGGAAGTGTTAGAGACAAATGACTCCTCACTTACCATTGTCATTTTCATCCCTCCTTCCTACTACCACCATTAAGCAACCTCTATTCCTTTGAGGTTCATGCTTATCCAACTTTTTGAACCTATCTAGATCCTGGAAGTTAGGATTTATTTACTCCCAATACATTCTTTTTCTTCCTCAAAGAATTCGATGCCTGTTTCAGTCCTTTTTTGTATCCTAACTTCAGCTCTCATTCTAAGTGATCTCAACATGCATTTTCTCAAATAACACTAAGGTTCCAATTCTTCCTTGTGCTCAATTTCCATGCCCTACTCTTCCACTCACAAAAATGATCATAGCCTTGATCTTGCCATCACCTATGTGTTCAACTTCCATGTTTTGGAACCTCAAAGTTCCATTATCTGACCATAATATTTTAGAATTCTCTTCTCTCTATGCCCGACAGTCCCTAACTGTTCTTAATCATTATAATCTTCAGTCCCCAAAATACTGCTTGTAAAGTAATAATCTCCTCCCTTCCCTATCTCAACATCATGGTGATTCAGTTCAACTTCATACCATTCTCTACTTTTGAATCCTATGCCTTCTTATCCTATTATTGGTCATGACTTTCCAAGCTCCAATCCTTGATGAGTACCACCAATCTCCTTTATTTCTATTTGCATTCTGCTGAACAAAGTTGGAGGAAATCATGAAAGGATGATTGAGTCTACTAAAAGTTAATCCAATCCCATTCCCCCTTCTTTTGAGCTTACATTTTGCACTGGTCACCTCATTTTATCCTCATAAGAGTCTTTTGATTTTTTTTAAACACTTACCTTCTATCTTGAAATCAATACTATGTATTGGCTCCAAGGCAGAAGGGTGGTAAGGGCTAGGCAATGGGGATCAAGTGACTTGCCCAGGGTCACACAGCTGGGAAGTGTCTGAGGTTAGATTTGAACCTAGGACCTCCCATCTCTAGGCCTGGCTCTCAATCCATTAAGCTACCCAGCTGCCCCCTGAGTCTTTTGACTTTTGAGAGCAAATAGTCCTAATACAATCTAATCATCCACTTATTATAGCAAGACAAGACTTCTACTACCCTCAAACCAATTTGCTATCCCACTCTCCACAGGGGCTATCCCAAATTTTTTAGTCTCTCCTGAAGTCTGCCATCCCATCCCTCCCCTGCTCTTACCATCTCAGTTCAGGATAGTTAATTAAAAACAACCTTAAGGCCATTTGCCAATAATTCTCTGCTTGTCTGTCTCTTTCTCCTTTCCTATCATACCATTCAGACACTTTCTCCCATCTTCTCCACTCTTGTAAAGAATAAAAAGGAGACCCTTCTCTTCCTAAATATTCTTTTAAAAAATCTCTTACCTTCTGTCTTAGTGTCAATTCTAGGTCAGAAAAGCAGCAAGGACTGGGCATTGGGAGTTAAGTGACTTGTCCAGGATCATACAGTTAGGAAGATCTGAGGCTAAATGTAACCCAGGTCTTCCTCACACTAGACCTGGTACTCTTTCCAATGTGCTACCTAGCTGTCCCCACATAGTAATCTCTTAATAACTATTGATTTTAATAAAAACTAGGTTGTTTAAAAAAAGAAGCTATTCAATGCTGACTTTGTTGTTCAATTATCTTAGTCACATCCATCTCTGTGACCCCATTTGGGATTTTCTTGGCAAAGATACTGGAGTGCCTTGCCATTTTGTTCTCTGGCTCATTTCACAAATGAAGAAACTGTGGTAAACAAGTCTAAGTGACTCGCTTAGGGAAGTATCTTTAGATTTGAACCCAGCCCCCTCCCCCCATCTCCAGGCCTAGCTGCCCTTGAAGTTATCTTTTCCTATTTCCTATCTTTTTCTGCTGTTTTTCCCCTATAAGATTGTCCCTACTACTATCCCTCTATCTATTCTTCAGTTTCTCCTTTCTATTGGTTCCTTCTTTGCTTTCTGTAAATAATTTAGGCATGTATTGATGCCACATGTAGCAATATATCAAATAGAACATTAAGAAGAACATTGACAAGAATTAGCTATGAACATTCAAGTCCCGACACTGGACTCAGAGTCAGGGGACTTGCACTTGTTTGAGTCTTGGTGCTACCAGTTGGTAATTATTTAATTTTGGGAAGTGTTTCACTTCTTTGGGACTCTGTTTTCCCATCCACAAAATGGGGTTATATGGTCTTAAAAACTAAGATTTTTTGCTCTTAAAAATCAAGACTCTTTATGAGGATAAAATGAGGTGACTAATGCAAAATGTAAGCCAAAAAAGAAGCGGGAAAATGGGAGAATCCTGAGCAATCTCCCTCTTTGCCTTCACTGCCCTCCAAACCCGTAACCCCCCCCCCCACACACACACTCATCCTACTCAAAGATGGGTTTATTACTGTGGTTATACAGTCTGGGATTAAGCTAACATTTCCTAGCCAAGCAGAAACCACGGAGCACATCCCTCATCAAACTAATCCCGTGGTTTGGTCCACAGAGTCTCCATGCCATGTACCATGGCTCTTTAGTTTCTATAAACAAGCACTTCTAAAGAAATGGGGCAGAAGGAGGGGACAGTTAATCTTCCAAACCCAAAGAGGTCTTTGGCTGTGCCTGCTGGGTGAATGGGACTAGGACAGGGTGGGGAAGACACTGTATAAGATCCCAGTGACCTGGCTCAGAAACACTGAGACCATTGTCTTTAGCAGCAACAAAGAGGATTGTTGGAAAACCAGATCTTTCTCTAAAGCCAAAAATCTGTGCTTGTCATTTTATGTTTATTTGGCATCCACTTAGGGAACTCATTCTCAGGCTCAGCAGTTGTTTATACTTAAAGGAAGGCCCACACTCAGGAAAATAGGAGCCAGCTTTCAATCTCTTGCTCTAAAAAATAATAAAAAAAGTTATCATTCATTTCTCTCTTTCCTCTCTCCCTTCCACATCCCCCCGTCCTCCAACTTTTTTGTTGGAGTTCTGGGAACTCTGTTAGGAGGGGGACAACTGGAGGAAAGGCTTCCCTTTTCACAGCACTGCAACTGTCTTGGAAAGCTGTTCCATGAAGAAAGGGCATTTGTTATTTACTTTGGGGGTCAGCATTCCTTACTGTTGGGTCAGGTTTTCTGGTTTTCTCCTGTATTTTGAATGGTTGCATTTTGGATGTTCACTGTCAAGTCCCAGCATGGTGAGGGCAACTCAGTCTTTGCAGGGTATGAAACATTATCAGAGTTAAACCCAGATGCCTTGTATAAAACACATCAAAATTAAATTTGAGCTTTAGTGGGGATTCTCACTTCCATCCATCATCCTTAAGTCCTTGCTTATGGAAAATTAATGGGAGTTCTAGTAGCAAATGTTAGGGCTTACTACACTGGACCATCCATGTTAATTTATGAATGTAATGGCAAATAAGAGGCAGCATGGGATTTTGGAAAGGAAACTGGTCCTACAGTCAGCGAGACTGAGATCTAAGAGCTATGCCTCCTACTAGTTGTGCAACCTCACAGGAGATCACACACTTTACCTTTCTGAGTCAGGATTTCATTAGTTCTAAAATAGTAGAAATAATGCTTATACTACTTGCCTCACAGAGTATCTGAAGGGATAAAATAGTATATTGAAAGTAACATTGAACATGGCATTAAAGAATTTGAACTTGAATTTGACTCCTTCCCTTTTCTAACTGTGTGACTTTGGTTAAGGAAGTCACCCTTGCTAAAGGGTTCGATGGATTGATCTCTAAGGCCAATTCTGGCTCCATGGCCTATGCTGTTCTAAATCTTTAAATGTTTAACCAAAGTAAGTTGTTCCAGTTTTTGCTCTTTTTCATGGTGGTTGTTACTACTATATGTAGGAGAAATGCATTTTACCCATTTGTGCCACTTCTTTAATTGAACTAACTTTTTTGAAAAGCCACTAGCTCATTGGTAAGAATAGGCTGCTCAGGCTTAATTATTAAGCAAGAATAAACCTTTAGAACTTATTGGGGCATAATATTTTGCACTTGTCTATATTATGGTCAAGAATTATGTAAAGGATTCTATCACCAACATTTTACAGATTTAAAGTAGGATGGGACTTTATGGGTCATCATCTTGCATTTCTTTTTTCTTTGCATTTGTTTATTTTCAAAACATACTTCCATATTGGTCATCGATGTAAGAGCATATGTAATCACCTTGCATTTCACAGATAAGGAAACTGAGACTTAGAGGGACTGGCTTGCCTTAGCTTACATGGATAGTGCATGGCATAGCCAGAGTTTGAATCTGGAGCATCCCAGGTATATTCTCAGGTGGAAAGTATTATTGATGTATTCATTTTGTAACCTAAGTGCTCACATACCAGACACATGGTCATGTTACTTATTGATCATTGTATTTCCAAATCTTCAGTCCAAAGGTCAAAAGAATTCCCGGGCAGGGTGTTAGCTGCCACAGGGTATTAGCTATCTCCTTGTTAGACCACACTCCTTACCAAGTCACAGGTTTGATTAACCTCCTCCTCTTTGATTATGTAATCATCAATTGAGCCAATGTTAAAACCTATGCCATGTCACATGTTCATTAGCTACCTCCCATTCCCCATTCCTAAATTCTCCAATAAAAATTTGGGGACATGTGCAGATCTCTCTCCCTCTCAGTACCATCAGAGGATCATGCACGAAGGAGCCCATATTTTTTAACTCCTTGACTCTGAGTCTTTATTCCTTCTTTCTTCTTTCTTCTTCTTCTTCTTCTTTTCTTCTTCTTCTTCTTCTTCTTCTTCTTCTTCTTCTTCTTCTTCTTCTTCTTCTTCTTCTTCTTCTTCTTCTTCTTCTTCTTTCTTCTCTCTCTCTCTCTCTCTCTCTCTCTCTCTCTCTCTCTCTCTCTCTCTCTCTCTCTCTCTCTCTCTCTCTCTCTCCTTTACCCATTTTCCCTCAGTTTCCAATCTCCTTCTCAGATGTCCACTCACGAAAATATTAATGTGTAACCGCAGGTGGTTACAGAATCAATGTTCTCTCACCCTAAATCTATTGTTATTTCCATGGAATAATGCCAACACATCTATAACTCGGCAAACCCCTTATAGTTCAGAGAGGTTCAGTGATTCACCAGAGATTGCATAATTTGTACATGGCCAATATGAGATTTAAACTCTTCCTGACTTTTAAGTTCAACTCTTTTCCAACTATGTGTCTCATACTTTTGTATATAGAGCTATTAAATTCAAAACTATCCCATTATCCACCACCAGTATCCCCCGAATTAGACACAGTGCTTAGATGATATTTGACATAATCCCAGTTTCATCCCATTTTGACCTTGACATATCCTCAACTGACTGTGATAAAATACCAGTCAAAAGGGCCAAATTCTGACCAGTTGGTAATGACCCCATTTATATATTTGTTTCTGCATCTCTTTTGAATCTTTCAATGATGCTGCTGTAATAATATTAGTGAAATGATCATCATTTAGCTGAGGAACAAACTAAAGCCAAGACTTTTCCAAGGTTAGACACTGCAAGAACTATAACCTATGCCTTCTGCCCCCTTTTCTTTCCTCTATATCCTGTGGTCTTGGGGAAGGGAATAAGCATTATTAATTAAGTACTTGCTATTGCCAGGCATTGTACTAAGTGGTTAATAATAATAATAATAATTCCAACAAATAATATTTAGATAGGACTACCTATGTGCCAGGCACTGTGCTAAGTGTTTCACAGTTATCTCTCATTTCATCATCACAAGAATTCTAGGTGGTAGGGTCAATTGTAATCCCTATTTTTATAGTTGTAGAAACTGAGGCAGACAAAGGTTAAGTGACTTATCTAGGATCACACAGCTAGTAAGTGTCAGAAGTTGGTTTTGAACTTATGACTTCCTGACTTTAGTCCCAGCCCTTTCTCTTCTGTGCCATTTAGCTGCTAAAGTAGAACTATATTACATAACAGAATATTAATCTGGCAACGGCTGTAGTGGGATAACATGGTAATAAGTTGACCACTGAACTCCAACCAATAATCATTAACACAGTAACTAACATATCTCCAGACATGTGTACATTAAACTATAATACGGAATTGGCAAGTGTATTTGCTCCACTTTGAATAGTTTTTTAAAAAGCAATTACAAAATGTTACAATATGACAATTTTTTTTCAAAATTGCTGCCCAATATGGCCACCAAAAGCATGTGGTAATGGCTCTTTTATATTTTTAAATGTCCCAAACCTTTTTCAGAGTCTTAGAATTCCACTGCCCCCACTCAGTGGAATGTACTACTCCACCGAGTGCCTTTAGAATGTACCAACTAACTGCCTTATCCCTACACACCCTTCATACAAATCAATACAACCATAAAATTTAAGTTATAAACCTATCTGGCTTGGCTAACTGAAATATTATAATAGGATTGAAGGATTTTTAGGGAAGAAACATAGAGGGAACATATAAATATTTTGATTTTATTAAACAAGAAAGGGGAAGGTAAAAAGGGAAAGAAGGGAAAGGGAGAGCTCTCAACTCTTTTATCCTCTAAATATACACACTATCTAACTTACTCTATACTAAACCCCAAGTTATCTAAAGGCAAATCAAACAGGGGACCTGTATCTTACAAAGAGTCTCTGGGGAGCCAAAACAGGAATCCCAGGTGAAATGTCCACAGGTGGAAATTCTCCAAGTTGAAGTCAGCTCCTCCATCCCTGACCAGCAGATGACTGAAGAATAACTCCTCACCACAGCCAAAAGATATTCACAGGCTAGTATCTTGGTAAATGAGCTTCTGGAAGATGTAGCCACACATCTCTCTCCTTTCTTCTCCCAGGTCCAGAGTAACAGTTTTTTCCAACTGAGTCCCAGGGATTCTAACTCAACAAGGCTCAGAAGATTCCTGTCTCATGTCCCTGTCCATCACTCTTATGTCCTAAGTCTTAATTTCCTATTGCAACAGTTAAGTAATATAAAAATGTATTTAGTTATGGAATGAAAAAGATATGCAGCAAGATAAGCATTGATTCACTTGAGAGCAGCTTCCCTGCCTTTGTGTTGGCCATGCTGGCACATCAAACAAGCCCAATGGAGAACCACAGCTTCTTTTGTCCAGTTTTTGTACTAAGGCCAGGAGCAAGTTGTATCAGCAGACTTGAGCCATTGTCTCTTAGATAACTGAAGATCATTTCAGTGCATTAAAAAATTATTCTGAACTTAAACATTGAAAAAGGAATACATCCATACTACCATCACAACACAAGCATGTCTTATATGAAACGCTGAATTTCAATTTCATACCCCTGACTTTTTTGTAAATATGTGATATACATATGAATTTTATTCGTTGCTTTAAAAAAAAGTCTGCTTCCTTCTGAACTTCCTTCTGTTCTTTGCTGAGTGTTTTTAAAATAACCTTCTTTTGTGAGCAACACCATTGTTAACCCCCTCCCTCCAATCCCCATCTCAGTTAAAAACTCAGAGACAGAGGGGCAAGAAAAACTTAACAAAGAATGATAGTTGAGCAAAACAAATCCACACAGAGATTATGTTGGAAAATGGCTCTTTGACATAGGTTAGACATGCTGTAACTAGCAATTGGGCCAGGAGAAGGGATAGAAGAGAAACATTTCCTCCACATTTGGAAGTATAGAACATTAGAGTTGGGAGATTTAGAGTTTAGCTATTTATCCTCTCATTTTACATGTGAAAAAACCAAATCCCTAAGAATGAATTGGCATGCTGAAGGTTACATAGTAAGTAGTAGAGTCAAACCCAAGTCTTTCTAGGGTTTGACTCCCAAACCAGTAACTCCTTCCATTACCCTTAGTTTCTTGTATTTCAAAATTATCTTCCATGTATTTGGGGTCCATACCGGTGATTTCATTGGTATAGAGATGCCCAATGAAGAAATTTCTTCTATCAATGCAAATTTACAACTACTCTGAAACTTATAGTCTTTTTTTTTTTTAATTTTAAACATTATTTTATTTGGTCATTTCCAAACATTATTCACTGGAAACAAAGATCATTTTCTTTTCCTCTCCTCCCCCTCCCACCACCTTTCCCTCTCCCATAGCCGATACACGAGTCCACTGGTTATCACATGTGTTCTTGACTTGAACCCATTTCCCTGTTGTTGGTATTTGCATTAGAGTGTTCATTTAGAGTCTCTCCTCAGTCATATCCCCTCAACCCCTGTAGTCAAGCAGTTGCTTTTCATCGATGTTTTTACTCCCACAGTTTATTCTCTGCTTGTGGATAGTACTTTTTAAATCCCTGCAGATTGTTCAGGGACATTGCATTGCCACTAACGGAGAAGTCCATCACCTTCGATTGTACCACAATGTATCAGTCTCTGTGTACAATGTTTTCCTGGTTCTGCTCCTTTCGCTCTGCATCACTTCCTGGAGGTTGTTCCAGTCACCATGGAATTCCTCTACTTTATTATTCCTTTTAGCACAATAGTATTCTATCACCAACATATACCACAATTTATTCAGCCATTCCCCAATTGATGGGCATCCCCTCATTTTCTAATTTTTGGCCACCACAAAGAGGGCAGCTATGAAGATTCTTGTACAAGTCTTTTTCTTTATTATCTCTTTGGGGTACAAACCCAGCAGTGCTATAGCTGGATCAAAGGGCAGACAGTCTTTTATCACCCTTTGGGCATAGTTCCAAATTGCCCTCCAGAATGGCTGGAGCAATTCACAACTCCACCAACAATGAATTAGTGTACCCACTTTGCCACATCTCCTCCAGCATTCATTACTTTCCATAGCTGTCATGTTAGCCAACCTGCTAGGTGTGAGGTGATACCTCAGAGTTGTTTTGATTTGCATCTCTCTGATTATAAGAGATGTAGAGCAATTTTTCATGTGCTTATTAATAGTTTTGATTTCTTTGGCTGAGAACTGCCTGTTCATGTCCCTTGCCCATTTATCAATTGGAGAATGGCTTGATTTTTTGTACAATTGATTTAGTTCTTTGTAAATTTGAGTAATTAAACCTTTGTCAGAAGTTTTTATGAAGATTGTTTCCCAATTTGTTGCTACCCTTCTGATTTTGGTTACATTGGTTTTGTTTGTACAAAAACTTTTTAATTTGATGTATTCCAGATTATTTATTTTGCATTTTGTAACTCTTTCTAATTCTTGCTTGGTTTTGAAGTCTTTCCCTTCCCAAAGGTCTGACATGTATGCTATTCTGTGTTCACCTAATTTTCTTATAGTTTCCTTCTTTATGTTCAAGTCATTCACCCATTTTGAATTTATCTTGGTGTAGGGTGTGAGGTGTTGATCTAAACCTAATCTTTCCCACACTGTCCTCCAATTTTCCAAGCAGTTTTTATGAAATAGTGGATTTTTGTCCCAAAAGCTGGGATCTTTGGGTTTGTCATATACTGTCTTGCTGAGGTTGCTTGCCCCCAGTCTATTCCATTGATCCTCCTTTCTGTCTCTTAGCCAGTACCAGATTGTTTTGGTGACCGCTGCTTTATAATATAGTCTGAGATCTGGGACTGCAAGATCCCCTTCCTTTGTATTTTTTTTTCATTATTTCCCTGAATATCCTTGATCTTTTGTTCTTCCAAATGAACTTTGTTATGGTTTTTTCTAAGTCAGTAAAAAAATTTTTTGGAAGTTCCATGGGTATGGCACTAAATAGATGAGTTTGGGTAGGATGGTCATTTTTATTATATTGGCTAGTCCTACCCATGAGCAGTTAATGTTCTTCCAATTGTTCAAGTCTAGTTTTAGTTGTGTGGAAAGTGTTTTGTAGCTTTGTTCATATAGTTCCTGTGTTTGTCTCGGAAGATAGATTCCTAAGTATTTTATTTTGTCTAAGGTAATTTTGAATGGGATTTCTCTTTCTAGTTCTTGCTGCTGAGCTGTGTTGGAATTATATAGAAATGTTGATGACTTATGTGGGTTTATTTTGTATCCTGCAACTTTGCTAAAGTTGTTGATTATTTCGATTAGCTTTTTGGTTGTATCTATAGGATTCTTTAAGTAGACCATCATGTCATCTGCAAAGAGCGATAATTTGATCTCCTCCTTGCCTATTTTAATGCCTTCAATTTCTCTTTCTTCTCTAATTGCTACTGCTAGTGTTTCTAGTACAATGTCAAATAGTAGAGGTGATAATGGACATCCTTGTTTCACTCCTGATCTTATTGGGAATGCATCTAGTTTATCCCCATTGCAGATGATATTAGCTGATGGTTTTAGATATATACTGTTTATTATTTTTATGAATGACCCTTCTATTTCTATGCTTTCTAGTGTATTTAATAGGAATGGGTGTTGTATTTTATCAAAGGCTTTTTCTGCGTCTATTGAGATAATCATGTGGTTCTTGTTGGTTTGTTTGTTGATGTGGTCAATTATGTGGATGGTTTTCCTAATATTGAACCAGCCCTGTATCCCTGGTATAAATCCTACTTGATCATGGTGAATGACCCTTCTGATCACTTGCTTGAGTCTTTTTGCTAGTATCCTAGTTAAGATTTTTGCATCTATATTCATTAGGGAGATTGGTCTATAATTTTCTTTCTCTGTTTTTGGCCTGCCTGGCTTTGAAATTATTACCATGTTTGTGTCATAAAAGGAGTTTGGTAGAACTCCCTCTTTGCTTATTATGTCAAATAGTTTGTATAGTATTGGAGTTAGCTGTTCTTTGAATGTTTGATAGAATTCACTGGTGAATCCATCAGGCACTGGGGATTTTTTCTTAGGAAGTTCTTTGATGGCCTGTTGGATTTCTTTTTCTGATATGGGATTATTTAAGAAATCTATTTCTTCTTCTGTTAGTCTAGGCAATTTATATTTTTGTAAATATTCATCCATATCACCTAGGTTGGTATATTTATTGCCATATATTTGGGCAAAGTAGTTTTTAAGGATTGCCTTAATTTCCTCTTCATTGGAGGTGAGATCCCCCTTTTCATCCTTGATGCTGTTAATTTGCCTTTCTTCTTTCCTTTTTTAAATTAGATTGACCAGTACTTTGTCTATTTTGTCTGTTTTTTCAAAGTACCAGCTTCTAGTCTTGTTTATTAGCTCAATAGTTCTGTCACTTTCGATTTTATTAATTTCTCCCTTAATTTTTAGGATCTCTAGTTTGGTTTTCTGCTGGGGGGTTTTAATTTGTTCGTTCTCAAGTTTTTTGATTTGCATTTCCAATTCCTTGAACTCTGTCCTCCCTCATTTGTTAATATATGCACTCAGGGATATGAATTTTCCTCTAAGTAATGCCTTGGCTGCATCCCATAAGGTTTGAAAGGATGTCTCGCCTTTGTCATTTTCTTCAATGAAATTATTAATTGTTTCTATGATTTTTTCTCTAACTATCCGATTTTGGATAATTTCCAATTAATTTTTGATTTGGCTCTCCATGTACCCTTACCGATCAATATTTTTATTGCCTTGTGATCTGAAAAGGCTGCATTTATTATTTCTGCTTTTCTGCATTTGAATGCCATTTTTCTGTGACCTAGTGTGTGATCTATTTTTGTGAATGTGCCATGTGGTGCTGAAAAGAAGGTGTATTCCTTTTTGTCCCTACTTATATTTCTCTGTATGTCTATTAACTCTAATTTTTCCAAGATTTCATTCACCTCTTTTACCTCTTTCTTGTCTATTTTTTGGTTTGATTTATCTAAATTTGATAGTGGTTGGTTCAAGTCTCCCACTAATATGGTTTTACTGTCTATTTCCTCCTTCAATTCTCCTAGTTTTTCTATTAAAAATTTGGATGCTATACCATTTGGTGCATACATGTTGATTAGTGATATTTCCTCATTGTCTATACTCCTTTTTAACAGAATATATTTACCTTCCCTATCCCTTTTGATCAGGTCTATTTTTTGCTTTGGCTTTGTCAGATATCATGATTGCAACTCCTGCCTTCTTTCTATCAGTTGAGGCCCAAAAGGTCTTACTCCAACCTTTAATTCTAACCTTGTGAGTGTCAACCCACCTCATATGTGTTTCTTGAAGACAACAAATGGTAGGGTTTTGGGTTCTAATCCAATCTGCTATTTGTCTATGTTTTATGGGTGAGCTCATCCCATTCACGTTCAAAGTTATGATTGTTATTTGTGGATTCGCTGGCATTTTGATATCTTCCCCTAGTTCTGACATTTCTTCTTTAGCTATCTCCTTTTGAACCAGTGATTTACTTTAGGTCAGTCCCCCTAGTCCCCTCCCTTGAGATGTTTCCCTTTCTAGCCCCTCCATTTTTATGCTCCCTTCCCCTCCCCCCTCTCCTTCCCTCCCTTTTTATACTCCATCCCCCCCTCCCCCTCCTTAATTTTCCTTTCTTTCTTGCCCTAATGGATAAGATAGAATTCAGGATCCCACTGGATCTAGATGTTCTTCCCTCTCAGATTTGATTTCACTGAGAGTAAGTTTTAAGTAATTCCACTTCACACTCTCTTCCTCTCCTTCTCATATGAGAGTTCTTCCCCTCCCCTTCCCATGTGTATCTTTATATGGGAAAGATTATTCTATTAAGTCCCCCCCCCCGTATTTCTTGAAATAAATCTTGGTGTTATCGACGGTTTCCCCCTCCCTTTTCCTTTCTTTTCCCCACTTTCCCCAAATCTTCTTAATGCCCCAATCTTTCCCTATGCATGTTTCTTCTAACTACTCTTATGATGCATACAATTTTTGAGAGTTACACAAAACATTTCCCCCACATATTAATATAGATAATTTGATGTAAATGTAGTCCTTATAGAAGAGAGTTTGACTTAAAGAAAAAGATAAGATTTATCTCCTTTTCCCTTTCTTTCATATTTACCTTTTCATGTTTCTCTTGCTTTCTGTGCTTGAATATCAAATTTTCCACTAAGTTCTGGTCTTTTCTTAGCAAATGCTTGGAAATCGTCTATTTTGTTGAATGCCCATACTTTCCCCTGGAAGTATATATTCAGTTTTGCTGGGTAGTTGATTCTTGGTTGAGACCCAGCTCTTTTGCCTTTCTAAATATCGTGTTCCAAGCTTTGCGGTCTCTTAGTGTGTTAGCCGCTAAGTCACATGTGATCCTTATGGGAGCCCCCTTATATCTGAAGCTCCTCTTCTTGGTTTCTTGTAGGATTTTCTCCTTTTCTTGGAAGCTCTTGAATTTGGCAATTACATTCCTAGGGGTTGTCTTTTGGGGATTTAGTATAGAAGGTGTTCTATGAATCCTTTCTATTTCTATTTTGCCCCCTTGCTCCAGAATGTGTGGACAATTTTCTTTTATAATCTCCTGTAGAATAATATCGAGTTTAATGTTTATCTCTGGTTTTTCTGGGAGACTGATAATTCGGAGGTTGTCTCTTCTTCCTCTGTTTTCCAAGTCTGTTACCTTTTCAGTGAGATATTTTATGTTTTCTTCTAATTCATTGATTTTTTGGGTTTGCTTTATTGATTCTTGCTGTTTTATGACCTCACTTTCTTCGAGTTGCTTAATTCTGGTCGTTAGGGACTGGTTTTGCTTTTCAGCTTTGTCTGCCCTTCTATTGGATGCTTCGAATTCTTTTTCCAATTGAGCAGTCTTATCTGTCAGACTGCTGATCTCCTTCTCCCATTTTTCTTTCCAGGTTTCCATCTTTTGGATAAGTTCCAGTTTGAGATCTTCCAGAGCTTGTTGATAGTTTCCATTTTGGGAGGCATGTTCTGATATTTTTTGGATTTCATCTTCATTCTCTTCTTTTCCTTGGGTACTTCCACCATAAAAGTTTTCAATAGTCACCTTTTTCCCTTTCTTCCTGGAGGCTTGATTTTGGGCCATGTGAGCCATCCCTTTGGTGGTTTTATTCCCTTTTCCTTTTTGGTCTGAGGCCTGGGTTATATGGGCGGTTTTTCTGTGAATTTAGGTTGCCTCAGACTAGTTCTTCCCAGCCTCCGAGGTTTCTTAGAGCACTGGGCCCCTGATCACAGCCACACTACCCAGGTGTTCAGCTCCGCCCAGATAATCAGTGCGTGGTCCGCCCCTGGTGTTTAGCTCTGCCCAGATGTTCAGCGCAACCACCCCAAGTACAGCTCCGCGGACCCCTCTGCTCAGCTCTGGGTTCTCCCGTGAAACCGCCCTGAGACGTTTTTTTCTGCCAGTCCACAGATCCCAAGGACCCTGGAGTGCCCCCCCAGACAGAGACGTTCCCCACTCACTCTCTGTCCCAGTGAGTGCTCTGGTAGCTCACTCTGGTTTGGTGGGGGAGGTGTGTGTGTTGGGAAGGGCGGCTCAGTTCACGTTTCTGTGCAAGCTTTTTCTCCTTATTATAGTGTGGAAATGTTCAAACCCCATGTACCTTCGCCTCTGTGGGGACTGGGGAGTACTGGGGAGTCCTTCTGTTCCTCCAAAGGTGATTTTTATGCTCCCTTGATGTAGTCTATTTTGTTTGGTGCGAGGGAGAGGAAGCGTGTAGTGTCTAGATTGCAGCCATGATTACCTGGTGAAACTTATAGTCTTTAGAAGTTGTGCCCTAGTCACAGGTTTGGATCAGCATCTGTAGCCAGTAGGTTTTAGAAGCAAGAACTGAAATCAAGTCTTCCTAATTTGGAGACTAAATCTCTATTCATTAAGTCATGGTGCCTCTCCTTCCGTCCATATTTTGTCATTAACAACAAATCTCTTTATACTTCTTTAATTCATCCTATGTCTATTTTCTTAAAGTAATTTTCTCTTCCCAACCCAGTGAGGAAATAGATGCCTCTTCTTCAATCAAATGACATGTCACTGGGAATTCACTAGAAGGATGCCCATAAGCCAAAGTGCAATTTTCTTGCCATAGGAAAAAAAACTTAAAAAAAAAAACAACTCAGCAAGATTTGTGTGATATGTATAGTGTACTCTAAATTAGGCTAACTACTGAGGAGTTGAGTTGGAGGGATGTTGCCTTCATTCCTTTCCTTGACCAAACTCTTGACGTCTTAATGAGAGCTGATCAACTGAAAGTAGGTGCCACCTATATACTAACAGCTAAAATGGTTAAGTTAATTGTTGAAATATAATTACCCCACTAATTTTACTAATAATTTCAGTTTGATGAAAGGCTAAGGTATCTACATGGTATACTGATAAAGTATTGGACTTGGGATTCAGGAACATCCAAAGACATCCTGCTTGGGTGAACCTGTTTTAGTTTTTTCATCTGTAAAAAGAAAGGGTTGAACTCAAAGGCTTCTAAGCTGCAAGGTCCCTTGAACCTCTAAATCTGTGATTCCACGTGGTTCTTCACATAATCCAGAAGCTTCAAAGATACTCTTACTCATAGTAGGTGCACAATAATTATCACTCTCTATGGTCTTAATATTAACAAATACTTTTGTCTGGAGGCCTTCTTATATTTGTGTCTCAACTAACATTACATCTGGGTCTTCCAGAGGAATTTTGAATGCAAATATTTGAAGAACTCAGCAAAATGTTAGCTGCAAGTATTTCCTACTTCTAATCCATTGCTTGTTTTAGCTTAATGTGGACTGTTACCAATTTCAAACTCTTGGCCCCTAGGGCTTCAGTCAACTTGGAGCTTCACTGAAGGAAGAAAGAATGCTAGGATAAGAATTGACTAGATTGTTATCTTTATTACTGGGTGTCTGACATCACTTGTGAACTCTGCCAACATTCCCCTAGAAGCAGATGTTCCTAAAGTAGGAGTGGGTCTGTTTTATTCCCCCCTACATTTGTTCAATAAATGTTGAGTTATAGAAGATACAAAGGCTCCAGTTATGACAATGAGCTATTCAATAAGGACACCCCCTTCTGTGAGAATGAATTTGTTCATTCTTAAACACTTTCTTAGCCCTAATGGTTGTCATTTTTCTGTTCAGTCTTTCCCCTTCACTCCTAAGATTTCTTTAAGAGAAAATAACTGGGGGGAGGGATATTAATTTCTTCCAGTGGTTCAGTTGGTGAATTCTTTTTGTATTCACTTTGATTAATGATGATAATTGCCATTGTTCTATCATAATCATATTGAGAGAACTGAGGCTTTTACACAAGGTAGAAACCTTGTAATAGTGAGAGAAGGGACTTGAAAGATAAAGGGACCAGAAAGCAGCTAGTTTCAGGACTGAGTTCTGTGTAGCACCTTCCTTTACCGCCACTAAGCTGGGCAGATATAATGGAGTCAGTCAGTCCAGACCAGAGGGTAAATCTACCCCTCACAGCCTTCTTCTTTTGATTAATTAAAAATCCCCCCTCCTAATACATAGATTCTGAATCAGTTCTTTGTAATTTAAAATTATCTAACTTATTTTCTTGAAAGGAAGGGAGAGGGTAGCGGGAAAATAGGGAGATCCCTGCTAACTATTTCCTATGGCAACTTTTGATGGTGGGATCAAAAACTGTCTTCAAGGAATATAGCTTTGAGTTCCCCTAAGGGAAAATTGTAATCTAAGGTTGTCTTCACTTTAGGGCAAGAAACTCATTCAGCTCAGCCAGGCAAAAAGGGTTTGAGAAGAGTATCTCTCTCATCTAGCTCTTTCCCAGAGTCTTAGAGAAGACGACTGACCAGAAATCTCTCACTGGCCAACAGTTTTCCTTTTGAATCTTCATGGAACTCTCCCATCCCCTGAAAGTTCTGAATGTTCCATTTGCCCCTCCAGAAACATTTTCTTCAACTTGCAGGTTTCCCTTGTTTTTGACAAATTCCTTGTTCACAACCTAGGATCTTTGAAAGCACTATGCAGTATCCTACATGTGATCTAGCTCCATCCCTTCTTACTACCCAACTCAGACCCAGTCCAATGTCCATCTGATCTGTTTGTCTAGAACTGACAGTGTTTAAGTTCAAGTCCTGCCTCTACTATACACAAATTGTGTGACTGTAGCAAGAGGATTTCTCAGCATCCACAGTCTATAGTATCAGTTCAATGCCTATATACCTATATCTGTAACATATATGTATGTGTATATATGTAAATGTATATGTATTATTTTCTGCTTCAGCTGCCTTTATGGCCATTGGATTATATATATTTTTTTCATCTGTCCATTCCACTGGGGGAAGGCTTCACAGACTCAGGGTAGAAATTCCCCTAACTCAGCAACAGGTTCGAGGCCCATCAGTTGCCCTCAACTTGGTTTATCCCATCTGCTGAGGCAGTTTTACCATGGTGTGGTCGGTGCACATGCTACAGTTTATTGGAAGCCCAGGTGAGGACTGAATGACAGGATGACACCAAAGATGGATGTGCATTCCCAAAAGGGATTTGTCAAGCCCTCATGACAGAGATGCCAGTCATTCTTGAATGCTCCATATACCATTGAAGCACGTGAGAGCTCTTAGACCTTGGTGGGACATTAAAGATATCACTGTCATTCACTGCATCCCAGGTTATCAGCAATTGTTCTTACTTTTGTCTTGCCACTGGACTTCAATAACTTGGAAGAGAGAGTAAGGCTGATGATTTTGTGCAACTCTATCTCACTTAAATCCAATTCATGCACAAGTCAAGATCACCCTGTGATGCTACTGGTCCTCTTTGAAAACAAAGGCTGAACAACATGTATTATTTACATATGATTATATGAAAGATTCTCCAAAGGTTTCACCAATTCTACTTTTCAAGCAGACATGGAGTATCAGATAATCGATTGCTAGCACTGAGAAGAGTCTCATGCAAGTGGGCTTTGCAGCAGTAACACACACATGTAATCTATGTATGTATCCAAATAAGTATATATATATATATATATTTATAGATTTTATATGTATAGCATATAAACATATACTATATATGTGTGTTTGTGGGGAGAGCAAGAGAGAGAAAGAGAGAGGGGGAGAGAGACAGACAGAGAGAGAGAGAAAGAGAGAGGGGGGGAGAGAGAGGCAGAGAGAGACAGAGAGAGAGACAGAGAGAGAGAAAGAGAGGGAGAGGGAAAGAGGCAAAGACAGAGAGACAGAGGGAAAGAGAGAGAGAGAGGGAGGAGAGGGAGAGCCTCATAGTTAGGAAGATGAGTTAAATCCTACTTCTCTCATAGGCTATAGAGAGCCTGAATTTCTTCTCTAAAGCATTGACTATGTGCCCTTAGGAAAATCACTTAATCCCTCAGTGCTCTTGGCAACTCTTTAGTATTTCAAGTTTTGGAGCAGTTGTTGATATGCATTGGAAGAGAGAATTTCCTCATATGAAAGTTTTCTAAAGAGGGGAAATCACAGGTCCCATCTCTATACCTATCCCATATAAGAAATAGTGTGGTAGAGTGGGTAAAGAGCCATCTTTGGTGCCAGAAAGACTTGGATTCAAATTCTCTCTTTGATATATAGTGGGTGTGTGACTAAGACCAGGTCTCTTTACCCCTTAGAGTCCCAGACATCTCTGAAGGTCTAAAAATTTCAAAACATGTTTAACCTATATTGGTAAAAGAAGCATCCTTATTGAGAGTTACCTATGCCACCCATTATCACCCATTTACTTACATGTATGTTTATAGCATGTTTACTTATATATAAACATACATATCACACACTAGCTGTGTAACACACTTCCTAGCTGTGTGACACTGGGAAAATCATTTAACCCCCATTGTCTAGCCCCTTCCACACTTATACCATGGATATGTCAATATATAGTGTTAATTCTAAGACAGAAGGTAAGGGTTTTAAAAAAATTTTTTTAATAGATTCTACACAAAGTGAGAATAATCTGTAATTGTCATGGAAAACCAAGAAATCTTGGTTTTGACCCACTCTATGGGCAGGTCACCAAATCTCTCAACATCCTTAGACAATTTTCTAACTCTCCAGGACAGTAAATTATAGAATAATTACCAATCTGCCCCAACAGAAAGTGTCCATAGCAGGGTTTCCTTACACCAAAGAGAACAGTGGCTTAGACTAAAAAAAGTGAAGGTGGCAATAGGTTGTCATTTTCAAATTTTTAATTAAAAATACAGAAGGAAACTGTTGCTTAAGAATGGAAGCTAGAAAAATTTAGCAAAGCAGTGAGCATTCTAAAAGAAAGAATGGAGGACATGAAACTAAAACAAATCAAGGAGACAGTCAGAATCATCAGAACAAAATGTAAAGACAAAAAAAGTATTCATAACATAGGACTTATAGAGGTTAACTAAGGACAACTGGTCTCTAAGAAAATGAATATAAATATGAAATATAAAATTTGAATACTGTATTTTAGGAAATCATAAAAGAAAACTGCCCAAGTGTATTGGACCTGGAGTAAATCTATTGGGTATCAGGTGGGATTTCAGGATTGATTTAGTTTGCATTTTTCTAATTAGTAAAGAGCCTGTGTTTCTTCTCTTGAGAACCAACTACTCATATGTGGTATATGAATGGAAATGAGGAAGCAAATGACTTCAAAAAGGTTTGAAAAGACTTATACCACTCTTCTGCTTTGGAACCAGTACAGAATATTGATTCTAAGACAGAAGGTGAGTTTAAAAAAGAGAGAGAGAGAGAGAGAGCTCTCACGATGTGGGAGTTATCTGTAATTGTAATGGGCAAAGAAAAAATCTTGCTTTTGCCCCACCCTATGTATTCAATCTATTGTCCAGTCTTGCCATTTCTATCTTCACAACATTTCTTGTATGCATTTTCATTTCACCACTCAAAAAGCTACCACCCTGGTATAGACCACTTCAGACCATACTACTGCAATAATCTTTTGACTTCTCTCCTTGCCTCAACTCTTTACTCCTTCCAGGCTCTTCTCCACTTTAATTCTGGTCTTGTTACTCTCCTATTCAGTAAGTTCCAGTGGTCCCTTACTACCTCCAGGATCATGTACAAAATCCTCCCTTTAGCATTTGAAGCCCTTCAGATCCTGGTCCCTTCCATTCTTCACCAACAACATTCTGATCTCTTGACTCTATACTTTTCACTGGCTGTCCCTCGTGCCTGGAATGCTCTATCTATTGTCTTCATTGTTTTCCTACAAAATTCACCCCACTTTCTACAGGAGACATTTTCTTTTCCTTCCAACCCCAAAAGGGTCTTCTCTCTGAAAGATTGCTTTCCATTTACATCATATGTATATTGTATGTACATAAATGTCTGTATGTTGTCTCTATCATGTGAGTATCTTGAGGGCAAAGGAACATGTTTTTGTTTTTAATTGTATTCTCGTTGCTTAGCATGGTACACACAGTAGGCACTTAATAATGCTTATTTCTGATAATGACACATAAGCACTAAATGTCCTATCAGCTGAGCACTTAAAGAAACAATTATCTGAAATACAAATAGAATTAGGTAATGCAAATAGTTATTGATGACTTTAACCTCCTTTTCTATCTAGACCCATTTTTCTTCTTTTTACAATGATAAACAAACTGGAATGATTTATATGAAGTGATGCAAAGTGAAGCAAGCAGAACAAGGAGAACATTGTACATAGTAGCAACAAGAATATCTGATGGTCAACTGTGAATGACTTAACTCTTATCAACAAGGCAAGGATCCAGGACAACTCTAAGGGACTCATGATGAAAAAGGATATATACATTACCATAGAAGGAACAGAGGGAGTCTGAATGTAGATTGAAGCATACCATTCTTCACTTTATTTTCCCTCCATTAATTTTTCTCTAGTGTAAGCAATATGTGACTTGTTCTCAACTTAATGAACTTGGAACTATGTATTATAAGATAATATATGCACAGCCAATATCACGTTACTTGCCTTCTTATGAAGGCGGAGGGAGAAGGTGAGAGGAAAAAAAAGAATGAGACAGAGTTTTGGACATAGCTGACGTGAGAATTTGTTTCTCTTGGATAAGTATATTTATTATATTTTATTACATATTGTAACAAATCATATATATTATATTACTGTTATGATATATATATATATTATATTTTGCAATATATAAAGAATACAAATCAATAGTAATTCAAATAATTACTTTAAGATTTCATTTTATTGATGCCTTTTGATTTTTTATCATACAGATATTCAAATGAATCCAACATTTGGCCCTTCTATATCCAACAAATTATGGTTTGTAACGAAGATTAAAAAGAAAGAAGAAAAGCAGTTCAGAAAACCCAACACATTGACTGTGTCTAACATTATAAGTAGTATTCTACAACCTTATTTTCTCAGTTCTTCAGTGAGTGGAGGCAAGTACATTTTTTAAACTTTTTTTTCCATGACTAGAGTTGATCATTTAGGTATGCAATGTTTAGTTCATGCTTATTTCACTGTAACAGTTCATGTAATTCTCCTCATGCTTCTCTGAATTCGTATTTGCTATTTCTTCTATCTCCGTAATTATCTTCATATGTGATATCTTATTATTATATAACATTATCATATTATCTTCATATGTGATAATTTGTTTAGCATTTCTCCCTGGGTAGGGACCTACTTTGTTTCCTATTCTGTGATACCACAAAAAAATGCTATAAACATTTTTGGTATATGTGGGATCCATATTTCTGTCTTTGACTTTCTTGGGATTTATGCCTAGCATTAGAATCTTTGAGACAAAGGAGAGTTCAACACTGGAAACTGATATGATATTATCAGTGGAAATAGCATTAAAGAAGAGGAATTATCATCTGCTTTGCTACTATACCCTAAGGACCATGGGACCTTTCCATTTGACTTGAAGATGAAAATATCGCTGGGTTCTATTCCCCATTAAAATGTGAGCTTCTTGAGAGCAGATTCTGTCTCTTGTATCCCCAGTGTTTCACATTCATTGATAACAGGGAGAAAGGGCTAAAATCATCTGGCCTGAAGAGAATTAAAATTTTTAAAACACAACATCAAAACATTATTGGTTTGAGAACAAACTTCTGGAAATAACAGGTTAGTGGCATTCTTAAAAAACTAAATTGTTATTCCTTATTAGGTTCTAAGACACTGTTCTATGTGGAGGTGAAGACAATGTGGCCTGGAGTTTAACCCAAGTTTTATTCAAACATGGGATCTCAATGTTGGCTGAATATCATTCCCTCTCCCCAAATGAATTTGCATCTATCCTGGAATCTCATGCTAACCCTTAAAGTGACTGCTTTAGGGGTGTGAGTGACACTTTGGGGGTAAGGGGGAGGGCAGGTGGGATCTAGAACCTTGTGTCCATAATACAGTCAGAAAAATCATAGAGTTTAGAATATATAGAGAGATGTGTTACACACATACATACATATATCTCTGCATCTCCACACAAACAACACACATATGTACATATATGACATTTCCATGCATCTATGTATATAAATATCATATATATGGTGTGTGTGTGTGTGTGTGTGTGTGTGTGTGTACGTACAGGTGATGCAGTGGCCAAAGCTCTAAGTCTTCAGGAAGATTCATCTTGAATTCAAATCTGGCCTCAGACATTTACTAGCCAGAAGATCCTAGGCATACTTAACTCTGTTTGCCTCAGTTTCCTCATCAATAAAATGAGTCAGAGAAGAAAATGGCAAACCGTCCAGTATGTTTGGCAAGAAACCCCCAGATGGGGTCGCAAAGAATCAGACACAACTTTAACAACTCAACAATATCCATGTATATATGTGTGTTTATATTATATGCATTATGTATGTATTTTGGACATTGGTGGAGCAGGCTAATAATGTAAATTAGCTAGAAGCACATGATTTTAATTTACCTTTTTTATTTTGTTACTTCTAGGGATCATGAATAAATCTTATTAAATATAATATTTTAAGTTATTGTATATTAATTTTAATTTTTACATATGATTTTAGTGGTTAGAGAATGCCCAAGTTTTGAAGATTAAAATGGACAAACCAGAACATGATAGTCTTAGATTGTTTTCTGGGGCACTGGGATATTAAGTCTTGGTCCAGGGCCACATAGCTAATGTGTTTCAAATGAAAGACTTGAACCCAAGTATTCCTAAGTACCTGGTTGGTGTGCAGGGTCTGGAATCAGGAAGACCTGAGTTCAAACCTAGCCCCATACACTTACTAGCTATGTGACCTTGGGCAAGTCATTTCACTTCAATTTACCTCAATTTCTTCAATGATAAAATGGGGAGAATAATAGCACGTTTTTCAAATGGTTGTTGTGAGGATCAAACAGTGCCTGGCCCATCATAGGTTCCTTATAAATGCTAGTTTTTATTATTATTCCTGATCACACTGCCACTCTTAAAAGGAATGATACTGAAATTTCCAAAGTTTGGATATATTTGGCTTCTTCTCACTTCCCTCTTCCTTCCTCTTTTCTCCTTTTGTTCAGATGCAAACGAGCTTCAAGACACAAATGTTTGAAGTTTAATTTGGGTTGCTTGGGTAAACTCTACAGTGTTAAACTCAGGCCAAGGAACTTTAGATGCAGCAACTGGGTAAATAGCAATCTTGGCTGATGCCTACACCTAGAGGGGAAGAGCTGAATTGTAGTTTAGTGATAGACAAATGGAAGCTTGTTTTGAAAACTTTTTTCAGAGCTTTGGAACACCCACTTTCTATGTTTTTCCTTTCTATTCCAGTCTTTATATAATTTCAGACCAAAACACACCCCTGACTACCAGTCCCTCTGTGTCATCTCACCTTATTCAAATGTAAGCTTCTTGAGGGCAGGGACCGCAATCACTAATATTGATATCCACAGCGTTTAGCAGTGTCTGACATAGAATTAATGTTTCATAAATCCTTTTAATTTATTCTTCACTTACCTCTGTCTTTTTCCTATAAAAAAGAGTGAATTTTACTTTAGAAGATGCCTTTAGTGTTTCTGATGTATCATTTACTTGCAGCAAAGCAGCAAATTTATAGGTTTCTCACTGAGGCAATTAATATCCTATATAGGGAATAAAATAGGGAAGCAAGGTGACATAGTACTAGGTCTGGAGTCAGGAAGATGAGTGTTCTTTATTCAAATCTGGCTTCAGACATTTATTAGCTTTGTGACCCTGAGCAAGTCACTTAACTCTGCCTCAGTTTATAAGATGAGCTGTAGAAGAAAATGACAAACCACTCTAGATTTTATGCCAAAAAAATCCCAGATGAGGTCATAAAGAGTAATTCATGACTGAAAAATGACTAAACAAAAAATAGCACATAAATAAGAATTATTACAGCCCATTAGGCAATAGATATTTATAAAGCAATTAAATGTGCTTAAAAACTGGGCTAACGAAATCAATACTATTAATAAGCACATGAAAAAGTGTTCTTAATCTCTTATAATCAGAGAAATGCAATTCAAAACAACTCTGAGGTATCACCTCACACCTAGCAGATTGGCTAACATGGCAGCAGAGGAAAGTAATGAATGCTGGAGGGGATGTGACAAGGTCAGGACATTAATGCATTGCTGGTGGAGTTGTGAATTGATCCAACCATTCTGGAGGGCAATTTGGAACTATGCCCAAAGGGTGATAAAAGACTGCCTGCCCTTTGATCCAGCCATAGCACTGTTGGGTTTGTACCCCAAAGAGATAAAAAAGAGAAAAAGACTTGTACAAGAATATTCATAAAGAGCTACACTCTTTGTGGTGGCAAAAAAAATTGGAAAATGAGGGGATGCCCTTCAATTGGGGAATGGCTGAACAAATTGTGGTATCTGTTGGTGATGGAATACTATTGTGCTCAAAGGAATGATGAACTGGAGGAATTCCATATGAACTGGAACATCCTCCAGGAAGTGATGCAGAGTGAAAGGAGCAGAACCAGGAGAACATTGTACACAGAGACTGATACACTGTGGTACAATCGAATGCAATGGACTGCTCCATTAATGGCAATGAAGTGATCCAAACAGCTTGGAACGATCTATGAAAAAAAAAAAAACCACTATTTGCATTCAGAGGAAAAACTGTGGGAGTAGAAACACCAAAGAAAAACAACTGCTTGATCACATGGGTCGATGGGGATATGATTGGGGATATAGACTAAATGAACATCCTAGTGCAAACATTAATAGCATGGAAATAGGTTCTGATCAAGGGCACGTGTAATACCTAGTGGAATTGCATGTTGGCTACAGGAAGGATGGGGGGAGGGGAGGGAGGGAAGGAATATGATTCTTGTAACCAAGAAATAATGTTCTAAATTGACTGAATAAAATTAAAAAAAAAACAACTAGGCTAACACAGGAGATCTTGGCAAAAGACAGCTTTTGCTTTCAAGGACCTCATGGTCCCTTGGGGGAGGTAACATGAAAACAACTCTGTACAAACAAGCTACACACCATATAAATAGGGAATAATCTGAGAGAGAAGACACTCCAGGTAAGGAGGATCAGGGAGGACTCCCTGTGCCCAAACCCATTGATTTGGAACTCTTTCTTTTTGGTGGAGATGAAGGACTCCCCCTACATGAAGGGTAGGATGGACTTCCTTGTGGAACTGTTTTTTTGGTGGCAAGGGAATCAAGCTTTGGCTATAGAACTTGGTGTTCTCCTCACCCTCCAAAATGACAAAGTGATGAGAGGTTGTATGGAGCCCAATCATATCCCTTATAGAAACTATATTGAAGGGAGAAGATAGATATTTTTCTAATTGGGCACCCTCTCTTTCTAAGGAGAGTGGAGTGTTAGCTCCTGGCTCCAATCTTTCTCTTCCTTTCCTAGATAAAATAAAAGTCTCCTTTAGAGAAGGGTTAGGGAGAGAAGAAATTAGAGAAGTCTATTCTTCCTCCCTTCTAGCCAAATAGGGATAAGGGTCCACTCTCCCTACACTTATTGAAGAAAACCTGGAATCTAGAGGATTCCAGTAGTAGAAGATTCCAGAGTAGAAGTAGTAGAAGAATAAGGAGAGAATTCAAGGCATGGGAGACAGTAGTGAAAATGGCCAGAGTTGGGAGATTGAATGTCTTGTGCAAGGAATAGCAGGGAGGCCACTGTCCCTGGATTAGAGTACTTGGGGAGAGAAACTAAGACTGGAAATGGACATGGGGGTGAGAGAGAGGACAACTTATAAAGAGCTTTGAATGCCAAAAAATGCATTTGGTTCTGGAAGTAATAGTCAGGAATGAACTGCAAGTCAATTGCCTGGATTCCAGGTCCAGCTCAGGTCTATGTTCTGGGAGCTCAAGTGAGCCATTTATTATTCAATTTGCATTTACTCATTGCCTGCTTTTTATAGAATTGGACTTGCCTCTACATACCTTTAAAGAAATGGGAGACCTGATTCTTGCCCTTGAGATGCTCATAAGCTAATTGTCAAGGCAAAACATATGGAAAGGAAAAGAAATTTTTAAAAAGAGTTCATAATTTTGTCCAACAATGAACCTTCTCAGAAAATGTCTTTAAAAAAAAACAGATATCATTATCATTATGGGACAAGAACATGATAGATTTAGAGAGATCATCAAGGCTTCTCATTTTACATCTATTGGTTCAAAAACCCAGAAGCCTTTCCTAAGCTCAGGCTATTTGGTAATCGGGGCTAGACAAAGACCCATGACTGAAGGTTATATTATTACACAGTTCACAGAGATAAATGCTGGAGATAGAGGAGAGAGCGTGAAGAACATGTACCTCCCACAGACACCTTATCTGCCATTTCCTTTGACCCTCTTAGGACACACTGTTAATTCCAGGACATGTGCTCCAAAAGTGCTAGATAAAAACCAGCAACTGAGTCTCTTCCTGGCTTCATCAGATCCTTATATTTTTTTAAAAATGTAAATAATGCATATATGTATATGTGTATTGTGTGTGTGTAAACACACACACACAGATATATATATATATATATATATATATATATATATATATATATATATATATATATATTGGGTAAAGGAAAACTGAAGCAAGTTTTGGGCTTTCTGCCACTCAGGTGGACCAAAGAGCAGTTGGAATGTTAGAGAGAAGATATTGACAAGATTGACAGTTGGGGGAGGGGCTTCTGGAAGTGGCAGTTGGTCTTGTGGCTCACTCTCTTCCCTGGCTCTCCAACTGGAAGGAGTGTCTCTCCCTGTTTCAGGATAGAAGTACTTCTATTCTTGAACTTTTCCCAACTGTGTGCTCTACCTGGATTCCTGTGATCATGTCATCAAACAAAATGATTTAAGGGGAGCAGTTTAAACTGTAAGGCTGGTCTTTAGGGGTGTTAGCCCGAAGAGACAGGTCCAATCAGCTCTGAAGGTCAGAACCCTTTCTTCCTCTTGCCATCTACTGCTAAAGACTTTGAACTTGAGAAAGCTAGCACAGATTAGCATAGACAGGAATAAAAGAAACCCTCCACCAGCCTGCGAGGCCTGGCTTCAGCTCAACAGCTGAGAGAGATTCAAACCTCATCTAGAGAAATCCCTATTCCCACTTCCCTGATACCTCCCCAATCCAAACTTGTTATTAAATTCATCTTTATTTAAATAACTGCAGTCAGAGAAAAGGACTGTCATTCCAGGGGAACATAAAGGGAACAGAACCTAAGAGCAGCCATTCAACTATAAATGGTCTTTATCAGACCCCTTGCTGGGCAACCTTGGTCCTAGGGGAGGCTTTTCCCTCAGGAGAGTCCGTGCTTACCTGCTTTGGGGTATCTTCCACATCAATCAATAGAGAAGACATTCCCTCAGGCTATCATAAGTGGCCCATTTCTTGGGAACCCCTTTTTTTAGAGATAGCCTCTCAGTAGGGGGCATCTCTCTCCTTTTACCTCACCAGCAATCATATTCCCTCTATCCCTTCAACTCCTCCATTCCCTGTTACAAAATCTTCCTTATTCCCTCTACCCCCTTGTAACTGTGAAAATGTAGGTTTCAGACTGTGAATTGCCAAAATCAAAATAAGTGGTTGCCATGGGAAAATTCCCAAATATGAAAATACCCAGGTAAGCTGGGTTTTATGGAGATTTTAATTAATTTTAATTAATACAAATGAAGGAATTTAAGGGAAGGGAGAGAGAGAGAGAAAGAGAAAATAGTAGGAAGGGCCTAGGCCTGAGCCTTAAGAGAGACTAGTCAGTCTTTTATCACTCACCACAAGATCGTCCTAAAGCAAAACTCCAGTCCTTCACTGAAATCCTCAACTCCGGAACTCAATTCAGAGACCCAGCTCCTCCAAACTAACTCCAAACTCCGACTAAGTTCAGAGAGCCAGTTCCTCCAAACTAACTCCAAACTCCAACTAAGTTCAGAGAGCCTCCTCTGAACTCCTGACCTCTTTTTAAAGAGAATTTTCTCTTATGTCACCTCCCCTAAATTTTCACATCTACCAATCACTGTAGACGCTTTTCCCCAGGACTGTCCATTCTTAGTTCACATCTTCTTTTGTTATCACCTTCTCTGATTAGATTATATCTTCTGAGTATTTCACATCTCTTTGCTAAGCTTGCCCTTTGTAAGTTGCTTGACCTTTTAGTGATTAATTTAACCTTTGTAGGTACTTATCACCTTTTTGTATTAGATCTAAAATAGACCACTAGCTTAGGGTTTTTGCTTCACTATAAGTATGAGTTGGGGACTTTTCATTGTTCAATCAGGAATTTTACAACTTTATCTTCCCCTAAGGCACTGTCTGAGCAGGGTGGAGTCATTTTAAAGTTCTCAATACATTTCTGACTAAGTACCTCCATTGTTTAAAATGGGGAATAGCTTAGCCAAATCTTCTAAGGTACAGTCTGAGCAGTTTTAAGATTCACATCCTTCAACCTCTGTACAATTCCTTTAATTTTTACAATATCTATGTATATGTGTATGATTGCATGCATACACACATATACTTATATCCACATATATTTGTTATTGTTCATTCTTTTCAGTTCTGCTGACTCCTTATCACCCCATTTAGGCTTTCCTTGGCAAAGATTCTGGGTGATTTCCCATTTCCTTTTCCAGATAATTTTACAGATGAAGAAACTGAGGCAAAAAAGGAGAAGTGATTTGCCTGGGGTAAGTGTTTGAGATCAGATTTCAGATCAGGTCTTCTTGTCTCCAGACTTGGTACTCTAGCTATTGTATCACCCAGATGACTGTATGTATGTATGTATGTATGCATGTATATGTATGTAGAAAGAGACAGAAAGACAGACACAGAGAGAAAGAGACAAGAGATAGAGAGCTATATATGTGTATATATACACACAAAATGTATTATATATATAACGTATTATATATAAATTATAATATATGTATTATGATTCATGTAATTATAATTTATGTATTATAAAATATGTAATATAATTATAATTCACATATATAAATCTATATAGACAATATATAATAAATATTTCATACACAAATATAATATATAACACATTACATATAACATGAACTACATAGAATTTGTTTTTCACATCTTTTTTGAAACTTCAAGTTCCAAATTTGCTCTCAGCTGCTAGTCCCTTGCCCACCCATTGAGAAAGTAAACAATATGATATTAATTATACATGTGAAGTCATGCAAAATATATTTCCATATTAGTCATGTTGTAAAAAAAGGCAAGAAAAAGAAATTTTTAAAAGTATGTTTCAATCTGTCCTCAGAGTTCTCTCTCTGAAGGTGGAGACCATTTTTTCTTATGGCTCCTTTGGAATTGCCTGGGATTATGTATTTATGAGGGTAGCTAAATTCATTGAGTCCTTCTTCTTGTCCTACAGGGTGGCCAAAGAATCCTGGAAAGTAAAGATGCCCAATGGGCCAAGGTGAGCTACCAAGTAGCTAAGAAGCCAGCTTGCCCCAAGTGCCAGAGTCAACTTTGCATAGGGATGGAGTCTAGCCTACCAAATTACTCAAGATCTACTCTCAGTCCCTAAGCACCAAGTCAGATCTAGCAAGTTCTTTATCTCGCTCCCCCAAGTAATCATCCAGGCTGGTCAGAGACCAGTAGACCAGACTTGGCCTCAGTTTGTTGAGGAATTTCCCTGAGAGGAGAAGAAAAAAAAAAGCTTTGTTTGCTGTGTGGCTTAGTATAGAATAGGATGACTTAAAAATCCTGCTTCCTGGAAATAGATACTATATCTGCAAGAGGGTCAAATGAGATATGTGAGGCTCAGATGAGATAATGGATACAAACACTTTCCAATACTAATAGTGATAAAAGTGCCAATTATTATTATTAGTATACGAGCACCAGGCCTCCTTTCTGATGATAACTAATTCCCTGTCAGGGAATTAGTTTATCATGCGAGAAGAAGTAAGAGCCTAGGTGTGTGCTCGTATACTAATAAGATATTGCAACTTGGTCTCTGGAAAAATATGCAAACTGTTGTATCCATTCTCATCTCTCTCTTATCTCTTTTTTAAGCTTATCAAACCCTTCTTATCTTCTTATCTTATCTCTGCCCTTCCTTCCTTCCTTCCTTCCTTCCTTCCTTCCTTCCTTCCTTCCTTCCTTCCTTCCTTCCTTCCTTCCTTCCTTCCTTCCTTCCTTCCTTCCTTCCTTCCTTCCTTCCTTCCTTCCTTCCTTCCTTCCTGTCTTCCTGTCTGTCTGTCTGTCTTCCTGTCTATCTTTCTTTCTTTCTTTCTTTCTTTCTTTCTTTCTTTCTTTCTTTCTTTCTTTCTTTCTTTCTTTCTTTCTTTCTTTCTTTCTTTCTTTCTTTCTTTCTTTCTTTCTTTCTTTCTTTCTTTCTTTCTTTCTTTCTTTCTTTCTTCATCTGTCTTCCTTCCTGTCTTCCTGTCTTCCTTTCTTTCTTTCTTTCTTCCTGTCTTTCTTTCTTTCTTTCTTCCTTTCTTCCTGTCTTCCTTCCTGTCTTCCTGTCTTCCTTTCTTTCTTTCTTTCTTCCTGTCTTCTTCTTTCTTTCTTTCTTTCTTTCTTTCTTTCTTTCTTTCTTTCTTTCTTTCTTTCTTTCTTTCTTTCTTTCTTTCTTTCTTTCTTTCTTTCTTTCTTTCTTTCTTTCTTTCTTTCTTTCTTTCTTTCTTTCTTTCTTTCTTTCTTTCTTTCTTTCTTTCTTTCTTTCTTTCTTTCTTTCTTTCTTTCTTTCTTTCTTTCTTTCTTTCTTTCTTTCCTTAGGAAATCGATCCCAGGTCCTGGAGATAAGAGGACTTGAAGTCAAATGTGGCTTCAGACACTTGCTAGCTATGTGACCCTGAGCAAGTTATTTATCCCTGTTTGCTTTAGTTTCTTCATTTGTAAAATGACCTGGAGAGAGAAATGGCAAACCACTCCAGTATCTTTGCCAAGAAAATCTCAAACAGGGACATGAAGAATCAAACATGACTAATAGACTAACAACAACAACAACAACAAAAACTAGACAATCAACAAAACAAATCAAACCCTGATTGGTCGTGAGTATAGATTTCTGAGGTACACGCAAATGCAACCAATGAAAATTTAACAATATGCTCTTGGGAGCCTGTCTGAACTGACTCCAACCACATATATCTGCATATCTTTAATACTGATTTTGAAAACAGTTGAGTGAGTTTGCATTAATTTTTAGGAGAGACTGGACCTGTGATTTTATTTAAATTAATTAAATTGAATTTAATTTAGTTCAATATCATGGGAATTAAGGCATCATGGAATCAAACAAGTTGGAATCCAGCACAGCTTGGCATCTTTTTGAAATAGAACCTGGCAATGTGCAATGAAAACCTCCCTATCAGAGAATATCTCTTTCTTCTGAGCTATGCACAGATGGAAAATCTGAGGAGACTTGGAAGAAAAGCAGCAACAATGAGTGAAAGAGTAAAGTCTTTAGGAAGTAAGATGAAGTAAATTATCATTTAGCAGTTTCGCAAAGGTAGTGGTAGAGACAGAGGAGTCAATGGGAGCTGGTAGAAATGGGGGATGCTAAACCATACATAAAATTATCTGAAGCTGGGCATGTCGACTTAGGTTTGAAATCTAATATTATCTAGGTTGTATTGTATTTTTATTTATTTTAAAAAATATTTCCCAATTCTACTTGAATCTAGAATGGGTCATGAAAACCTGCCGCTGAGTATAGAGCAATGAGATTTTCCATGATCTGCCTGGGGTCACACAACCAGAATGTGTCAGAGAATATGGGGTATGCAGAGAGGTTTAGCACCTCTGATGTGAGGACCAGAGTTCTACACTCTCTGTTGCCATGTAGCTGTCCAGAGAGGACTGCCATCTTTGGTGGGAGAGCTTGCCAAGCTCTTTTCAGGGCTGCTTGTCCACCTTTGGTGTCCACTTGGCATTCAACTATCAGCTGCATCTCCAAGAAGCTGTAGCATGCACAGCAACCACATCTTGGTAAACCATTTGGGCAGACAGGCTATACCAAGTTGAAGATAACACATAAACTTCAAACTCCCAAGGAATTAGGGAGATGTCACCCCAGATATATGAAGATTTCCCCCCCACCCCATGGAATGGGTGGACAAAGATGGTTGGTTCCAGAAGCCTTGAAGGTGGCTGAAGCAAGCACTGTGGAATGACTAGACCTTGGTCAGTCATGGACGATGCCAAGGTCATCCACTGCATCCTTGGCCATTCCCTAGTGCTCTTGACCTTTGTCTTGCCACTGGACTTTGATGACTCTGGAAGAAAGAGTGACTTAAATTTAGTCATGAGCAAATTAAGACACCACCCTTTGATGTCATTGGTTCTCTTTAAAATGAAGGATGAACTATGTTAGAGTCAGAATTTGAATATAGGTATTTCTGGTTTGAGGTTGGTTTTTCTATCTACTATTGGTTCTTTGGACAGGTGAATGAGGGAATTTAATGGAATAAACTGAGTAGAGGGAAGTTTGAATTAATGAACAGGTTTAAGACTAACCAATAATTGTCATCTTCTAGGTTAGAGAGGTATATGTCTCCTATAGCACTAGAAGGGCAGACTGATTTTTGCCTTTTTTATATCCCCAGTCATTAGCTTAGTGCCTAGTACATAGTAGATACTTAATAAATATTTTCTGACATTAATTGATAGTACAAGACCTCATAAGTACTAGACTTTAAAAAATCCTTTCCTTCTGTCCTGGAATCAATATATATGGTTTTAAGACATAAGGGCTGGGCAATGGAGGTTAAGTGACTTTTCTAGCATCACATAGCTAGGAAGTGTCTGAGATCAGCTTTGAACCCAGGACCTTTACACTTGACTCTTTATCCACTGAACCAACTAGCTGACCCAATAACAGGTTCTTAATAAACATCTGTTGAATGGAACTCAACAGAACAAATGAAAGCTAGTGAATAGAGTGAGTAACCTAGCTGGCTTGAAGTCTCTTTGAACCTTTGAAGTCTGGAGAGCCATCTTTTCCATCTGGAATGAAGATATCTTATGAGGTCACTCTCTTCATTTACCTGTTGACCAAGGGATATACATATAGAGAGATGGGGCTCCATTTTCTATTTAGAATATTTTTCCATGGTTACATGATTCATGATTCCCCCCCCCCCTTTTTTTCCCTTCCCCTCCTGGAGCTGACAAGCAATTTCATTGGAATATATGTGTATCACTGTTCAAAACCTAGTTCCATGTTATTCATATTTGCAGGAGAGTGATCTTTTAATGACAAAACACCAATCATATCCCCATCAAACCATGTGATTGATCATATATTTTTCATCTGAGGTTTTGCTCCCACAGTTATTTCTCTGGATATGGATAGCATTCTTTCTCATAAATTCCTCTGGATTGTCCTGGGTCACTGTATTGCTGCTGGTAGAAAATCCATTACATTTGATTGTGCCACAGTGTAGCAGTCTCTGTGTACAATGTTTTCCTGGTTCTGCTCCTTTTGGTCTCCATCAATTCTTGGAGGTCTTTCCAGTTAACATGGAATTCCTCCAGTTCATCATTCCTTTCAGCACAATAGTATCCATTTTCTAATTAATAAAAGTAGAAACTTATGAACTGAGTTCAACAAAAGCCCTAAAAACAAGGGTCATAGAGGTATAGAGAAGGAAAGAAAGAGGCAGATGGCTAACTCTGTGAACATTCTTAGATTTGTGAACATTTTAATGTGAAAAAGAAAAAGAAAGGAAACTGGAGATGAAATATTCTCTGAGCCCTCCAAGGCACAGTCACCATTCCTTTACTCTTAACCTTTTAACAAGGAAGGCAGCCTGGCACAGTGGACAAAATATCGGCCTTGTCATCATTTAGATCTGAGTTTAAATAGCACCAAGGGCATTTTGTCATTTTGTGAACTTGGGAGACTTATTTAACCTTTCAGACTCAGTTTATTCATCTATAAAATGTAAATAGTAATGGAATAATTGTGAGCATCAAATAAGATTATATGCATATATGTACACACTTTATGTATATGTAGATACATTTGTACATATATATGTGTAAGTGGATATAGTCTTTTTAAAAATTTTTATTTAATTTGATGACTTAGTCTATCTAGACCTGGGCGTCTACATCAAATACCGACTGGATGGCTCACTATTCGACCTTCGCCACCTGACTGCAAAAACAAAGACAACAGAGAGACTCATCCTGGAAGCTCTCTTTGCAGATGACTGTGCTCTCATGGCCCACCAAGAAAATCATCTCCAAACCATTGTGGACAGGTTCTCCATCGCAACAAAACTGTTTGGCCTGACTATCAGCCTCAGCAAAACAGAGGTGCTGTTCCAACCTGCACCAGGGAGGCCAACGAACCAGCCATGCATTACAATCGATGGCACGCAGCTTTCCAACGTCAACACTTTCAAGTACCTGGGCAGCACCATCGCCAACGACGGGTCCCTAGACCACGAGATCAATGCCAGGATCCAAAAGGCCAGCCAGGCACTCGGGCGGCTGCGCTCCAAAGTCCTCCAACACAGCGGTGTAAGCACTGCGATGAAGCTCCAAGTGTACAACGCAGTGGTCCTCAGCCCGCTCCTGTACGGTTGTGAGACATGGACACTGTACCGGAAGCACATGAAACAGCTGGAGCAATTCCACCAACGCTCCCTCCGGTCAATCATGAGGATCCGATGGCAGGACCGAATCACCAACCAGGAAGTCCTCGACAGAGCCAACTCTACCAGCATCGAAGTCCTGGTCCTCAAAACCCAGCTACGATGGTCTGGACACGCCATCCGCATGGACCCACAGCGAATACCAAGACAGGTATTCTATGGTGAACTGTCGGCTGGACTCAGGAAACAAGGCCGACCAAAGAAAAGATTCAAGGATCAGCTAAAGTCCAACTTGAAGTGGGCTGGCATGACACCAAAGCAGCTAGAACTCGCTGCCTCTGACAGAAGCAGCTGGCGAACCCACATTCACCATGCTGCCACCACCTTTGAAGATGAGCGACGTCGACGTCTTGCCGCTGCGCGTGAACGCCAACACCAGGCCACACCCGCACCTCCCGTAACAACTGGCGTCCCAGGCCCCATGTGCCACAAACTGTGCGCCTCGGCCTTTGGACTCCAAAGCCACATGAGGGTACACCGTAGATGAAACTGCACAAAGACAATAGTCATTCTCGGTCACCGAGAGACTACCACAACAAACAATGCATATAGTCTTTTAAAAAATTTTTATTTAATTTGATGACTTAGAACATTTTTTCATGGTTACAAGACTCATGTTCTTTCCTTTCCCTCCCCCACCCCCTTCCTGTATATGATGCACAATTCCACTGGTTTTAACATGTGTCATTGATCAAGATCCATTTCCATATTATTCATATTTACACTATGGTGATCATTTAGAGTCTACTTTCCCAGTCAACCAATGTGATCAAGCAATCGTTTTTCTTCTTTGTTTCTTTTCCCACAGTTCTTCCTCTGGATATGGATAGTGTTCTTTCTCATATGTCCCTCTGAATAGTTCTGGATCATTGCATTGCTACTAGTAGTAGAGAAGTCCATTACATTCGATTGTACCATAATGTATCAGTCTCTGTGTACAATGTTCTCCTTGTTCTGCTCCTTTCGCTCTGCATCACTTCCTGGAGGTTGTTCCATTTCCCATGGAATTCCTTCAGTTCATTATTCCTTTGAGCACAACAGTATTCCATCACCAACATATACCACAATTTGTTCAGCCATTCCCCAATTAATGGGCATCCTCTCATTTTCCAAATTTTTGCCACCACAAAGAGCGCAGCTATGAATATTCTTGTACAAGTCTTTTTCCTTATTATCTCTTTGGGGTACAAACCCAGCAGTGCTATGGCTGGATCAAAGGGCAGACAGTCTTTTAGCGCCCTTTGGGCATAGTTCCAAATTGTCCTCCAGAATGGTTGGATCAATTCACAATTCCACCAGCAATGAATTAATGTCCCAATTTTGTAGATATAGTCTTTATCAAAGAGGATGAAGCAAATCACCATTTAGCAGTTCGGTGGATGTAGTGTTAGAAGCATTAGGATTCAAAGGTATCACAAAATCATAGATTTAGAGCTAGAAGGGACCTTAGTGATCTTCTGTCTAATCTGTCTCCTCATTTAGCAAGTAGTAAGGAAACTGAGGCTTAGAGATAAGGTCACACAGATCACACAGGTATATTATTTGTGTAGCATTTATAGAATGTCTATTATATATATTGTATTTAATAATTTGTATTTAATAGAATATATTTATTATATCAATTGAATTATCAAAATATTGAGATAATAAATTATTATAAATTAATTACAGGTATCCCTTTTGCATCACAACTTTCCCCATCATGGTTTCAATAAATTATGGGTCAGCATAAGAAATTAAATGGGAATTTTGGAGGACTTTTGTGGAAGCCACAGATGATACCTGAAGGCCAGCAGACATCACAGAAAAGGTTTAGTAACCAAAAAAATTATGACCAAATATTTAACCTAGATTTTACCACAAGATTAAGTAAATACCCCATAAAAGAAAAAGAAAAATTTGGATTTCTTTTTCTGCTTTGAAGAGTGGGCCAGACATTTTTACATGGATTTACTAGATTGTGGGGATATCATGCCTTAAATCCCCATGATGTGGAAGGGATAACTATTATGAATAATTATTAATGTTCTATTTTTAAAAGAATATCTTTAATATTATTGTGTTTAATATAATATGTTTATGGATTTTATGTAGGAATATAGTAAATTAAAAATATTAAATTAAAATAATATACTTAACATTAATATATATTCTATACTGAAATATAACACATGTATATATGTATATGTGCATATATTATGTACCTGAATGTTTTATATAAATTCTGGATTAGAGACATTAATCTAAAACTGGCTTCTCAAAGGCTATCTTCCAACCCTTTCATTTTATAGATATAGAAACTAAAGGTGGGAAAGTTACATGACTCACCAAAGTCATACAGTAAAGAATTTTTGGAGTCAAGATTTGAACCCAGGTTCTCCCTTCCGTGTATTATTATTTGGCACTGAAAATGGAATACAGTGGCAACAAGAAACCTAGAAGGCTGCTGGAACACCAAATTCCTTTGGAGGCAGGAGTTCAGGGAGCTCATTGTTATCCTAGTTTGTATAGACAGTGCTTCATAGTTGCAAATAACTTTCTGTAACTTCTTTAATTTCTTGGTTTCTAACCTAGAGATCCTTAAACTTATTTTCTTTATATATTTTAAAAAATAGTTTTAAATGCTTATTTACATTTATTATTTAAATTTAAAAATTTTTAATTATTTAATTGAAGTATTAAATTTATATATAATTGAAGTATTAAATTTATATATAATTGAAGTAATAAATTTATATATATATAAGTATTAATGAATATATTTACACCTTTAAATTATATTACTATATCACACCAACATAGAATGATATATTAATTCAATAAATATGTGAATAAGTATAAAACAATAAATTTAAATTACTAAATTTAATTAAATAGCTAAAATTAAATTATTTACATTTATTATTTAAATATATATATTTAAACCCTTATTTTCTGTCTTAATAACAACTCTAAGACAGAAGGGTAAAGGCTAGGCAAATGGGCTTAAATGACTTTCCCAGGGTCACACAATGAGTTGATGTCTGAAGGCAGATTTGAATTCAGGTCTTCCTGATTCTAGGCCTGGTCTTCTAGCCACTGAGTCATCTAGTTGCCGTTTAATATTTTGAAAACTATATTTTAATAGAACTGATTTCCTTTGTAATCCTATGTTTTTCATTTTATGTGTTTAACAACCTTAAGCTGAGAAGGTTTCACTAGACCACCAAAGGGATCCAGGACACAAAAGGGGTTTAAAGATGTTTCCATTTATAGTTCCCTTACAAGTAGTACCTGAAACTGGAGGTGTCCTTGAGGAAAACACTCCTGCACATATTCCATTGCCCACAAATGGTTTACAACCAAATACAGCAGCTTCCTTATGATATAGAATAACATGATGTAAACTTGGTCTCAGTGAATTGTTCCTTGCACATAGTAGATACTTAGAAATGTTTGTGAATTTTGTATCCTTTAAAACCTGGAAGAATAAGAAACCACAAAATTAAACCAATTCAGAAACTCTTTGAGGAAGCTCCAATTCATTTAAATAAAATAATAGCATGCTCTCCCATTGACTCCAGAAACAAGAAAAACCTTTGTTTCCTCAATCGCAAGTAAATCTGTCTTAGAGAGGCCTTCAGAGCTTTCATTGTGAACTCCTCCAAGTCAAGCAAATCCATTGCCAAATTCAGACCTTGCCCACATTTTCTAAAACAATTCCAATCTGCTTTCTTCCTTCCTGTCCCTTTCTCCTCCACTCTGTAACTAATATGTATTAAATTTGAGGCTGTGATGTACTAATTTTAATCAGAATTCCCTACGTGATTTATCTGCCAACTTGGAATGAGCAGGTCTGTAAAGTGGGTCTTAAGAGAAGAGTTGAGCTAGAAGGCCTGAAGAGCTCTTCATTTATCTGGAAAGATTTATGTGCCATCTTGTCTCTAGTTGGGGGTTGCGCTTAGAAATGTTGGAAAGTTGTGTTAATTGAGTTTTCCCATAAAGCATGCTGAGGCAGGAGCCCAGGGAGCCCAATGCTGTCCTAGCTTGCACAGAATGAGTGGTTAATAGTTACAAATTGCTTTCTATAACATCTTTAATTCAATCCCCATAATAACCCTGTGAGACAATAAGAATAACAGGTCATATTTGGCTAGCATTTTAATTAAGAAATTTATTAGAAACTTAGCATTGAACTTCAATAGTGCTGATTACACTTGCTTAGTGCCCATTTACATTGAAATGGATTTAAATCCATAAGATATTATAATAGCTTTCTCCATTTATGAGAGGCAGCTTGATGCAATGGATAGAATATCTGTCTTGAAGTTGGAAAGACTATATTTGATCTTGAAAGGGACAACTGGAGTTGCATTGGGTGGGAAGTATTGCTTGAGGAAGATCACCATGCCAACCAAGTAGTCCATGGACTGGAATGGGGAGATGCTTGAGGCAAGAAGACTGACCAGCAGCCTATTATGTTGGTCCAGGTGTGAGGTGATAAGGCTCTGCACTAGGGTGGTGGCAATGACAAGGAAGAAGTGATGATGGTAAAATTGACATGGAGCATCAGATTGGATTAATGAAGATTGTGAGGTTGAACTACTGGGGAGATTATTACATTCTGATTTCTATATTCAATATCAACAAATTTAGAATAGTCATCGATGCACTGATCTCTTTTTTTTTAACATTATTTTTTTTTGGTCATTTTCATACATTGTTCATTGGAAACAGATCATTTTCTTTTCCTTCCCCCCAATTCCCCCCCCCCCCCTTCCCTAGCCGACGCATGATTCCTCTGGGTATCACATGTGTCCTTGCTGTTGGTATTTGCATTAGGGTGATCATTTAGCGTCTCTCCTCGATTATGTCCCCTCAACCTCTGTAGTCAAGCAGTTGCTTTTCCTCGGTGTTTTTACTCCCTCAGTTTGTCCTCTGCTTGAGGATAGTTTAGGTTTTTTTGTTTGTTTGTTTTTTGTTTTTTTTCGTGGATTGCTGCAGGTTGTTCAGGGACATTGTAAAGCCATTACTGGAGAAGTCCATTACATTCTCTTGTACCACAATGTGTCAGTCTCTGTGTACAATGTTCTCCTCGTTCTGCTCCTCTCACTCTGCATCACTTCCTGGAGGTTGTTCCAGTCTCCATGGAATTTCTCCACTTTATTATTCCTTTAAGCACAATAGTATTCCATCACCAACATATACCACAATTTGTTCAGCCATTCCCCAATTGAAGGGCATCCCCTCATTTTCCAATTATTGGCTACCACAAAGAGTGCAGCTATGAATATTCTTGTACAAGTCTTTTTCCTTATTATCTCTTTGGGGTACAAACACAGCAGTGCTATGGCTGGACCAAAGGGCAGAGAGTCTTTTAGCGCCCTTTGGGCATAGTTCCAAATTGCCCTCCAGAATGGTTGGATCAATTCACAACTCCACCAGCAATGCATTAATGTCCCTACTTTGCCACATCCCTTCCAGCATTCATTACTTTCCTTTGCTGTCATGTTGAACAATCTGCTAGGTGTGAGGTGATACCTCAGAGTTGTTTTGATTTGCATTTCTCTGATTATAAGAGATCTAGAACACTTTTTTCATATGCTTATTAATAGTCTTGATTTCTTTAACTGAAAATTGCCTATTCATGTACCTTGCCCATTTTTCAATTGAAGAATGGCTTGATTTTTTGTACAACTGGTTTACTCTTTATAGATTTGAATAATTAGACCTTTGTCAGAAGTTTTTGTTATGAAGGTTGTTTCCCAATTTGTTGCTTTCCTTCTAATTTTAGTTATGTTGGTTTTGTTTGTACAAAAACTTTTTAATTTGATGTAGTCAAAATTATTTATTTTGCATTTTGTGACTCTTTTTAAGTCTTGCTTGGTTTTAAAATCTTTCCCTTCCCAAAGTTCTGACATGTATACTATTCTGTGTTCACCTAATTTACTTATAGTTTCCTTCTTTATATTCAAGTCATTCGTCCATTCTGAGTTTATCTTGGTGTAGGGTGTGAGGTGTTGATCCAAACCTAATCTCTCCCACACTGTCTTCCAATTTTCCCAGCAGTTTTTATCAAATATTGGATTTTTGTCCCAAAATCTGGGGTCTTTGGGTTTGTCAAAGACTGTCTTACTGAGGTCATTTATCCCAAGTCTATTCCACTGATCCTCCTTTCTGTCTCTTAGCCAGTACCAAATTGTTTTGATGACTGCTGCTTTGTAATGTAGTTTGAGATCTGGGACTGCAAGGCCACCTTCCTTTGTATTTTTTTTTTCATTATTTCCCTGGATATCCTTGATCCTTTATTCTTCCAAATGAACTTTGTTATGGTTTTCTCTAATTCAGTAAAATAGTTTTTTGGTAGTTCAATGGGTATGGCACTAAATAGATAGATAAGTTTGGGTAGTATGGTCATTTTTATTATGTTAGCCCATCCCACCCATGAGCAATCAATGTTTTTCCAATTGTTTAGATCTAGTTTTAATTGTGTGGAGAGTGTTTTGTAGTTGTGTTCATATAGTTCCTGTGTTTGTCTCGGCAGATAGATTCCTAAGTATTTTATATTGTCTAGGGTGAATTTAAATGGAATTTCTCTTTCTAATTCTTGCTGCTGAACTGGGTTGGAGATATATAGAAATGCTGATGACTTCTGTGGGTTTAATTTGTATCCTGCAACTTTGCTAAAGTTGTTGATTATTTTGATTAGCTTTTTGGTTGATTCCCTGGGATTCTTTAAGTAAATCATCATATCATCCACAAAGAGTGACAGCTTGGTCTCCTCATTGCCAATTTTAATACCTTCAATTTCTTTTTCTTCTCTAATTGCTACTGCTAGTGTTTCTAGTACAATATTAAATAATAAAGGTGATAATGGGCATCCTTGTTTGACTCCTGATCTTATTGGGAAGGCTTCTAGTTTATCCCCATTGCAGATGATGTTTGCTGATGGTTTTAGGTATATACCGTTTATTATTTTTAGGAAAGGCTCTTCTATTCCTATACTTTCTAGTGTTTTCAATAGGTATGGGTGTTGTATTTTGTCAAAGGCTTTTTCTGCATCTATTGAAATAATCATGTGATTTTTGTCAGTTTGCTTGTTTATATGGTCAATTATGTGGATGGCTTTCCTAATATTGAACCATCCTTGCATCCCTGGTATAAATCCTACTTGATCATGGTGGATGACCCTTCTGATCACTTGCTAGAGTCTTTTTGCTAGTATCCTATTTAAGATTTTTGCATCTATATTCATTAGGGAGAGTGGCCTATAGTTTTCTTTCTCTGTTTTTAACCTGCCTGGCTTTGGGATCAGTACCATGTTTGTGTCGTAAAAAGAATTTGGTAGAACCCCTTCTTGGCTTATTTTGTCAAATAGTTTGTATAGTATTGGGGTTAGCTGTTCTATGAATATTTGATAGAATTCATTTGTGAATCCATCTGGACCTGGGGATTTTTTCTTAGGGAGTTCTTTGATGGCTTGTTCAATTTCTTTTTCTGATATGGGGTTGTTTAGGTAATTTATTTCTTCTTCTTTTAGTCTAGGCAATTTATATTTTTGTAAGTATTCATCCATATCACTTAGATTGCCATATTTTTGCCATATAATTGGGCATAGTAGTTTTTAATGATTGCCTTGATTTCCTCTTCATTAGAGGTGAGGTCTCCCTTTTCATCTTGGATACTGTCAATTTGGTTTTTTTCTTTCCTTTTTTTAATTAGACTGACTAGTACTTTGTCAATTTTATTTGTTTTTTTCAAAGTACCAGCTTCTAATCTTATTTATTAAATCAATAGTTCTTTGACTTTCAATTTTATTAATTTCTCCTTTGATTTTTAGGATCTCTAATTTAGTTTTCATCTGAGGATTTTTATTTGTTCACTTTCTAGTTTTTTAATTTGCATGCCCAATTCATTGACCTCTGCCCTTTTTAATTTGTTTATATATGAACTCAAGGATATAAATTTCCCCCTGAGTACTGCTTTGGCTGCATCCCATAGGTTTTGAAAGGATGTCTCACCATTGTCATTTTCTTCAATGAAGTTATTAATTGTTTCTACGATTTGTTCTTTAACTAGCTGTTTTTGGAGAATCATATTGTTTAATTTCCAATTAATTTTTGATTTATCTATCCATGTACCCTTACTAATTATTATTTTTATTGCACTGTAGTCTGAGAAGGTTGCATTTGGTATTTCTGCACTTTTGCACTTGTTTGCAATGATTTTGTGCCCTAGTACATGGTCAATTTTTGTGAATGTACCATGTACTGCTGAAAAGAAGGTGTATTTCTTTTTGTCCCTATTTATTTTTCTCCATATGTCTACTAACTCTAATTTTTCTAAGATTTCATTTGCTTCTCTCACCTCTTTCTTATTTATCTTTTGATTTGATTTATCTAGTTCGGATAGGGGAAGGTTCAGATTTCCCACTAGTATAGTTTTTCCATCTATTTCATCCTTGAGCTCCTCTAGTTTCTCCTTTTAAAATTTGGATGCTCTGCCATTTGGTGCATACATATTGAGTACAGATATTTCCTCATTGTCTATACTGCCTTTTATCAGGATGTAATTACCTTCCCTATCTCTTTTAACTAGATTTATTTTTACTTTGGCTTTGTCTGATATCATGATTGCTACTCCTGCCTTCTTTTTATCATTTGATGCCCAATAGGTTTGGCTCCATCCTCTTACTTTCACCTATGTATATCTACCTTCCTCATGTGTGTTTCTTGCAGACAGCATATGGTAGGGTTTTGGATTCTAATGCACTCTGATATTTGCTTGCGTTTTATGGGTGAGTTCATTCCATTCATATTCAGAGTTGTGATTACTAGCTGTGTATTTCCCAGCATTTTGATTTCTATTCCTGGTCCTGCCTTTTCTTCTTTCACTATTTCCTTCTATACCAATGTTTGTTTATACTCAGCCCCCCCCCCCGTTCCCTCCCTTATTTTACTTCCCTTTCTACCCCCTCCCTTCTTATTCCCTCCCTTATTTTCCCCTGTAGTCTTTTTAAAATGTCCCCCCCCCTCTCCCTCCCTTGTACTGCTTCCCTCCCCACCAGTCCATTTTTTACCCTTCTACTCCCCTATAGGGCGCAAATCTATTCTCTTCCCCAATGGATTGGGTTGTTCTTCCCTCTTTGGGTCAGTTTCAAAGTACGTAGGAGTTGAATATTTCCTGTCTCCAACCTCTTTACCCTTCCAGCATATTGATGTTCTCTCCCCTCCCGCCATGAGATTCTTTGTGACATATAAATTTACCCCCATTCATTTCTTTTCCCATTTCTTTTAGTCATAACCTCTTTTCTTTTTTAGCTCTAGTCATGTGTATATATGCATACACAGGTATATGTATTTATGTATGCATATATCTATATACCTATTTATGTCTTGTCCTTTCATCCTATACAGTTTGTCACTGTTCCCTCTGAGTGTAATTCTTCTAGCTGCTCAGGTGATAGCAACAGTTTTTAAGAGTTACCAATGACCTCTTTTCTTATAGGGATACATATCATTTTAACTTATTGAGTCTCTTATAAAATTTTTGTTGTTGTTTTGTTTGTTTTTTTCCCCTCTTTTTAATTACCTTTTGATGATTCTCTTGAGTTCTGTGGTTGGACATCAAATTTTCTGTTCAGGTCTGGTCTTTTATTTATGAATGTTTGGAACTCTTCTGTTGTGTTGAATGATCATACTTTCCCCTGTAAGAATATAGTCAGTTTTGATGGGTATTTTATTCTTGGTTGTCGACCTAGTTCCCTATCTTTCTGGAATATTGTATTCCATGCCTTTCGGTTCTTCAGTGTGGATGCAGCCAGATCCGGTGTTAACCTCACCATGTTTCCATGGTATCTGAATGGCTTCTTCTTGGCAGCTTGTAATATCTTTTCTTTCATCTGATTGTTTTTGAATTTGGCTATAACATTTCTTGGTGTTGTCAGTTGGGGATTAAATACAGGGGATGATCTGTGGATTCTTTCAATCTCCACTTTCCCCTCTTGTTCTAGGATCTCGGGACAGTTTTCCTGGATAATTTCCTCTAGTATTATGTCCAGGCCTTTTCTTTTGCTGTGGTCTTCTGGTAGTCCAATTATTCTTAAATTGTCTCTTCTTGAATGATTTTCTAAATCGTCTGTTTTGTGAATGAGATGCTTCCTCAATTTTTTCATTCTTTTTGTTTTGTTTTATAGTGTCCTGCTGCCTTGTGAGGTCACTTGATTCTAGTTGTTGTATTCTGGTTCTTAAAGATTGGATTTCATCTCTGGCTTTTTGGTTGTCTTTTTCCTTCTGGTCTGATTTTCTTTGAAGATCGTCTTTCATCCTCTTTACCTCATCTTTCATCTCCTTTGCCTCATCTTTCATCTCCATTGCCTCATTTTCCAGCTAGTTGATTTTGGCTTTCAAGATACTATTTTCTTGTTTTAGTTCAAGTGCCTCTGTTTCCAGATGACTTATCTTAATTTTTAAGTTCTTTTCCCAATTGTCTTCAGCCTCTCTTAGTTGTGTTTTGAGTTCTTCCACAGCCTGTATCCAATTCACTGGGATTTCTGGTTTATCGTTTGCTGATCTCTCCCCCTCTGTTCCATTTGGTGAGTAGTAGCTGTCTATTGTAGTTTCTTTCTTCTTTTTCTGTTGTTTGCTCAAATTCACCCCTTCTTTACTCCCCGTATTTGTCTGTGCTCTTGTTCCTCTCATTTTCTTTGTTTTTTGGGGACTTCTATCAGTCTCCCCTCTTGGAACTTTAACAGAAGATCTCTTGGTGTAGACTCTGGGGGAGGGTTGTTGGGGGTTTGAGCTTCCCTGTCCTCTGGAGGCTTTTGATTGGCTTAAAGTCCAGCAGTCAATGAGGATGGGTGGGGAGCCTGGGCTTCCTTGAGTTCTGGAGACTTTTGATGGGATTAGATTCAGCTGGTTCTTTCAGAAGACTCTATTCTCTAAGGGGGAGGGGTTGTGGCCTCCCTGGGCTCTGAGGGCTCTTGATGGGATTAGGTTCAGCTTGTTTGTACTGAATGAACTTGTACCTAAAGCAAAAAAACCTCCTCCTCCACAATCTGTGTTGAATGCCCTGAGACTGGCCCAGGTTGCTTTCAAGGTAAGTTCTTCACTGGCCCTGTTTCTGTTCTTTCAGAAGCTCTGAGGCTCCTGATGGGATTAGGATCATCTGGTGTGGGCCACCAGATCCCCGAGCCAAAAAAATGATCCCCAAGCCAAAAACAAACAAACAAACAAAAAAAAGACCCAAAACCAACCTCCTCCTCCACAATCTGTGTTGAATGCCCGGAGACTGGCCCAGGTTACTTTCAAGGTAAGCTCTTCAGAGCAGCCCCTTTGCTGGCCCTAAGATTTCTTTCCTTTCAGTAGCTCTGAGGGCTCCTGATGGGATTGGGTTCAGCTGGTGCCCTAAAGCTGGGAACTCCCTTGAGACTCAGTTGGAAGAACCCAGCCAGGGGTCTACAGGCTTCCCCCTTCTCTCTATGTTTCCCTGCCATCTGTGTTGGGCATCCCGGAGACTGGCTCAGGTTGCTTTCAAGGTGAGTCCTTCAAAATAGCCAGCCCTGGGGCTCTTTTGCCGACCCTGAAGTTCCCACTGCTGCCATGGGCTCAGCACTCTGGGTTGGGGGGGGATGGGTCCTGGGACCTTCCTTATGCCTGCCCCTTAGATCTGAGTGATCTAGGGTTCTGGCTTTTGGGGTGTGGTACCTTTTGATCCAGGTCTGGGAGGAGGGTTCCCTGGGTCTGTCCTGTTGTTCAGCTTGAATTTCGGTGTCCTAGGAGCTCTCAGTTTGCGATTGGTAAGGAAAGGTTTCTGAGTTCTGAACTTTTGTAGCTTCTAAGCCGCCATCTTGACCGGAAGAGCCATTGATCTCTTTAATGATAAGGAAGAGACCTTTTGTGGGGCTTGGCAATAAGTTCTTAAAGCAGTAGATCCTTTATCTGCCCATTTAAATGAAGGCAGTCACTTGGTGTAACTAGAGCTATCTAAGGAAGAGAGTTGGCAAAGATTTATTAAGTGATTATTGAGTACTAGGAACTGTGCAAAGCGTCTTACAAATATCGCTTCATTTGATCCTCACAGGAGTCCTAATGCAATTATCCCCATTTTGAGCTGAGGAAATGGAGATAGAGTTTAAGGATCTTGACCAACGTCACACTAGTAAGTGTCTGAAGTTTGATTTCAATTCAGGGCTCCCTAGCTCTATTTATTATATGACCAAACTGCCCAATGAAGCAGAGGGGGAGGAAGGGACAACAAGAGGAGAGAAATGAAGCATCCTGCTGCCCCTACACTAGGGGACAAGCTTTAAACCAACTAGGGAGGGCATCCTGCCTAGACCTCCACATGAGGATAATATTAGAGTAAGATGGGCAAACAGTGGACAAAGGAAGATAGTGGGGTAGAGTCTAGCATTTTCAAAGTCAAGCAGGGATAGGATGCCAATGCCAAGTGGTCCTCAGGACATAGTAGTCACAGGTCATCTACAATGGCCTTGTCAGATGCTATTCCCCAAACTTGGCCTGCACTCTTGGGTTTGTCCAGGCTTCAGGGCATCTCAGGGAGTTCTAATATCAGAGCAGCCCAGGGAACAGGGATTCTCCCGTTGTTTTTTAAGGAGGAAAAGAGTCCTGCCCCAGCCAATCTAATTGGTTTCTCATTCCTGGGATATGAGGAGGACTTAGAGTATTGGGTTGAGAAAGACTTGACCTAAAAAAGTTTTTCTAAACCATTAGTATAAGATAATTCAAGGAAGGAGAGAGTCCAGGAATCTGGAGGGAAATTCTCTCCGTTTTCCGTTCACCAGTCAGTACTTATTTAGATGTTGCAGGCACTAGTCTAAGGGATGGAGATACAAAGAAAAGCTAAGATAGGCCCCACCCTCAAGGACTTTACATTTTAACTAGGGAGGTAACAGCTAACAAAGTATATACAAGATATCTTTGGTAGAGATGGAAGGTTACTTCAGAGGGGAAGTAGGGAGTGTGGGGAAAGACCTTTTCCTACAGAAGGTCTAGGTAGCACAGTGGATAGAGCTGTGGGCCTGGAATCAAATTCACCCTCAGATGCTTACTATCTGTGTAACTCTGGGGAAGTCACTTAACCTTTCCTTGCCTCAGTTTCCTCATCAGTAAATGGGGACAACAACAACACCATCTCCCCCTGGGGTTGTTGTGGGGAGTGAAATAATACTTCTAAAGCACTTAGCACAGAAGCTGGCACATTGTCTTACAAAAATGTTAGCTATTATATTTGAGCTGAGTCTTGAAGAAAGTTAGGGAAACTGAAAGACAGAATTGAGGAGCCAGAGCTTCTAGACATAGGGAATAGTGGGTGCAAAGACAAGGAAATGGGATATGAAGGATCATGTGTGGAGAACTTTAAAAATACCGGATTCTACAATTCATGGAAGCAAATAAAGTTTAGGTCAGGACCGACAGGAAGGGGCCAGGTGATGAAGAGTTTAAATGTTGAACAGGAATTTAGGGTTGATCCTGGAGCCCCTGGAGGCTCTGAGAACAAGGAGGTGGTGGCCAGGAGAGATGGCCTTTCAGTCAGTGCTGTTGACAGATTGATTAGTACAGTGTGAGTGTAACCCAGTCAGCTGGCGTTTCTCAATTTCCCTTTTGGAGGAGCAGGGTTAGAGGTAAACCTGTGTAATATTTTGTTTTCTCCCTGGACACCTTGAATGTGGAAGTTCTCAAAGAAAAGCTAATGCTGTAGGCAAACGTCCAAATTTCTCCCACAGGCAGCTTAGGGAGTGATTATTCAATTATGGTTCAAAAGGATGCTTCACTTTACAAAATTACTTGTTTCAGGCTTTCTTTAAATAGGGAGCTCCCCCCCCCCCGAGTATTTATAGCTTGACCCAATTTACACATTTCGGGAACACATCTCTGGGGTAAAGTGAGGTAAGCTCCCACTCTTACTGACTGACTCATAACTTGGCATTGTGAGTCACTTTAAGTAAAACTTCTCATTTAGGATTCCTCTTGATTTCTTGGTCAATTAGCTGTCTTGGGCTGTGGTTCTGGGGAAAGTCACAAACAGCAACAAGTTAGACTGAGGCTAACCAAAGGAGTAGAAGTCTTGCTATTTGGGAATAGGGAACCTTGGAAATAATCATTATAAAAGGACCCAGTATTTAGAGCTGGAAGGGAATTTAGAAGTCTTCTAGGTGAAGAAAGAGAGAAATTGTGATTTGCTCAAGGTTGTTCAGAAACACAGGCAGGATTCAAATCCAAGACCTTTGACTCCAAATCTAGCACTTTGGCCTTTGCACCAAAGACTTCCACTTCACTCTCCCAAAAGAGGGACCCTAAACCAACTTCGCCGTAGACTGAGTGCTTATTGTTTTACCTGAACTTCCATCATTTTATAAATACAATAGATGAGAGATCATATTTCCAACTTTTACACATGAGGGGGCATAGATATGTACACTCCATTAAGCAATAAGCATTTATTGTGTCTACAATGTACAAGGTCCTGAGAATGTGAAGCAAACACTGGAGTCTCAGACCTACGGAGTTTATATCCTATAGGGGTTACAAGACGTATATTGTATACATACTTATACCCATGCAAAGTAAATGAGGATAAGATAATACGTAGGTCTGCAACTTGAACTTCTAAGGAGATAGAAACCAAAGACAGGGGAACCATATCTAATTTGGCATACAGAGTATTGCTGGAAAAGAGCTTTGGTCTACCAAGTTCATACTGTTCATGGTATTTGTTTCTCTCCCTCCATTTTTGCTCTTCTCTGTTGGTAAATTAGCTACTGAGTCCTTGCTGACTCGGCTGCGTCAGGCAGATCCTGGTGAATGCCATTTGCTCCACAGAGACGAGGGAAAAGAACAAAAGAGAAAAGTCACCCTATTTACGTCTGACCAAAGGCTAAGTCCTGAGAGTTTGCATCATTAACCCTATTGATCTGGAGGAATGGCGATGGGGCACCCTAAGTTGAGGGATGATTGACACGATCTGATTATGGCCATCAACCACAAATTAGTCCTTCTTGGCACTGATCCTTCCCAAATATCAGCTCATACGTTTAGAACTCTGAACTGAACCTTCAAATGCAGGTTTAGATAAAAGTTGGAAAAGGAACTTTGGAGATGCTTTGATGCTAGCCAATAGTTCCATGGAAGAACTTCCTTTTGGTGTTTTGGAGTCTATAAAAAGATTAAACTTTAACCACAGCCTACCCACGATTTTTCTCATTCTCCCAATCAGCTTCAGAATTCATAGGGGACATCTGTGAGAACTGAGAAATACACTATCAGTTTCCAAGGAGAAGAATGCCATGGAAACTTCCATTAACCCTGCTGTGTCTCTATCAGAGCTAATAAAAAGAGTGCTTGGAAAGCAACACTAATAAACGCTATCTAGGCTTAAAACCAACTTGGCGTCTTTCACCAGTCTCAGTAGCTTCTGGCCCCATGGACTATAACTGGGATCTGAGGTCCAGAGGACTAGGTTTTTTGATGCTGCTTTAAGCTCTGAGCCATCATCTAGAACTTCGTCATGAGCCCTGTGGCTCTTCATGGAGGGTTCAGATTACAGTAGGGATGCTATTCAATTGGTGGAAAGGATGAAAATAAAATGGAGATAATAGCAGAGATACCTCTAAGCATAATGGTCCCTGGGATGCCTCCGGTGGGATGACTGGTGCTTTGTGCCAGGGTGCAGAAGGTTAGAAGGTGTAATCCTTTCACAAATAGATATCATTTAGCTTGGCACTTATTGAGAGAAAATAATTAGTGAAAATAGGAAGCTCTAGGAGTCCCTTTTCCCAATGCAGAGTGGCTACCCTTAAGGGAGCTCTTTCCTGGCTCACACTTGCCTCAATGTGAAATTTTGTGACACAATGTGGCTCCAAAATTTTAAAGTTACAATTTTGTCCCCAAAGCCTATTCCTTGGAAGAATGTTGGAAAAGCTCTGATATGAGAAATGGTAGAATGTGTGCCTAGTTCTCTCCTTCTATATTCTACTAATATTTAGTGTGAGGACCTTAACCTCATGCTATCTATTCTGTGCCCAAGTGGAACAGATATGGAGTCCTAAGTCAGTTTCTCATTGAGTCAGCTTTATCATTTTTATTGACAGGCCTACTTTGATCCTAGGAACCAAGTAACTGGGTCTCTCTTTTGTTCCCCTACAGGGAAACCTTTGCTTTAAATAACCAAGTACCCTGAAGGTCCTAAATGTCCTGACCATGAACCCCATTCTTCCTTTAACCAGATGTCTGATACCTGCTGCCAGAACTTCTTGGTGCCAATCATCTACCTTTCTAGACTTTTGCCAGTGGAACTGCCTTTTACTTAATCCATACTTGGACAGAAAAGCCATGACTTTGTCTTAGACCTTATTTCTTATTTCTCCTATTGTAGCCCAAGTTTCTTATTCTGAACCTTTATTCAGAGTGATATTCCTTGAGGAGGCTAATATCTGACCTTGAGTTCACATGCCAATGCCTTTTGCCTTGTTTGAGGGTCTCCATGGACTCCTTTTCTTGACTTCCCCAAGTCTGGCCCATCCTGCCTCTTCCTGGGCCTTGACTTAGCTCTGCCCAGGTATTACTTATGATTAATTGTGTTTTGGACAGAACGCACTCCACCCCCAGTCCAAAAGTCTTAAAAGACCCCTGGCATGTCTGAGGATTCTAATAAGGAGGTAGGACTGGGATTTCCAACAGAATAATCATGGGGCTGCAGCCTGTGGAGAGTCTCATCTTCCTTGTGGCTGATGAACATTTGAATTATGAGCTTGAAATATCTCTGATCTCAATTTCCATGGGAGAAAGATATCAGTTATGGTTGGAGATTGCTAGTTTGCCGCCCCCCCTCCCCCATTTTTGAAGGTATTTATGTTAGGGAAGAAGCAGAGCTGCAAGCTACCAGGATTGAAAATATTCATGCTTTCAAAGAAAAAAGGAAAAGGACTTATACTCTATATACAAAAATAATTATAGCAGTTCTTTTTGTGGTGGCAAAGAATTGGAAACTGGGGCATGGCTAAACAATTTGTGGCATATGATTTCTTTAAAATCAAAAATGTTTAATTATGTGCTCAATCCGTGCCATTTTCCTAAACACCATAGTGTCACAGCAATTCACTCAATCACACTTATTCTCAGTGAGAAGTATTTGTGTGAGTCATTACATTGTTTTGCACATTAGATTTTGTCTAGAGTTCTTGGCTTGTAATAAGTCATGTCCATATCAGGGCCATGCTGCTCTTTGTGGCATTATTTTTTATCACTTATTTTTTTCCCACATAATTCCTAGGACATTTTTATTTTTGAAAACTTTATTTAATTAGTCAATTTTGAACATTATTCCTTGGTTACAAGAATCATATTCTTTCCCTCACTTCCCTCCCCACCCAACCCTTTCCTATAGCCAACAAACAATTCCACTGGGTATTGCATGTGTCCTTGATCAGAACCTATTTCCATGTTGTTGATGTTTGCACTAGGATGTTCCTTTAGAGTCTACATCCCCAATCATATCCCCATCAACCCATGTGATCAAGCAGTTGTTTTTCTTCTGTGTTTCTACTCCCATAGTTTTTCCTCTGAATGTCAATAGTGTTCTTTCTCATAAATCCCTCCTAATTGTTCTGGATCATTGCATTGCTGCTGGTAGAGAAGTTCATTACATTCAACTGTATGTGGCATATGATTTTGATGGAATAATACTGTCTTATTATTAGAAATGAGGAGGAGGGATGGTTTCAGGAAAAACCTAGGAAGCCCTATATGAATTAATGCAAAGTGAAGTGATCAGAACCAGGAGAACATTGTATACAGTGACAGAAATATTGTAACAATAATTAACTGTGAAATATTTAACTACTCTGATAAAAAAATTCTAAAAGACTTGATAAAAATATCCATTGGAGAGAGAGAAGGGGAGAGAGAGAGAGAGAGAGAGAGAGAGAGAGAGAGAGAGAGAGAGAGAGAGAGAGAGAGAGAGAGAGAGAGAGAGAGAGAGAGGAAGGGAGGGAGGGATCAGATGAGCTCTGAGAGTAAATTAAAGTATAATATTTCACTTTCTTTTTCTTGCTTTTAATTTTTGCATCATGGCTAATATGAAAATGTTTTACAGTATTTGACATGATTGATATATTACTTGCCTTCTCAATGGGTGGAGGAAGGGCTGGAGAGAGGAAGAAAATTTGGAACTCAAAATTAAAAAAAAACCTGATTGTTAAAAAAAAGAAATAATAATTTTTTTTAAAAACAGTCTTGCTTATCACCTAGAAATAGCTTCTCTGCTTTCCACTTCATTGGTTACTAAGATTTCCTTGTCAGAACTTCCATTTCCTCTCCCATTTCCCTCCTTCCCCCTCCCACCACACCCCATGTATTAAGTGAATTCTCTTGACCTCTGTTTACCATGAGATTTGAGGTGATTAGAGTATCTTTTCACTACCCAAAACTTGGGGTTCCCTGAGGTAAGAGAAATGTTGTTTGTCCACTTTTACCATAAATAATTGACTTTAGGTTATTTGGCATTGGCTCTAGAGTTAGAGGAACTGAGTTCTAATCCTCACTGTGACACTCACTATTTGTGTTATCTTGGGCAACTCACACACCTTGGGCATGTTTCCTTATCTGCAAAGTGAGATAATTGTAATAGATACCTCCTGAGGTCCCTTTTGAGCTCTACATCTCTGATCTTATACTCTGGGCTCTAAGCATTGGGGCACCTCGTCCCTTTATGTTTAGATTGACTTTATAATGACATTAGTAAAACACAATCTGTCAAGGCAAATGAAGAAAAAGACCACACGAGGTAATATTTTTAAAAATCTTTTTTTTAATGAAGAAATAATTTCATTCCAAAATATAGACACACAATTAAATAGTTTAATCACTTCAAAATATAACATGTCCCCAGTAGGTTCCAACACACACACAAAACAATACTTAACAGCAATACAAAAAAAACCCCATACAATAGTAGTTTTGTTACAATACCAATGAATATAGTGAAATCTTTAGTGTCTCTGTATCCTTTGTTTCAAATGGTGTCAAATTACAGTAGTCATAATTAAAAAGTCTTACAGTTAGTAGCTTCAAGATGTAACTCTTCATATATATATATATATATGTATAATTTATTTTTTGGTTCAAAAGTAAAAATGCCCTTTCTGCTGAGGACACAGTGGAGTTGCTGTTTGTGGCTCCTTGCGTTGAATTGAACCAAGGTGATCGTAGCCACCTGGGGCTGCAGTATTTACAAGATCTATCTACAATTAACAGCCAAGAACTCATAAGGGGTGGACGAAGATGAGCAAAATAAAGGCAGACACCTGTGTTAAATTAAGATGCAACAGTTTGGCTCATGCATATAAGAAAACACATATTATATCACAACAAAGGCCACACTCTAATGCAATTCAGTTCACGGGTCTACTTACAGAAGAACCTTCACCGCCTTGAGGGAGATCATTCAAGACACTCTTTACTTTTTCCTTCGAACATCCCTTTGGACTAACTGCAACAGTTTTCTCCAACCTCCACCCTGACCAACTGCAACAGTACTATGGATCCTGGTTAGCCTCTCCCTCTATGACCTAGGTGCCATGTCTTGGGGGTTTGGCTGTGCACTAAAATGCTACCATTGCTGTGGGCCATGAGTGTGTAATTCTTTGTTGAATGAACAAGAAACAACCACCACAAGATATAATTGGATCAAATGGACAAATGGAGACCTGCTGGGCTTTGCATTAAGAAAATACTCAAAATGTAAACCTGGAGAGCCAAAAAACAACAAGAAAGTCACCTCTTTTCAGCTGCAGGATTTGGGTGCCTGGATCTGGTCTGCAGGGCTGATATGAAGCAGAGAGAAACGTCAGGTGGCTGGCTATTCTGAAATAGGTCATCGAAAATGACTGCCAAGGCATTGTAATAGGGTGATTCTATGGTATCTGCCTGATGAAGGGTGGTACACCAATGCCTCTGCCCAAGGGAGAGCCTGATGGTATGTCCCCATGATGCCTTAAACTGTAAACCAGCTTTTCAATGTGAAAAAGAATTGATGACATGTTTCGGCAGCTCTGTGAGCTGCAGGAGGTCCCGCGGGGGATGCAACATTGGCCACGTGGGACTCGGAATTCAGAAACTACTTGGCTGCAATTCAAAGCTGAGAGTGATTTCGGCTTGAGCATGAGGCACCAGTGGTCGCTCTTCCTGGCTGCTGGGGATGGGGAGGGGTATGCTGTCACTGGGTATATCCTGCCTTTATGGGAGGCTGGCAGATGCCACTCAAAAAAACAAGCATTTATTAAGTGCCTACTATGTGCCAGGCACTGTGCTAGGAGATGGAGGTACCATGACCAAGAAAAAAATAATCCCTACTCTCAAGGATCTGATATCCTAAGGGTCATATAAGTGATTTGTAGAAGGGAAAAGAAAAAAAAAACACATCCAATGAAAGCAACACCCAGTGAGGAAGAAACACTGGCACTGGTCCTGGGTTGGCTGGGATGCCAGTGATATTCTTGCCAGGTGAGTATAGTGGAAGGGTCTGTGTTCACCCCAGAATAGGGTTTCCTGTGAATTACTCCAGAGAAGCATGGCATCTTTTCTTTTTAATTCCACACTGAGGCAGGCTATGTGACCAGTCACATAGGGATGAATGTCTTCTAGCTCTCTAGAAGCCGAGCTAAAAACCATCTGACCAGACATGTGCTCGGTGTTGGGTAGTCTTCCCCTCTGACCACATATGGGCAGGGTCCAAGGCCTTGGGAGACTAAGATGCAGGTCAGAACCACTAAACCTGGGCCTCAGGAATCAGAGAGCCAGTAAGGGCATACCTGAGAAATCTTTTCAGGATTCTTAGGTGTCGCTTGATTTCCCCAAAAGAAAATTTTACTTGTGTTGTTCCATCATTTCCTTTCTGTAGTTTCAGAGAAAGGGGCTAGATAGCACAGTAGATAGAGCACCAGACCTAGAATTGGAAGGTTATGGGTTCAAATCTGGACTCAGATATTTCCTAGCTGTGTAACCCTGAGCAAATCACTTATCCCCAATTGCCTAGCCCTTGCTGCTCTTCTGTCTTAGAATTGATACTAAGAGGGACAGTAAGGGTTTAAAAAAAAGTTTCAAGGAAGAAAGGGGATTGACCAGAGTAATTTCTACTTTTAGAGCAACAAATCCAAGGTGGTCATTTAAAAAGTAAGAATAACTTTGAAAGACCCAAAGAACATTTCTCCTTTCCATCTACCCAATGGAGTGCTACTAAGGGCCCATTCCAGCTTCTCTCCTTCTCCTTCCCACAATCCCCACTGCTTTCTAATTTCCCCCTCTGTTGTCCTCGACATGTGCCAGGCTCCTTTTGCACTGCCATAGCCTGCAGTGAACATACCTGGTGGCCTACTAAGGCAGAAAAACAGAAAAAATCAGGGGGAAAAAAAGGAGAGGCAACACTAGCAAGCGCACTTTAAGCCTGTACATTTAAAGCTAAAGGCCTCCAAACAACTTGATAGGGAACACATGAGACTGAGCAGGGAGAGGTGTTGAAGACATGCTTCTGAAAACCCAAACAACAATGAAATGAGAGCATGGAAGAGCATAGGGGACTTTAGTTGGTTTGGGGGATCTTATGGCACCTGTGGTTTATAAACAGCTTTAGTAACGAGTATTTCAAAACATAGTTCACAGTTTTAAGAAGATCTGTGCTGATTTAAAAACTAGATTCTATATAATTTGAATGTTGCCTTTTTTGTATATGATATCTATTTGGAAAAAAATATTTACACTAAATTCTATGGCTGATTTATTAGAGTATCTTGAAAGAAAACAACCCAAGTTATACATTAGCCTAGAGAAGAGGGCTATCCTGCTGCATTTGGTACAAATCACTTTTCTTTTTTTAAACAGAGACTTGCAATCAAGTTACAGACTATGTGTCCCTCTTGGCTTCTGGGTTCCAAGCAGGCTCTGCAGCCAGGAACAGAACCCTTTAGGGCTAATGAATAATTGCAAGAGGTTGCTTTTTACAATTGCTTGTGGAAAAAAAAATGTACAGTGTATAGTAAATTGTTCTACTAAAATCTCGAAGTATTCAGAAATCAAACTGCTAGCTATAAACAGTATTAATATCATCATTGTAAACGGAACAGGTTCAACATCATGTGCAAAGGTTTAAAATGTTTTGTTAATACTGCCATCGTTGGAACAGCAGTGCTGTTTCAACCTGGGTTGTCATCGGTGATGAGTCATGTGACAGAAGATGCAGCTGATTAAGTTAACTTTAAACAAAAGTCTTTTTTTTTGTCTCAAAACACACACCTACAATCTACAATTCTTAGAACAAAGGTTAGCAGTGCTACATTCAGCAGGCGGACAAGGTCAGGGGTTGGGGTTTCTGGTCAAGAGCTGCCCTACACGTTGGTTCCATTCTTCAGGGAGGTCGGTGGCCAGCATGTTGTCTTCTTCCTCTGTCTGGATGCAGCTCTCATCCTCTTCATCTGTTTTCACATAACTTTCATCATCTGTCTGACTGTAGCTTGCCTAGGGAAAAGGTACATGCAAATTCTTTTTTAATGTAATGGAGACTTCTTTTTCTGAATTAGGTTTAATGTTCCCCTTCTTCCCTACAAAAACAATCCTAGAATGACTGACCGATTCCTTCTTCCTTTAAAGTCAATAGACTCTTTTCTAGCCCCTTCTTCACTGAAAGGAGATCCTAAGAATCTTAAGTGATTGAACTTTGATCTTTAAGAGTCTCAGAAGGCAAACTGGAAAATATGGTTTTGTTAAAAATAAAAACCCCTTATGTTCCATCTTAGAATGAATACTCTGTATTGTTTCTAAGACAGAAGAGATATAAGGCTTAGGTAATGGGGGTTAAGTGATTTGCCCAGGGGCACAGCTAGGAATAGGAAGTGTTCAGAGGACAGATTTGAACTCAAGACCTCCTGCCTCCAGGCTTGACTATATCCATTGAGCTATCTAGTTGCCCTAAAAATATGTTAAAAAAAAAAAAAAAAGCTAGAACATAGACATCCTTAATGTTGTCATTCACATAAAGCCAAAATAGCTCACACCAGTTAGACTCAGTTTTGTCTTGACTTCCCAGCAGTGGTGGTTTTTCTAAATGTACTTCCTTTCTTGGACCCTCTTCTGACTCTAGAACATGGCAGACAGTAGTAATGGTGCAGGTTATAGTCAACCACCACAAAGAGATAAATTGAAGGCCTGTGTCTCAATAAGGAGGTTCTCAAATCAATGGAGTTAAAAGGCCATGGCAACAGCAACTATGGCTTCCATGAAAATCTTTTTTTAAAAAAGAGGTAAAACGAAGAAAAGAGAATTAAAGACAGTTCTTTAAGGCCTATTAACGAATTTCTTGAGGGCTTGATCTTTCTTTTCTTGCTCAAATGTGTGGACACAAGATCTGTTGCATTGTTTTCCCCAAAACCAGAATTATATTTTGAAAAGTACAGATGTTTAGCTATATATATATAGTGTAAAGGAAACAAGACTGACAGTTGGTGGGGGAAGGGGCATCTGGGAGTGGCAGTTGGGTCTGGTGACTAACACTTCCTTCCTGCTTGGTTGGTCTTGCTTCTTGGTGTGGGAGGAGAGAGGAGCTTGTTCAGCCCAGTCTGGTGTGGTGTACCTCTTCTTGGTTCAGCCTGAAGATTTAGGCCCAATCTCTTCTGAAGGTCAGAAATGTTCTTGTTTGCTTTCTGTCTACTGCTAAGATTCTGAATTAGACTAAGCAGAACTGATATAGAGTAGATAGGAGTGGGAGAAACCCTCCACCAGCCTCTGGGGCCTAGCCTCAACTCTGAAGCTAAGGAAAAAAAAAAAACTCCAATCCCAACTAGTTATTAAACTTTATATTATTTGAATTCACAATCAGATAAATGGACTATCTCTTCTGGTCATAGAGGGAGCTGAACATCAGTTCAGTCATTCCAGGACAAACAGTCCTTATTGGACCCCTGCTGCTTCCTCTCAGCAGGGGGCATCTCTCTCCTTTGCTTCACTGAGCAATATTCCCTCTCTCCCTTAAACTCCTCCACACTCTGCTACAGACCTTCCCTTTATTCCCCGTTTTTATATCCTCCCCATTTCCTTTTCACAATAAATATTAATATATATATATACATATATATATATGTTTGTGTATGTGTATATATATTCAATTAAGGTCATCTATTTCTAACTCTGGTTTTCCCTTGCGTTTGATGCTACCACAAGTAATGATAGGCTCTGTGTGGTTCATCAGTGCCATGTCTCCCAGGGCAGCTTGAAGGACATTTTACCAATATCAAAGCCATTGTTTACCCCTTCTCTCTATGATTTCTTTGTGGCTTCTTGTTTAGAATATTTTTAAAACCTTCATTTTCAATTCCAACCTCCCTCCCCCACTGGCCTCTTCTATTCTAGACTCTCCATTGTGTCCAAGGAATATCTTCATCCAGCACAAGCCTGGCACCCATCATGATGCTCCACCCCTGGGCACCCTCTGTGTGAATGGAGGGAGGTGAACAGTTCCCAGCACCTCCACTTCAGAAAGAAAATCAAATGACCAGTTTCAAAAATTAATACGGTCAATGAACTCTCAATGAAGATGATAAAGCAGTGAAGATTATTAAAGTAAAATAGTTATTAGGAGTTATTTAGAATAATAATATGCCAGCAGAACTGAGAATCAAAGCATAATATATGAAAATATAAATTGTCCAGATTAAGAGAAGAGGAAATAGAATTCTCAATAACCCTATATTAGAAAAAAAAGAAATCGAATAAGCTATAAATAGGCTCCCTAGGAAAAAACAAATCTCTAATACCAGACAGATGTACAAGTGATTTCTACCAACCATTTAGAGAATAATTAATCCTAATACCAAGGAGATAGGTAATGAAGGAATATTGATGCAAAAGTTTTAAATAAAATATGAAGAAGGAGATTGCAATAATATATCACAAGGATCATACATTGTGGTAAAATGGGATTTATAGCAAGAATAAAGGGCTGGTTCAATATTAGGAAAAATATCAACATAATTGACCATATTAGTAACAAAAATGACAAAAGTCAAATGATTATCTTAATAGATGTAAAAAAAAAGCTTTTGACAAAATATAATACCCGTTCTTAGTAAAAGCATTAGAAAAAATGGGAATAAATGGAATTTTTCTTAAAGTGATAAGTAGTTTCTTTCTAAAACCATCAGCAAGTTTTATCTCTAATGGGGATAAACTAGAAGTCTTCCCAATTAAATCAGGGGTGAAGCTAAGATATCTACTATCACTACTATTTTTATATTGTATTAGAAATGCTGGCTGTAGTAAGAAACTGGAGGAATCAAAATAGGCAATAAAGAAACAAAACTATCATTCTGCAGATGACATGATGGTATACTTAGAGAATCAACTAAAGAACTATTTGAAACAATTAATAACTTCAGCAAAGTCACAGGTTACAAAAACCCACATAATCATCAGCATTTCTATATATTACCAATAAAATCTAGCAGCAAGAGATAGAAAGAGAAATTCCATTTAAAATAATAGCAGGCAATATAAAATACTTGGGAGTCTACCTGCACAGACAAACCCATGTACTTTATGAGTACAGTTGCAAAACACTTTTCATACAAATAAAGGCAGATTTAAACAATTAAGAGAAATATCCATTGCTCATGGGCAGGCTGAGCCAATATATCAAAAATGACAATTCTACCTAAATTAACTTACTTATGCAATGCCATACCAATCAAACTACAAAGAATTATTTTACAGAGATAAAAAATAATCACAAAATTCATCTGGAAGAACAAAAGGTCATGAATATCAAGGGAATCAGTGAAAAAATGGGAAAGAAGACAGCTTAGCAGTAATAGATTTCAAAGTATATTATACATCTTTCATCATGAAAACAATCTGCTACTGTCTAAGGAAAAGAGTGGTGAATCAGTAGAATAGATTAGATAGAAAATACAGAGTAAATGCCCACAATAATCTAGTCTTTCATAAACCCAAAGCTCCAAACTTTGGGGATAAGAATTTGCCATTTGACAAAAATTGGAAAATTGGGAAGCAGTTTGGAAGAAACTAGATATAAACCAACATCTCCCAACATATACCAAAATAAGGTAAAAATGGGTACACGATTTATACATAAAGGGTGATATCATTAATAAATTAGGGGAAAATGAAAAAAGTACCTGTCAGATTTATGGATAAGGGAAGAGTTTATGTCCAAACAAGAGTTAGAAAGGAAGAAAAATGGGTAATTTTGGTTACATTAAATTAAAAAAGGTTTTGTACAAACAATATCAATGCAATCAGAATTAGAAGGAAAGTGGGGCACTGGGGAAAAATTTATAGCAAGTTTCTCATATAAAGACCTTCATTCTCAAATACAGAAGGAAATGAGCCAGATTTATAAAAATTAGAACAAGTTCCCAATTGAGAAATTTTTTTAAAAAATCTCTTCATTTTCTATCAGGCTACATTCCTCTGGACTTCTTTATCCACACCCTTTGTGACTACTGCCCTCTCCTCTCCTTCTTTCAGTGGTCTTTTATGGCTTGTCTACCACCTTTTTAGAATGTAAAGTCCTCATGGGCAGGGACTATCTTTTGCCTTTTCTTCTACCTTTAGTGCTAACCAAGGCCTGGCACATAGTAGGTTCTTAATCAATGTTTATTGACTATTAGGTAACAGAACTCTATTAAGGGTAACAATTCAAGAAGTAATGTGGTGCAGTGGCTAATTAATTCAGTTGGCAAGGACTGAGGGAACTGCCATACCATGAAATCACATATCTGCACAAAAATAAAATAACCAAACAAATTCAGTTCAACAAATTAAGCACCTACTGTGCACAGAGCACTGTAAATGTGGGCAAGGGGAGGAAATGAGATAAAGTACACTCTCTGTTCTAAATCTTACAGCATAAAAAGAAGACATGCCATAAGCACCAATAACTATGTTATATAATATTATGTGATAAGAGGACTAGAGGGTGTTCTCGGCCATTCACTGATCTCGTTTGCTTACCAATGCACAAATAACAGAAATAAGAGATTGTTGCACAGAATCAGGTTAAAAATAAATGAGGAAGGCAAGAGCTATCCAGAATGTTGGGCGGTCCCTTTTGGGAGGACATTCAGAGAGAGTAATTAGCAAACCAAGAACATCAGACACTGTCTGCTCCTCTAGGTAGACCAGGGTAACTTTCACTAAATCATCTAGCAGATAGATTGAACTTCACTGTGCAGTCAGACTGGGAAAAGAGAATAGTTGATAAAAGTTGACATTAAAAAAAAGACTTATTATGAACTTAGCCTGCAATATAAATACATTTAATGATTCTTTCTATCTATATATTCTCACTCTGGCATTTAAAGCCCTTCCCAGTCTGGCTCCCACTCACATTTCTATGACTCTTTCATGTCACAGCCCTACATGTACTTTCTGTTTCGGTCACCCTGGCCAGCTGGCTGTTCCTAATTTATGATACTCCAGTTTTTCTTTCTGTCTCTGCAAAATGATCATCCCCCCCATGTCTAGAATGCTCTCCTTCCTTATCTCCTCTTGGAACTATTCCCAGCTTCTTTTAAAGCGTAGCCTAGGTATAGACACGAGATTTTCTTTGTTCACCCAGTTATTAACATTCTGGTTTTTGAAAATGCTTTGTGTATTGGTTGCACATGTGAAATCTATATCAGGGTTGCTTACAGTCTCAGGGAAGAGGTGAGAGAAACTGAGAGAGAGAGAGGGAAGGAGGGAAAGAATTGGGAACTCAAAATTTGAAAAAGAAATTAATGTTAAAATTGTTTGTATATGTAATTGGGAAAATAAAATATGATTTAAAAAGGCTTTGTATTAATCTGCAATTACGTATGTATCTGTTGCGTTCACTCCCTTCTCTTTGTATCTTTACATTTCTAACATCTAACAATTTCTGGTATCAAATAGGTGCTTAATTAATGTCTGTTGAATTAAACTGACAGTTAAAAATACATAAGGGGAATAATGGATGGAGAGCTGGTCCACAAGTAGGGAAGATGGATTCAAGTCCCACTCCTGACCCACACTGACGATGAAACTCTGGACAAGTCATGTCACCTCTTGTAACTTGATAAATGGCCAAGATGCTGCTGACTAGCACTGAAGAATAAGTTTTATCATCTGGGAGTTTCCTATAACAGGGAACTTGTGTTTCATGAATGGGGAAAGGAAATGGACTTATAATTTCCCTGATATTTCAGAATAATGCTACAAGATGGGGAGGACTAATATTTCCTACTATTTTGACAGATTGAAAAAAATGACTGAGATTCAATGATTTGTCCAAATTCATATAATATATGGTAGAATTGGAATTAAAATCTTTTGGAGGCATAAATGTTTAACAACCAGCTACTTTGGAGGAAAATGTAGGTGGGACATACTTTTAAGTATTATATGCATTAAAACATTTTGTCTATCACTTAATTAAAACTTGACAATAAATGAAATGATAAACTAAGCTTCAGTTTGTAACATTTGCTGATTTCTGAGGTGTAACTATTCCACACTGAAAATTTAACAACCAGCTTTTAAGGGCTTCTTCAAACACACCACAGAATCTGTTTTGTTTTTTTTTTTGTTTGTTTTGTTTTTAATTTGAAGACTGGCGAAATCTTTCCATACTACATGTTACCTCATGCTTGTTAATTCAGTGCGTTAAGCATATCTCAGGTGCTTCCAATGTGTATTTAAATCTCTCTCTCTCTGTCTCTCTCTGTCTCTGTCTCTGTCTCTGTCTCTGTCTCTGTCTCTGTCTCTCTCTCTCTCTCTCTCACCTTGCCCACCATAGTACCTGAGAGTCTATTTTGATTTAGTTGACAATCACTATATAGATGGGAATTAAAAGGCAAATTTCATGATCCTTCCTATAAAAGATCAAGTTGCTTTGTGGATTAATTTCCATTCCTGCTTCATGGCGGGGGGGGGGGGGGTGTCTGATAAAGATTTTAAAGGCTATCATTCAAAAATAGGTTTGCTTTTCAATTGTTTGCAGTAGTGTCTGACGTCTGACTCTTTGGAATTTTCTTAGTGGGGATAATGCCATTTCTTTCTCCAGCTTATTTTATAGATGAGGAACTGAGGCAAACAAGGTTAAGTGACTTGCCCAAGGCTACACAATTAGTACGTGACTAAGGCTAGACTTGAACTCAGGAAGATGAGTCTTTCTAACTTCAGGCCAGACACTCTATCCACTGAGTCACCTAGCAGCCCCCCAAAATATGTAGGATATCCCTAAAGTGGTAGTTTAGTTTTAGACTTTCAATAACAGAAAATTGCCCTAACATTTTTACTATGGTCTATGAAAAGTTGGAAAACTACCAGTTTCTTGTTTCATTTTTCCTATAATTTCCTTTTCAGTACTCAAGTGACTGGTTCATGCTTAGATATTGTTGTTGCTATTATTGTTGTTTATTGGCTGGATACAGGATGAAGTGAACATGAAAAGCCATTAAAACCACAGTTGCTCAACTTTTCATTGCTAAGCTTGTATCCAAAACTTAAAAAAAAAAAACTCCAAAACAAAAAATCTTTATCTTCTATCTTAGAATCAACACCAAGTATTGGTTCTAAGGTAGAAGAGTAGTAAGAGCTAAGCAATGGGGGTTAAGTGACTTGCCCAGGGTCACACAGCAAGGATATGTCTGATTTGACACTTTTGACAAATTTGAACCCAATTTGTATCCACTGAGCCACTGAGCTTCCCCCTCCAAAGCATTTTTTGTTTTTAAATCATATTGTAAAATAAAGTTTTGGGGTTGGCCCTTTCATTTTTAGAGCCTTGAGTTCACCTCTGGACATATCAGAAGTATTTTTCCCTTGCTGTGTGGCATTTCTTAGTGTTTGCCTTTTTTTTTCCTGTTGCGGGTTCTCGGCTGCCAAAAAATGACAGTACAGAGCAAACCTGATCAAACCGCATTATACTTGCTCCTTTAGGACCAGACCTGCTAC